>NC_136610.1:39616716-40161716 GCF_933228915.1 Telmatherina bonti | reverse complement strand
CCAGAACAGGAACAACGTTCTAGATACTTCCATCCAGAACAGGAACAACGTTCTAGATACTACCATCCAGAACAGGAGAAACGTTGTAGATACTTCCATCAAGGACAGGAACAATGTTCTGGATACTACCATCCAGAACAGGAACAATGTTCTGGATACTACTACCATCCAGAACAGGAACAATGTTCTAGATACTTCCATCCAGAACAGGAACAACATTCTAGATACTTCCATCCAGAACAGGAACAATGTTCTGGATACTACCATCAAGAACAGGCACAACGTTCTAGATACTTCCACCCAGAACAGGAATAATGTTCTGGATACTACCATCCAGAACAGCAACAACGTTCTGGATACTACCATCCAGAACAGGAACAACGTTCTGGATACTACCATCCAGAACAGGAACAATGTTCTGGATACTACCATCCAGAACAGGAACAATGTTCTAGATACTACCATCCAGAACAGGAACAACGTTCAAGATACTACCATCCAGAACAGGAACAACGTTCTATATACTACCATCCAGAACAGGAACAACATTCTAGATACTTCCATCCAGAACAGGAATATTGTTCTGGATACTACCAACCAGAACAGGAAAAACGTTCTGGATACTACCATCCAGAACAGGAACAACGTTCTCGATACTTCCATCCAGAACAGGAACAATGTTCTGGATACTTCCATCCAGAACAGGAACAACGTTCTAGATACTACCATCCAGAACAGGAACAACGTTCTGGATACTACCATCCAGAACAGGAACAATGTTCACGAAATTACCATCCAGAACAGGAACAGTGTTCTGGATACTTCCATCCTGAACAGGAACAACGTTCTAGATACTTCCATCCAGTACAGGAACAATGTTCAGGATACTATCATCCAGAACAGGAACAACGTTCTAGATACTACCATCCAGAACAGGAACAACGTTCTAGATACTTCCATCCAGAACAGGAACAATGTTCTGGATACTACCATCCAGAACAGGCACAACGTTCTAGATACTTCCATCCAGAACAGGAATAATGTTCTAGATACTACCATCCAGGACAGGAACAACGTTCTAGATACTTCCATCCAGAACAGGAACAATGTTCTGGATACTACTACCATCCAGAACAGGAACAACATTTTAGATACTTCCATCCAGAACAGGAATAATGTTCTGGATACTACCAACCAGAACAGGAACAACGTTCTGGATACTACCATCCAGAACAGGAACAACGTTCTAGATACTTCCATCCAGAACAGGAACAACGTTCTAGATACTGCCATCCAGAACAGGCACAACGTTCTAGATACTACCATCCAGAACAGGAACAACGTTCTAGATACTACCATCCAGAACAGGAACAATGTTCTGGATACTACCATCCAGAACAGGCACAACGTTGTAGATACTTCCATCCAGAACAGGAACAACGTTCTAGATACTTCCATCCAGAACAGGAACAGCGTTCTAGATACTACCATCGAGAACAGGAAAAACGTTGTAGATAATTCCATCCAGAACAGGAACAATGTTCTGGATACTACCATCCAGAACAGGAACAATGTTCTGGATACTACCATCCAGAAAAGGAACAACGTTCTGGATACTACCAGCCAAAACAGGAACAATGTTCCGGATACTACCATCCAGAACAGGAACAACGTTCTAGATACTACCATCCAGAACAGGAACAATGTTCACGATATTAACATCCAGAACAGGAACAATGTTCTAGATACTTCCATCCAGAACAGGAACAACGTTGTAGATACTTCCATCCAGTACAGGAACAATGTTCAGGATACTATCATCCAGAACAGGAACAACGTTCTAGATACTATCATCCAGAACAGGAACAACGTTCTAGATACTTCCATCCAGAACCGGAACAACATTCTGGATACTACCAGCCAGAACAGGAACAATGTTCTGGATACTACCATCCAGAGCAGGAACAACGTTCTAGATATTACCATCCAGAACAGGAACAATGTTCTAGATAGTTCCATCCTGAACAGGAACAATGTTCACGAAATTACCATCCAGAACAGGAACAACATTCTAGATACTTCCATCCAGAACAGGAATATTGTTCTGGATACTACCAACCAGAACAGGAAAAACGTTCTGGATACTACCATCCAGAACAGGAACAACGTTCTCGATACTTCCATCCAGAACAGGAACAATGTTCTGGATACTTCCATCCAGAACAGGAACAACGTTCTAGATACTACC
This sequence comes from Telmatherina bonti, assembly GCF_933228915.1. Taxonomy (NCBI): domain Eukaryota; kingdom Metazoa; phylum Chordata; class Actinopteri; order Atheriniformes; family Telmatherinidae; genus Telmatherina; species Telmatherina bonti. Next base: position 40,159,468 of record NC_136610.1, on the reverse strand, counting down.
ATCCAGAACAGGAACAACGTTCTAGATACTACCATCCAGAACAGGAACAATGTTCACGAAATTACCATCCAGAACAGGAACAATGTTCAGGATAATATCATCCAGAACAGGAACAACGTTCTAGATACTACCATCCAGAACAGGAACAACGTTCTGGATACTACCAGCCAGAACAGGAACAATGTTCTGGATACTACCATCCAGAACAGGAATAATGTTCACGATACTACCAACCAGAACAGGAACAACGTTCTAGATACTTCATCCGGAACAGGAACAACGTTCTAGATACTACCATCCAGAACAGGAACAATGTTCTGGATACTACCATCCAGAACAGGAACAATGTTCTGGATACTACTACCAGCCAGAACAGGAACAAAGTTCTGGATACTACCAGCCAGAACAGGAACAACGTTCTGGATACTACCATCCAGAACAGGAACAACGTTCTGGATACTACCAGCCAGAACAGGAATAATGTTTTGGATGCTACCATCCACAACAGGAACAACGTTCTAGATACTTCCATCCAGAACAGGAACAACATTCTAGATACTACCATCCAGAACAGGAACAACGTTCAAGATACTACCATCCAGAACAGGAACAACGTGCTATATACTACCATCCAGAACAGGAACAACATTCTAGATACTTCCATCCAGAACAGGAATATTGTTCTGGATACTACCAACCAGAACAGGAAAAACGTTCTGGATACTACCATCCAGAACAGGAACAACGTTCTCGATACTTCCATCCAGAACAGGAACAATGTTCTGGATACTTCCATCCAGAACAGGAACAACGTTCTAGATACTACCATCCAGAACAGGAACAACGTTCTAGATACTACCATCCAGAACAGGAACAATGTTCACGAAATTACCATCCAGAACAGGAACAATGTTCAGGATAATATCATCCAGAACAGGAACAACGTTCTAGATACTACCATCCAGAACAGGAACAACGTTCTAGATACTTCCATCCAGAACAGGAACAATGTTCTGGATACTACCATCCAGAACAGGCACAACGTTCTAGATACTTCCATCCAGAACAGGAAAAATGTTCTACATACTACCATCCAGGACAGGAACAACGTTCTAGATACGTCCATCCAGAACAGGAACAATGTTCTGGATACTACTACCATCCATAACAGGAACAACGTTCTAGATACTTCCATCCAAACCAGGAACAACATTTTAGATACTTCCATCCAGAACAGGAATAATGTTCTGGATACTACCAACCAGAACAGGAACAACGTTCTGGATACTACCATCCAGAACAGGAACAACGTTCTAGATACTTCCATCCAGAACAGGAACAACGTTCTAGATACTACCATCCAGAACAGGAGAAACGTTGTAGATACTTCCATCAAGGACAGGAACAATGTTCTGGATACTACCATCCAGAACAGGAACAATGTTCTGGATACTACTACCATCCAGAACAGGAACAACGTTCTAGATACTTCCATCCAGAACAGGAACAACATTCTAGATACTTCCATCCAGAACAGGAACAATGTTCTGGATACTACCATCAAGAACAGGCACAACGTTCTAGATACTTCCACCCAGAACAGGAATAATGTTCTGGATACTACCATCCAGAACAGCAACAACGTTCTGGATACTACCATCCAGAACAGGAACAACGTTCTGGATACTACCATCCAGAACAGGAACAATGTTCTGGATACTACCATCCAGAACAGGAACAATGTTCTAGATACTACCATCCAGAACAGGAACAACGTTCAAGATACTACCATCCAGAACAGGAACAACGTTCTATATACTACCATCCAGAACAGGAACAACATTCTAGATACTTCCATCCAGAACAGGAATATTGTTCTGGATACTACCAACCAGAACAGGAAAAACGTTCTGGATACTACCATCCAGAACAGGAACAACGTTCTCGATACTTCCATCCAGAACAGGAACAATGTTCTGGATACTTCCATCCAGAACAGGAACAACGTTCTAGATACTACCATCCAGAACAGGAACAACGTTCTGGATACTACCATCCAGAACAGGAACAATGTTCACGAAATTACCATCCAGAACAGGAACAGTGTTCTGGATACTTCCATCCTGAACAGGAACAACGTTCTAGATACTTCCATCCAGTACAGGAACAATGTTCAGGATACTATCATCCAGAACAGGAACAACGTTCTAGATACTACCATCCAGAACAGGAACAACGTTCTAGATACTTCCATCCAGAACAGGAACAATGTTCTGGATACTACCATCCAGAACAGGCACAACGTTCTAGATACTTCCATCCAGAACAGGAATAATGTTCTAGATACTACCATCCAGGACAGGAACAACGTTCTAGATACTTCCATCCAGAACAGGAACAATGTTCTGGATACTACTACCATCCAGAACAGGAACAACATTTTAGATACTTCCATCCAGAACAGGAATAATGTTCTGGATACTACCAACCAGAACAGGAACAACGTTCTGGATACTACCATCCAGAACAGGAACAACGTTCTAGATACTTCCATCCAGAACAGGAACAACGTTCTAGATACTGCCATCCAGAACAGGCACAACGTTCTAGATACTACCATCCAGAACAGGAACAACGTTCTAGATACTACCATCCAGAACAGGAACAATGTTCTGGATACTACCATCCAGAACAGGCACAACGTTGTAGATACTTCCATCCAGAACAGGAACAACGTTCTAGATACTTCCATCCAGAACAGGAACAGCGTTCTAGATACTACCATCGAGAACAGGAAAAACGTTGTAGATAATTCCATCCAGAACAGGAACAATGTTCTGGATACTACCATCCAGAACAGGAACAATGTTCTGGATACTACCATCCAGAAAAGGAACAACGTTCTGGATACTACCAGCCAAAACAGGAACAATGTTCCGGATACTACCATCCAGAACAGGAACAACGTTCTAGATACTACCATCCAGAACAGGAACAATGTTCACGATATTAACATCCAGAACAGGAACAATGTTCTAGATACTTCCATCCAGAACAGGAACAACGTTGTAGATACTTCCATCCAGTACAGGAACAATGTTCAGGATACTATCATCCAGAACAGGAACAACGTTCTAGATACTATCATCCAGAACAGGAACAACGTTCTAGATACTTCCATCCAGAACCGGAACAACATTCTGGATACTACCAGCCAGAACAGGAACAATGTTCTGGATACTACCATCCAGAGCAGGAACAACGTTCTAGATATTACCATCCAGAACAGGAACAATGTTCTAGATAGTTCCATCCTGAACAGGAACAATGTTCACGAAATTACCATCCAGAACAGGAACAACATTCTAGATACTTCCATCCAGAACAGGAATATTGTTCTGGATACTACCAACCAGAACAGGAAAAACGTTCTGGATACTACCATCCAGAACAGGAACAACGTTCTCGATACTTCCATCCAGAACAGGAACAATGTTCTGGATACTTCCATCCAGAACAGGAACAACGTTCTAGATACTACCATCCAGAACAGGAACAACGTTCTAGATACTACCATCCAGAACAGGAACAATGTTCACGAAATTACCATCCAGAACAGGAACAATGTTCAGGATAATATCATCCAGAACAGGAACAACGTTCTAGATACTACCATCCAGAACAGGAACAACGTTCTAGATACTTCCATCCAGAACAGGAACAATGTTCTGGATACTACCATCCAGAACAGGCACAACGTTCTAGATACTTCCATCCAGAACAGGAAAAATGTTCTACATACTACCATCCAGGACAGGAACAACGTTCTAGATACGTCCATCCAGAACAGGAACAATGTTCTGGATACTACTACCATCCATAACAGGAACAACGTTCTAGATACTTCCATCCAAACCAGGAACAACATTTTAGATACTTCCATCCAGAACAGGAATAATGTTCTGGATACTACCAACCAGAACAGGAACAACGTTCTGGATACTACCATCCAGAACAGGAACAACGTTCTAGATACTTCCATCCAGAACAGGAAAAAAGTTCTATATACTACCATCCAGAACAGGAACAACATTCTAGATACTTCCATCCAGAACAGGAATATTGTTCTGGATACTACCAACCAGAACAGGAAAAACGTTCTGGATACTACCATCCAGAACAGGAACAACGTTCTCGATACTTCCATCCAGAACAGGAACAATGTTCTGGATACTTCCATCCAGAACAGGAACAACGTTCTAGATACTACCATCCAGAACAGGAACAACGTTCTGGATACTACCATCCAGAACAGGAACAATGTTCACGAAATTACCATCCAGAACAGGAACAGTGTTCTGGATACTTCCATCCTGAACAGGAACAACGTTCTAGATACTTCCATCCAGTACAGGAACAATGTTCAGGATACTATCATCCAGAACAGGAACAACGTTCTAGATACTACCATCCAGAACAGGAACAACGTTCTAGATACTTCCATCCAGAACAGGAACAATGTTCTGGATACTACCATCCAGAACAGGCACAACGTTCTAGATACTTCCATCCAGAACAGGAATAATGTTCTAGATACTACCATCCAGGACAGGAACAACGTTCTAGATACTTCCATCCAGAACAGGAACAATGTTCTGGATACTACTACCATCCAGAACAGGAACAACATTTTAGATACTTCCATCCAGAACAGGAATAATGTTCTGGATACTACCAACCAGAACAGGAACAACGTTCTGGATACTACCATCCAGAACAGGAACAACGTTCTAGATACTTCCATCCAGAACAGGAACAACGTTCTAGATACTGCCATCCAGAACAGGCACAACGTTCTAGATACTACCATCCAGAACAGGAACAACGTTCTAGATACTACCATCCAGAACAGGAACAATGTTCTGGATACTACCATCCAGAACAGGCACAACGTTGTAGATACTTCCATCCAGAACAGGAACAACGTTCTAGATACTTCCATCCAGAACAGGAACAGCGTTCTAGATACTACCATCGAGAACAGGAAAAACGTTGTAGATAATTCCATCCAGAACAGGAACAATGTTCTGGATACTACCATCCAGAACAGGAACAATGTTCTGGATACTACCATCCAGAAAAGGAACAACGTTCTGGATACTACCAGCCAAAACAGGAACAATGTTCCGGATACTACCATCCAGAACAGGAACAACGTTCTAGATACTACCATCCAGAACAGGAACAATGTTCACGATATTAACATCCAGAACAGGAACAATGTTCTAGATACTTCCATCCAGAACAGGAACAACGTTGTAGATACTTCCATCCAGTACAGGAACAATGTTCAGGATACTATCATCCAGAACAGGAACAACGTTCTAGATACTATCATCCAGAACAGGAACAACGTTCTAGATACTTCCATCCAGAACCGGAACAACATTCTGGATACTACCAGCCAGAACAGGAACAATGTTCTGGATACTACCATCCAGAGCAGGAACAACGTTCTAGATATTACCATCCAGAACAGGAACAATGTTCTAGATAGTTCCATCCTGAACAGGAACAATGTTCACGAAATTACCATCCAGAACAGGAACAACATTCTAGATACTTCCATCCAGAACAGGAATATTGTTCTGGATACTACCAACCAGAACAGGAAAAACGTTCTGGATACTACCATCCAGAACAGGAACAACGTTCTCGATACTTCCATCCAGAACAGGAACAATGTTCTGGATACTTCCATCCAGAACAGGAACAACGTTCTAGATACTACCATCCAGAACAGGAACAATGTTCACGAAATTACCATCCAGAACAGGAACAATGTTCAGGATAATATCATCCAGAACAGGAACAACGTTCTAGATACTACCATCCAGAACAGGAACAACGTTCTAGATACTTCCATCCAGAACAGGAACAATGTTCTGGATACTACCATCCAGAACAGGCACAACGTTCTAGATACTTCCATCCAGAACAGGAAAAATGTTCTACATACTACCATCCAGGACAGGAACAACGTTCTAGATACGTCCATCCAGAACAGGAACAATGTTCTGGATACTACTACCATCCATAACAGGAACAACGTTCTAGATACTTCCATCCAAACCAGGAACAACATTTTAGATACTTCCATCCAGAACAGGAATAATGTTCTGGATACTACCAACCAGAACAGGAACAACGTTCTGGATACTACCATCCAGAACAGGAACAACGTTCTAGATACTTCCATCCAGAACAGGAACAACGTTCTAGATACTACCATCCAGAACAGGAGAAACGTTGTAGATACTTCCATCAAGGACAGGAACAATGTTCTAGATACTTCCATCCAGAACAGGAACAACGTTGTAGATACTTCCATCCAGTACAGGAACAATGTTCAGGATACTATCATCCAGAACAGGAACAACGTTCTAGATACTACCATCCAGAACAGGAACAACGTTCTAGATACTTCCATCCAGAACAGGAACAACATTCTGGATACTACCAGCCAGAACAGGAACAATGTTCTGGATACTACCATCCAGAGCAGGAACAACGTTCTAGATATTACCATCCAGAACAGGAACAATGTTCTAGATAGTTCCATCCTGAACAGGAACAATGTTCTAGATACTTCCATCCAGTACAGGAACAATGTTCAGGATACTATCATCCAGAACAGGAACAACGTTCTAGATACTACCATCCAGAACAGGAACAATGTTCTGGATACTACCATCCAGAACAGGAACAATGTTCTGGATACTACTACCAGCCAGAACAGGAACAAAGTTCTGGATACTACCAGCCAGAACAGGAACAACGTTCTGGATACTACCATCCAGAACAGGAACAACGTTCTGGATACTACCAGACAGAACAGGAATAATGTTTTGGATGCTACCATCCACAACAGGAACAACGTTCTAGATACTTCCATCCAGAACAGGAACAACATTCTAGATACTACCATCCAGAACAGGAACAACGTTCTAGATACTACCATCCAGAACAGGAACAACGTTCTATATACTACCATCCAGAACAGGAACAACATTCTAGATACTTCCATCCAGAACAGGAATATTGTTCTAGATACTACCAACCAGAACAGGAAAAATGTTCTGGATACTACCATCCAGAACAGGAACAACGTTCTCGATACTTCCATCCAGAACAGGAACAATGTTCTGGATACTACCATCCAGAACAGGAACAACGTTCTAGATACTACCATCCAGAACAGGAACAATGTTCACGAAATTACCATCCAGAACAGGAACAATGTTCAGGATACTATCATCCAGAACAGGAACAACGTTCAAGATACTACCATCCAGAACAGGAACAACGTTCTAGATACTTCCATCCAGAACAGGAACAATGTTCTGGATACTACCATCCAGAACAGGCACAACGTTCTAGATACTTCCATCCAGAACAAGAAAAATGTTCTACATACTACCATCCAGGACAGGAACAACGTTCTAGATACTTCCATCCAGAACAGGAACAATGTTCTGGATACTACTACCATCCATAACAGGAACAACGTTCTAGATACTTCCATCCAAACCAGGAACAACATTTTAGATACTTCCATCCAGAACAGGAATAATGTTCTGGATACTACCAACCAGAACAGGAACAACGTTCTGGATACTACCATCCAGAACAGGAACAACGTTCTAGATACTTCCATCCAGAACAGGAACAACGTTCTAGATACTACCATCCAGAACAGGAGAAACGTTGTAGATACTTCCATCGAGGACAGGAACAATGTTCTGGATACTACCATCCAGAACAGGAACAATGTTCTGGATACTACCAACCAGAACAGGAACAACGTTCTGGATACTACCATCCAGAACAGGAACAACGTTCTAGATACTTCCATCCAGAACAGGAACAACGTTCTAGATACTACCATCCAGAACAGGAACAATGTTCTGGATACTACCATCCAGAACAGGAACAATGTTCTGGATACTACTACCATCCAGAACAGGAACAACGTTCTAGATACTTCCATCCAGAACAGGAACAACATTCTAGATATTTCCATCCAGAACAGGAACAATGTTCTGGATACTACCATCAAGAACAGGCACAACGTTCTAGATACTTCCACCCAGAACAGGAATAATGTTCTGGATACTACCATCCAGAACAGCAACAACGTTCTGGATACTACCATCCAGAACAGGAACAACGTTCTGGATACTACCATCCAGAACAGGAACAATGTTCTGGATACTACCATCCAGAACAGGAACAATGTTCTAGATACTACCATCCAGAACAGGAACAACGTTCAAGATACTACCATCCAGAACAGGAACAACGTTCTATATACTACCATCCAGAACAGGAACAACGTTCTAGATACTTCCATCCAGAACAGGAACAACGTTCTAGATACTGCCATCCAGAACAGGCACAACGTTCTAGATACTACCATCCAGAACAGGAACAACGTTCTAGATACTACCATCCAGAACAGGAACAATGTTCTGGATACTACCATCCAGAACAGGCACAACGTTGTAGATACTTCCATCCAGAACAGGAACAACGTTCTAGATACTTCCATCCAGAACAGGAACAGCGTTCTAGATACTACCATCGAGAACAGGAAAAAGGTTGTAGATACTTCCATCCAGAACAGGAACAATGTTCTGGATTCTACCATCCAGAACAGGAACAATGTTCTGGATACTACCATCCAGAAAAGGAACAACGTTCTGGATACTACCAGCCAAAACAGGAACAATGTTCCGGATACTACCATCCAGAACAGGAACAACGTTCTAGATACTACCATCCAGAACAGGAACAATGTTCACGATATTAACATCCAGAACAGGAACAATGTTCTAGATACTTCCATCCAGAACAGGAACAACGTTGTAGATACTTCCATCCAGTACAGGAACAATGTTCAGGATACTATCATCCAGAACAGGAACAACGTTCTAGATACTACCATCCAGAACAGGAACAACATTCTGGATACTACCAGCCAGAACAGGAACAATGTTCTGGATACTACCATCCAGAGCAGGAACAACGTTCTAGATATTACCATCCAGAACAGGAACAATGTTCTAGATAGTTCCATCCTGAACAGGAACAACGTTCTAGATACTTCCATCCAGTACAGGAACAATGTTCAGGATACTATCATCCAGAACAGGAACAACGTTCTAGATACTACCATCCAGAACAGGAACAACGTTCTAGATACTTCCATCCAGAACAGGAACAATGTTCTGGATACTACTACCATCCAGAACAGGAACAATGTTCTAGATACTTCCATCCAGAACAGGAACAACATTCTAGATACTTCCATCCAGAACAGGAATAATGTTCTGGATACTACCATCAAGAACAGGCACAACGTTCTAGATACTTCCACCCAGAACAGGAATAATGTTCTGGATACTACCATCCAGAACAGCAACAACGTTCTGGATACTACCATCCAGAACAGGAACAACGTTCTGGATACTACCATCCAGAACAGGAACAATGTTCTGGATACTACCATCCAGAACAGGAACAATGTTCTAGATACAACCATCAAGAACAGGAACAACGTTCTAGATACTACCATCCAGAACAGGAACAACGTTCTATATACTACCATCCAGAACAGGAACAACATTCTAGATACTTCTATCCAGAACAGGAATATTGTTCTGGATACTACCAACCAGAACAGGAAAAACGTTCTGGATACTACCATCCAGAACAGGAACAACGTTCTCGATACTTCCATCCAGAACAGGAACAATGTTCTGGATACTTCCATCCAGAACAGGAACAACGTTCTAGATACTACCATCCAGAACAGGAACAACGTTCTAGATACTACCATCCAGAACAGGAACAATGTTCACGAAATTACCATCCAGAAAAGGAACAATGTTCTGGATACTTCCATCCTGAACAGGAACAACGTTCTAGATACTTCCATCCAGTACAGGAACAATGTACAGGATACTATCATCCAGAACAGGAACAACGTTCTAGATACTTCCATCCAGAACAGGAACAATGTTCTGGATACTACTACCATCCATAACAGGAAAAACGTTCTAGATACTTCCATCCAGAACAGGAACAACATTTTAGATACTTCCATCCAGAACAGGAAAAATGTTCTACATACTACCATCCAGGACAGGAACAACGTTCTAGATACTTCCATCCAGAACAGGAACAATGTTCTGGATACTACTACCATCCATAACAGGAACAACGTTCTAGATACTTCCATCCAAACCAGGAACAACATTTTAGATACTTCCATCCAGAACAGGAACAATGTTCTGGATACTACTACCATCCAGAACAGGAACAACGTTCTAGATACTTCCATTCAGAACAGGAACAACATTCTAGATACTTCCATCCAGAACAGGAACAATGTTCTGGATACTACCATCAAGAACAGGCACAACGTTCTAGATACTTCCACCCAGAACAGGAATAATGTTCTGGATACTACCATCCAGAACAGCAACAACGTTCTGGATACTACCATCCAGAACAGGAACAACGTTCTGGATACTACCATCCAGAACAGGAACAACGTTCTAGATACTACCATCCAGAACAGGAACAACGTTCTATATACTACCATCCAGAACAGGAACAACATTCTAGATACTTCCATCCAGAACAGGAATATTGTTCTGGATACTACCAACCAGAACAGGAAAAACGTTCTGGATACTACCATCCATAACAGGAACAACGTTCTCGATACTTCCATCCAGAACAGGAACAATGTTCTGGATACTTCCATCCAGAACAGGAACAACGTTCTAGATACTACCATCCAGAACAGGAACAACGTTCTAGATACTACCATCCAGAACAGGAACAATGTTCACGAAATTACCATCCAGAAAAGGAACAATGTTCTGGATACTATCATCCAGAACAGGAACAACGTTCTAGATACTTCCATCCAGAACAGGAACAATGTTCTGGATACTACTACCATCCATAACAGGAAAAACGTTCTAGATACTTCCATCCAGAACAGGAACAACATTTTAGATACTTCCATCCAGAACAGGAAAAATGTTCTACATACTACCATCCAGGACAGGAACAACGTTCTAGATACTTCCATCCAGAACAGGAACAATGTTCTGGATACTACTACCATCCATAACAGGAACAACGTTCTAGATACTTCCATCCAAACCAGGAACAACATTTTAGATACTTCCATACAGAACAGGAATAATGTTCTGGATACTACCAACCAGAACAGGAACAATGTTCTGGATACTACCATCCAGAACAGGAACAACGTTCTAGATACTTCCATCCAGAACAGGAACAACGTTCTAGATACTACCATCCAGAACAGGAGAAACGTTGTAGATACTTCCATCAAGGACAGGAACAATGTTCTGGATACTACCATCCAGAACAGGAACAATGTTCTGGATACTACCAACCAGAACAGGAACAACGTTCTGGATACTACCATCCAGAACAGGAACAACGTTCTAGATACTTCCATCCAGAACAGGAACAACGTTCTAGATACTACCATCCAGAACAGGAGAAACGTTGTAGATACTTCCATCAAGGACAGGAACAATGTTCTGGATACTACCATCCAGAACAGGAACAATGTTCTGGATACTACTACCATCCAGAACAGGAACAACGTTCTAGATACTTCCATCCAGAACAGGAACAACATTCTAGATACTTCCATCCAGAACAGGAACAATGTTCTGGATACTACCATCAAGAACAGGCACAACTTTCTAGATACTTCCACCCAGAACAGGAATAATGTTCTGGATACTACCATCCAGAACAGCAACAACGTTCTGGATACTACCATCCAGAACAGGAACAACGTTCTCGATACTTCCATCCAGAACAGGAACAATGTTCTGGATACTTCCATCCAGAACAGGAACAACGTTCTAGATACTACCATCCAGAACAGGAACAACGTTCTGGATACTACCATCCAGAACAGGAACAATGTTCACGAAATTACCATCCAGAACAGGAACAATGTTCTGGATACTTCCATCCTGAACAGGAACAACGTTCTAGATACTTCCATCCAGTACAGGAACAATGTTCAGGATACTATCATCCAGAACAGGAACAACGTTCTAGATACTACCATCCAGAACAGGAACAACGTTCTAGATACTTCCATCCAGAACAGGAACAACATTTTAGATACTTCCATCCAGAACAGGAATAATGTTCTGGATACTACCAACCAGAACAGGAACAACGTTCTGGATACTACCATCCAGAACAGGAACAACGTTCTAGATACTTCCATCCAGAACAGGAACAACGTTCTAGATACTGCCATCCAGAACAGGCACAACGTTCTAGATACTACCATCCAGAACAGGAACAACGTTCTAGATACTACCATCCAGAACAGGAACAATGTTCTGGATACTACCATCCAGAACAGGCACAACGTTGTAGATACTTCCATCCAGAACAGGAACAACGTTCTAGATACTTCCATCCAGAACAGGAACAGCGTTCTAGATACTACCATCGAGAACAGGAAAAACGTTGTAGATACTTCCATCCAGAACAGGAACAATGTTCTGGATTCTACCATCCAGAACAGGAACAATGTTCTGGATACTACCATCCAGAAAAGGAACAACGTTCTGGATACTACCAGCCAAAACAGGAACAATGTTCCGGATACTACCATCCAGAACAGGAACAACGTTCTGGATACTACCATCCAGAACAGGAACAATGTTCACGATATTAACATCCAGAACAGGAACAATGTTCTAGATACTTCCATCCAGAACAGGAACAACGTTTTAGATACTTCCATCCAGTACAGGAACAATGTTCAGGATACTATCATCCAGAACAGGAACAACGTTCTAGAAACTACCATCCAGAACAGGAACAACGTTCTAGATACTTCCATCCAGAACAGGAACAACATTCTGGATACTACCAGCCAGAACAGGAACAATGTTCTGGATACTACCATCCAGAGCAGGAACAACGTTCTAGATATTATCATCCAGAACAGGAACAATGTTCTAGATAGTTCCATCCTGAACAGGAACAATGTTCTAGATACTTCCATCCAGTACAGGAACAATGTTCAGGATACTATCATCCAGAACAGGAACAACGTTCTAGATACTACCATCCAGAACAGGAACAACGTTCTAGATACTTCCATCCAGAACAGGAACAATGTTCTGGATACTACTACCATCCAGAACAGGAACAATGTTCTAGATACTTCCATCCAGAACAGGAACAACATTCTAGATACTTCCATCCAGAACAGGAATAATGTTCTGGATACTACCATCAAGAACAGGCACAACGTTCTAGATACTTCCACCCAGAACAGGAATAATGTTCTGGATACTACCATCCAGAACAGCAACAACGTTCTGGATACTACCATCCAGAACAGGAACAACGTTCTGGATACTACCATCTAGAACAGGAACAATGTTCTGGATACTACCATCCAGAACAGGAACAATGTTCTAGATACTACCATCCAGAACAGGAACAACGTTCTAGATACTACCATCCAGAACAGGAACAACGTTCTATATACTACCATCCAGAACAGGAACAACATTCTAGATACTTCCATCCAGAACAGGAATATTGTTCTGGATACTACCAACCAGAACAGGAAAAACGTTCTGGATACTACCATCCAGAACAGGAACAACGTTCTCGATACTTCCATCCAGAACAGGAACAATGTTCTGGATACTTCCATCCAGAACAGGAACAACGTTCTAGATACTACCATCCAGAACAGGAACAACGTTCTAGATACTACCATCCAGAACAGGAACAATGTTCACGAAATTACCATCCAGAAAAGGAACAATGTTCTGGATACTTCCATCCTGAACAGGAACAACGTTCTAGATACTTCCATCCAGTACAGGAACAATGTTCAGGATACTATCATCCAGAACAGGAACAATGTTCTGGATACTACTACCATCCAGAACAGGAACAACGTTCTAGATACTTCCATCCAGAACAGGAACAACATTCTAGATACTTCCATCCAGAACAGGAACAATGTTCTGGATACTACCATCAAGAACAGGCACAACGTTCTAGATACTTCCACCCAGAACAGGAATAATGTTCTGGATACTACCATCCAGAACAGCAACAACGTTCTGGATACTGCCATCCAGAACAGGAACAACGTTCTGGATACTACCATCCAGAACAGGAACAATGTCCTGGATACTACCATCCAGAACAGGAACAATGTTCTAGATACTACCATCCAGAACAGGAACAACGTTCAAGATACTACCATCCAGAACAGGAACAACGTTCTATATACTACCATCCAGAACAGGAACAACATTCTAGATACTTCCATCCAGAACAGGAATATTGTTCTGGATACTACCAACCAGAACAGGAAAAACGCTCTGGATACTACCATCCAGAACAGGAACAACGTTCTCGATACTTCCATCCAGAACAGGAACAATGTTCTGGATACTTCCATCCAGAACAGGAACAACGTTCTAGATACTACCATCCAGAACAGGAACAACGTTCTGGATACTACCATCCAGAACAGGAGAAACGTTGTAGATACTTCCATCAAGGACAGGAACAATGTTCTGGATACTACCATCCAGAACAGGAACAATGTTCTGGATACTACTACCATCCAGAACAGGAACAACGTTCAAGATACTACCATCCAGAACAGGAACAACGTTCTATATACTACCATCCAGAACAGGAACAACATTCTAGATACTTCCATCCAGAACAGGAATATTGTTCTGGATACTACCAACCAGAACAGGAAAAACGCTCTGGATACTACCATCCAGAACAGGAACAACGTTCTCGATACTTCCATCCAGAACAGGAACAATGTTCTGGATACTTCCATCCAGAACAGGAACAACGTTCTAGATACTACCATCCAGAACAGGAACAACGTTCTGGATACTACCATCCAGAACAGGAGAAACGTTGTAGATACTTCCATCAAGGACAGGAACAATGTTCTGGATACTACCATCCAGAACAGGAACAATGTTCTGGATACTACTACCATCCAGAACAGGAACAACGTTCTAGATACTTCCATCCAGAACAGGAACAACATTCTAGATACTTCCATCCAGAACAGGAACAATGTTCTGGATACTACCATCAAGAACAGGCACAACGTTCTAGATACTTCCATCCAGAACAGGAACAACGTTCTAGATACTACCATCCAGAACAGGAACAACGTTCTAGATACTACCATCCAGAACAGGAACAATGTTCACGAAATTACCATCCAGAAAAGGAACAATGTTCTGGATACTTCCATCCTGAACAGGAACAACGTTCTAGATACTTCCATCCAGTACAGGAACAATGTTCAGGATACTATCATCCAGAACAGGAACAACGTTCTAGATACTTCCATCCAGAACAGGAACAATGTTCTGGATACTACTACCATCCATAACAGGAAAAACGTTCTAGATACTTCCATCCAGAACAGGAACAACATTTTAGATACTTCCATCCAGAACAGGAAAAATGTTCTACATACTACCATCCAGGACAGGAACAACGTTCTAGATACTTCCATCCAGAACAGGAACAATGTTCTGGATACTACTACCATCCATAAAAGGAACAACGTTCTAGATACTTCCATCCAAACCAGGAACAACATTTTAGATACTTCCATACAGAACAGGAATAATGTTCTGGATACTACCAACCAGAACAGGAACAACGTTCTGGATACTACCATCCAGAACAGGAACAATGTTCTGGATACTACCAACCAGAACAGGAACAACGTTCTGGATACTACCATCCAGAACAGGAACAACGTTCTAGATACTTCCATCCAGAACAGGAACAACGTTCTAGATACTACCATCCAGAACAGGAGAAACGTTGTAGATACTTCCATCAAGGACAGGAACAATGTTCTGGATACTACCATCCAGAACAGGAACAATGTTCTGGATACTACTACCATCCAGAACAGGAACAACGTTCTAGATACTTCCATCCAGAACAGGAACAACATTCTAGATACTTCCATCCAGAACAGGAACAATGTTCTGGATACTACCATCAAGAACAGGCACAACGTTCTAGATACTTCCACCCAGAACAGGAATAATGTTCTGGATACTACCATCCAGAACAGCAACAACGTTCTGGATACTACCATCCAGAACAGGAACAACGTTCTGGATACTACCATCCAGAACAGGAACAATGTCCTGGATACTACCATCCAGAACAGGAACAATGTTCTAGATACTACCATCCAGAACAGGAACAACGTTCAAGATACTACCATCCAGAACAGGAACAACGTTCTATATACTACCATCCAGAACAGGAACAACATTCTAGATACTTCCATCCAGAACAGGAATATTGTTCTGGATACTACCAACCAGAACAGGAAAAACGCTCTGGATACTACCATCCAGAACAGGAACAACGTTCTCGATACTTCCATCCAGAACAGGAACAATGTTCTGGATACTTCCATCCAGAACAGGAACAACGTTCTAGATACTACCATCCAGAACAGGAACAACGTTCTGGATACTACCATCCAGAACAGGAGAAACGTTGTAGATACTTCCATCAAGGACAGGAACAATGTTCTGGATACTACCATCCAGAACAGGAACAATGTTCTGGATACTACTACCATCCAGAACAGGAACAACGTTCAAGATACTACCATCCAGAACAGGAACAACGTTCTATATACTACCATCCAGAACAGGAACAACATTCTAGATACTTCCATCCAGAACAGGAATATTGTTCTGGATACTACCAACCAGAACAGGAAAAACGCTCTGGATACTACCATCCAGAACAGGAACAACGTTCTCGATACTTCCATCCAGAACAGGAACAATGTTCTGGATACTTCCATCCAGAACAGGAACAACGTTCTAGATACTACCATCCAGAACAGGAACAACGTTCTGGATACTACCATCCAGAACAGGAGAAACGTTGTAGATACTTCCATCAAGGACAGGAACAATGTTCTGGATACTACCATCCAGAACAGGAACAATGTTCTGGATACTACTACCATCCAGAACAGGAACAACGTTCTAGATACTTCCATCCAGAACAGGAACAACATTCTAGATACTTCCATCCAGAACAGGAACAATGTTCTGGATACTACCATCAAGAACAGGCACAACGTTCTAGATACTTCCATCCAGAACAGGAACAACGTTCTAGATACTACCATCCAGAACAGGAACAACGTTCTAGATACTACCATCCAGAACAGGAACAATGTTCACGAAATTACCATCCAGAAAAGGAACAATGTTCTGGATACTTCCATCCTGAACAGGAACAACGTTCTAGATACTTCCATCCAGTACAGGAACAATGTTCAGGATACTATCATCCAGAACAGGAACAACGTTCTAGATACTTCCATCCAGAACAGGAACAATGTTCTGGATACTACTACCATCCATAACAGGAAAAACGTTCTAGATACTTCCATCCAGAACAGGAACAACATTTTAGATACTTCCATCCAGAACAGGAAAAATGTTCTACATACTACCATCCAGGACAGGAACAACGTTCTAGATACTTCCATCCAGAACAGGAACAATGTTCTGGATACTACTACCATCCATAAAAGGAACAACGTTCTAGATACTTCCATCCAAACCAGGAACAACATTTTAGATACTTCCATACAGAACAGGAATAATGTTCTGGATACTACCAACCAGAACAGGAACAACGTTCTGGATACTACCATCCAGAACAGGAACAACGTTCTAGATACTTCCATCCAGAACAGGAACAACGTTCTAGATACTACCATCCAGAACAGGAGAAACGTTGTAGATACTTCCATCAAGGACAGGAACAATGTTCTGGATACTACCATCCAGAACAGGAACAATGTTCTGGATACTACCAACCAGAACAGGAACAACGTTCTGGATACTACCATCCAGAACAGGAACAACGTTCTAGATACTTCCATCCAGAACAGGAACAACGTTCTAGATACTACCATCCAGAACAGGAGAAACGTTGTAGATACTTCCATCAAGGACAGGAACAATGTTCTGGATACTACCATCCAGAACAGGAACAATGTTCTGGATACTACTACCATCCAGAACAGGAACAACGTTCTAGATACTTCCATCCAGAACAGGAACAACATTCTAGATACTTCCATCCAGAACAGGAACAATGTTCTGGATACTACCATCAAGAACAGGCACAACTTTCTAGATACTTCCACCCAGAACAGGAATAATGTTCTGGATACTACCATCCAGAACAGCAACAACGTTCTGGATACTACCATCCAGAACAGGAACAACGTTCTGGATACTACCATCCAGAACAGGAACAATGTTCTGGATACTACCATCCAGAACAGGAACAATGTTCTAGATACTACCATCCAGAACAGGAACAACGTTCAAGATACTACCATCCAGAACAGGAACAACGTTCTATATACTACCATCCAGAACAGGAACAACATTCTAGATACTTCCATCCAGAACAGGAATATTGTTCTGGATACTACCAACCAGAACAGGAAAAACGCTCTGGATACTACCATCCAGAACAGGAACAACGTTCTCGATACTTCCATCCAGAACAGGAACAATGTTCTGGATACTTCCATCCAGAACAGGAACAACGTTCTAGATACTACCATCCAGAACAGGAACAACGTTCTGGATACTACCATCCAGAACAGGAACAATGTTCACGAAATTACCATCCAGAACAGGAACAATGTTCTGGATACTTCCATCCTGAAAAGGAACAACGTTCTAGATACTTCCATCCAGTACAGGAACAATGTTCAGGATACTATCATCCAGAACAGGAACAACGTTCTAGATACTACCATCCAGAACAGGAACAACGTTCTAGATACTTCCATCCAGAACAGGAACAATGTTCTGCATACTACCATCCAGAACAGGCACAACGTTCTAGATACTTCCATCCAGAACAGGAATAATGTTCTAGATACTACCATCCAGGACAGGAACAACGTTCTAGATACTTCCATCCAGAACAGGAACAATGTTCTGGATACTACTACCATCCATAACAGGAAAAACGTTCTAGATACTTCCATCCAGAACAGGAACAACATTTTAGATACTTCCATCCAGAACAGGAATAATGTTCTGGATACTACCAACCAGAACAGGAACAACGTTCTGGATACTACCATCCAGAACAGGAACAACGTTCTAGATACTTCCATCCAGAACAGGAACAACGTTCTAGATACTGCCATCCAGAACAGGCACAACGTTCTAGATACTACCATCCAGAACAGGAACAACGTTCTAGATACTACCATCCAGAACAGGAACAATGTTCTGGATACTACCATCCAGAACAGGCACAACGTTGTAGATACTTCCATCCAGAACAGGAACAACGTTCTAGATACTTCCATCCAGAACAGGAACAGCGTTCTAGATACTACCATCGAGAACAGGAAAAACGTTGTAGATACTTCCATCCAGAACAGGAACAATGTTCTGGATTCTACCATCCAGAACAGGAACAATGTTCTGGATACTACCATCCAGAAAAGGAACAACGTTCTGGATACTACCAGCCAAAACAGGAACAATGTTCCGGATACTACCATCCAGAACAGGAACAACGTTCTAGATACTACCATCCAGAACAGGAACAATGTTCACGATATTAATATCCAGAACAGGAACAATGTTCTAGATACTTCCATCCAGAACAGGAACAACGTTTTAGAAACTTCCATCCAGTACAGGAACAATGTTCAGGATACTATCATCCAGAACAGGAACAACGTTCTAGAAACTACCATCCAGAACAGGAACAACGTTCTAGATACTTCCATCCAGAACAGGAACAACATTCTGGATACTACCAGCCAGAACAGGAACAATGTTCTGGATACTACCATCCAGAGCAGGAACAACGTTCTAGATATTATCATCCAGAACAGGAACAATGTTCTAGATAGTTCCATCCTGAACAGGAACAATGTTCTAGATACTTCCATCCAGTACAGGAACAATGTTCAGGATACTATCATCCAGAACAGGAACAACGTTCTAGATACTACCATCCAGAACAGGAACAACGTTCTAGATACTTCCATCCAGAACAGGAACAATGTTCTGGATACTACTACCATCCAGAACAGGAACAATGTTCTAGATACTTCCATCCAGAACAGGAACAACATTCTAGATAGTTCCATCCAGAACAGGAATAATGTTCTGGATACTACCATCAAGAACAGGCACAACGTTCTAGATACTTCCACCCAGAACAGGAATAATGTTCTGGATACTACCATCCAGAACAGCAACAACGTTCTGGATACTACCATCCAGAACAGGAACAACGTTCTGGATACTACCATCCAGAACAGGAACAATGTTCTGGATACTACCATCCAGAACAGGAACAATGTTCTAGATACTACCATCCAGAACAGGAACAACGTTCTAGATACTACCATCCAGAACAGGAACAACGTTCTATATACTACCATCCAGAACAGGAACAACATTCTAGATACTTCCATCCAGAACAGGAATATTGTTCTGGATACTACCAACCAGAACAGGAAAAACGTTCTGGATACTACCATCCAGAACAGGAACAACGTTCTCGATACTTCCATCCAGAACAGGAACAATGTTCTGGATACTTCCATCCAGAACAGGAACAACGTTCTAGATACTACCATCCAGAACAGGAACAACGTTCTAGATACTACCATCCAGAACAGGAACAATGTTCACGAAATTACCATCCAGAAAAGGAACAATGTTCTGGATACTTCCATCCTGAACAGGAACAACGTTCTAGATACTTCCATCCAGTACAGGAACAATGTTCAGGATACTATCATCCAGAACAGGAACAACGTTCTAGATACTTCCATCCAGAACAGGAACAATGTTCTGGATACTACTACCATCCATAACAGGAACAACGTTCTGGATACTTCCATCCAGAACAGGAACAACGTTCTAGATACTACCATCCAGAACAGGAACAACGTTCTGGATACTACCATCCAGAACAGGAACAATGTTCACGAAATTACCATCCAGAACAGGAACAATGTTCTGGATACTACCATCCGGAACAAGAACAACGTTCTAGATACTTCCATCCAGAACAGGAATAATGTTCTGGATACTACCAACCAGAACAGGAACAACGTTCTGGATACTACCATCCAGAACAGGAACAACGTTCTAGATACTTCCATCCAGAACAGGAACAACGTTCTAGATACTACCATCCAGAACAGGAGAAACGTTGTAGATACTTCCATCAAGGACAGGAACAATGTTCTGGATACTACCATCCAGAACAGGAACAATGTTCTGGATACTACCAACCAGAACAGGAACAACGTTCTGGATACTACCATCCAGAACAGGAACAACGTTCTAGATACTTCCATCCAGAACAGGAACAACGTTCTAGATACTACCATCCAGAACAGGAGAAACGTTGTAGATACTTCCATCAAGGACAGGAACAATGTTCTGGATACTACCATCCAGAACAGGAACAATGTTCTGGATACTACTACCATCCAGAACAGGAACAACGTTCTAGATACTTCCATCCAGAACAGGAACAACATTCTAGATACTTCCATCCAGAACAGGAACAATGTTCTGGATACTACCATCAAGAACAGGCACAACGTTCTAGATACTTCCACCCAGAACAGGAATAATGTTCTGGATACTACCATCCAGAACAGCAACAACGTTCTGGATACTACCATCCAGAACAGGAACAACGTTCTGGATACTACCATCCAGAACAGGAACAATGTCCTGGATACTACCATCCAGAACAGGAACAATGTTCTAGATACTACCATCCAGAACAGGAACAACGTTCAAGATACTACCATCCAGAACAGGAACAACGTTCTATATACTACCATCCAGAACAGGAACAACATTCTAGATACTTCCATCCAGAACAGGAATATTGTTCTGGATACTACCAACCAGAACAGGAAAAACGCTCTGGATACTACCATCCAGAACAGGAACAACGTTCTCGATACTTCCATCCAGAACAGAACCAATGTTCTGGATACTTCCATCCAGAACAGGAACAACGTTCTAGATACTACCATCCAGAACAGGAACAACGTTCTGGATACTACCATCCAGAACAGGAGAAACGTTGTAGATACTTCCATCAAGGACAGGAACAATGTTCTGGATACTACCATCCAGAACAGGAACAATGTTCTGGATACTACTACCATCCAGAACAGGAACAACGTTCTAGATACTTCCATCCAGAACAGGAACAACATTCTAGATACTTCCATCCAGAACAGGAACAATGTTCTGGATACTACCATCAAGAACAGGCACAACGTTCTAGATACTTCCACCCAGAACAGGAATAATGTTCTGGATACTACCATCCAGAACAGCAACAACGTTCTGGATACTACCATCCAGAACAGGAACAACGTTCTGGATACTACCATCCAGAACAAGAACAATGTTCTGGATACTACCATCCAGAACAGGAACAATGTTCTAGATACTACCATCCAGAACAGGAACAACGTTCAAGATACTACCATCCAGAACAGGAACAATGTTCTGGATACTACTACCATCCAGAACAGGAACAATGTTCTAGATACTTCCATCCAGAACAGGAACAACATTCTAGATACTTCCATCAAGAACAGGGACAACGTTCTAGATACTTCCACCCAGAACAGGAATAATGTTCTGGATACTACCATCCAGAACAGCAACAACGTTCTGGATACTACCATCCAGAACAGGAACAACGTTCTGGATACTACCATCCAGAACAGGAACAATGTTCTGGATACTACCATCCAGAACAGGAACAATGTTCTAGATACTACCATCCAGAACAGGAACAACGTTCTAGATACTACCATCCAGAACAGGAACAACGTTCTATATACTACCATCCAGAACAGGAACAACATTCTAGATACTTCCATCCAGAACAGGAATATTGTTCTGGATACTACAAACCAGAACAGGAAAAACGTTCTGGATACTACCATCCAGAACAGGAACAACGTTCTCGATACTTCCATCCAGAACAGGAACAATGTTCTGGATACTTCCATCCAGAACAGGAACAACGTTCTAGATACTACCATCCAGAACAGGAACAACGTTCTAGATACTACCATCCAGAACAGGAACAATGTTCACGAAATTACCATCCAGAAAAGGAACAATGTTCTGGATACTTCCATCCTGAACAGGAACAACGTTCTAGATACTTCCATCCAGTACAGGAACAATGTTCAGGATACTATCATCCAGAACAGGAACAACGTTCTAGATACTTCCATCCAGAACAGGAACAACATTTTAGATACTTCCAACCAGAACAGGAAAAATGTTCTACATACTACCATCCAGGACAGGAACAACGTTCTAGATACTTCCATCCAGAACAGGAACAATGTTCTGGATATTACTACCATCCATAACAGGAACAACGTTCTAGATACTTCCATCCAAACCAGGAACAACATTTTAGATACTTCCATCCAGAACAGGAATAATGTTCTGGATACTACCAACCAGAACAGGAACAACGTTCTGGATACTACCATCCAGAACAGGAACAACGTTCTAGATACTTCCATCCAGAACAGGAACAATGTTCTAGATACTACCATCCAGAACAGGAGAAACGTTGTAGATACTTCCATCAAGGACAGGAACAATGTTCTGGATACTACCATCCAGAACAGGAACAATGTTCTGGATACTACCAACCAGAACAGGAACAACGTTCTGGATACTACCATCCAGAACAGGAACAACGTTCTAGATACTACCATCCAGAACAGGAACAACGTTCTGGATACTACCATCCAGAACAGGAGAAACGTTGTAGATACTTCCATCAAGGACAGGAACAATGTTCTGGATACTACCATCCAGAACAGGAACAATGTTCTGGATACTACTACCATCCAGAACAGGAACAACGTTCTAGATACTTCCATCCAGAACAAGAAAAACATTCTAGATACTTCCATCCAGAACAGGAACAATGTTCTGGATACTACCATCAAGAACAGGCACAACGTTATAGATACTTCCACCCAGAACAGGAATAATGTTCTGGATACTACCATCCAGAACAGCAACAACGTTCTGGATACTACCATCCAGAACAGGAACAACGTTCTGGATACTACCATCCAGAACAGGAACAATGTTCTGGATACTACCATCCAGAACAGGAACAATGTTCTAGATACTACCATCCAGAACAGGAACAACGTTCAAGATACTACCATCCAGAACAGGAAAAACGTTCTATATACTACCATCCAGAACAGGAACAACATTCTAGATACTTCCATCCAGAACAGGAATATTGTTCTGGATACTACCAACCAGAACAGGAAAAACGCTCTGGATACTACCATCCAGAACAGGAACAACGTTCTCGATACTTCCATCCAGAACAGGAACAATGTTCTGGATACTTCCATCCAGAACAGGAACAACGTTCTAGATACTACCATCCAGAACAGGAACAACGTTCTGGATACTACCATCCAGAACAGGAACAATGTTCACGAAATTACCATCCAGAACAGGAACAATGTTCTGGATACTTCCATCCTGAACAGGAACAACGTTCTAGATACTTCCATCCAGTAATGGAACAATATTCAGGATACTATCATCCAGAACAGGAACAACGTTCTAGATACTACCATCCAGAACAGGAACAACGTTCTAGATACTTCCATCCAGAACAGGAACAATGTTCTGGATACTACCATCCAGAACAGGCACAACGTTCTAGATACTTCCATCCAGAACAGGAATAATGTTCTAGATACTACCATCCAGGACAGGAACAACGTTCTAGATACTTCCATCCAGAACAGGAACAATGTTCTGGATACTACTACCATCCATAACAGGAAAAACGTTCTAGATACTTCCATCCAGAACAGGAACAACATTTTAGATACTTCCATCCAGAACAGGAATAATGTTCTGGATACTACCAACCAGAACAGGAACAACGTTCTGGATACTACCATCCAGAACAGGAACAACGTTCTAGATACTTCCATCCAGAACAGGAACAACGTTCTAGATACTGCCATCCAGAACAGGCACAACGTTCTAGATACTACCATCCAGAACAGGAACAACGTTCTAGATACTACCATCCAGAACAGGAACAATGTTCTGGATACTACCATCCAGAACAGGCACAACGTTGTAGATACTTCCATCCAGAACAGGAACAACGTTCTAGATACTTCCATCCAGAACAGGAACAGCGTTCTAGATACTACCATCGAGAACAGGAAAAACGTTGTAGATACTTCCATCCAGAACAGGAACAATGTTCTGGATACTACCATCCAGAACAGGAACAATGTTCTGGATACTACCATCCAGAAAAGGAACAACGTTCTGGATACTACCAGCCAAAACAGGAACAATGTTCCGGATACTACCATCCAGAACAGGAACAACGTTCTAGATACTACCATCCAGAACAGGAACAATGTTCACGATATTAACATCCAGAACAGGAACAATGTTCTAGATACTTCCATCCAGAACAGGAACAACGTTGTAGATACTTCCATCCAGTACAGGAACAATGTTCAGGATACTATCATCCAGAACAGGAACAACGTTCTAGATACTACCATCCAGAACAGGAACAACGTTCTAGATACTTCCATCCAGAACAGGAACAACATTCTGGATACTACCAGCCAGAACAGGAACAATGTTCTGGATACTACCATCCAGAGCAGGAACAACGTTCTAGATATTACCATCCAGAACAGGAACAATGTTCTAGATAGTTCCATCCTGAACAGGAACAATGTTCTAGATACTTCCATCCAGTACAGGAACAATGTTCAGGATACTATCATCCAGAACAGGAACAACGTTCTAGATACTACCATCCAGAACAGGAACAACGTTCTAGATACTTCCATCCAGAACAGGAACAATGTTCTGGATACTACTACCATCCAGAAAAGGAAAAATGTTCTAGATACTTCCATCCAGAACAGGAACAACATTCTAGATACTTCAATCCAGAACAGGAATAATGTTCTGGATATTACCATCAAGAACAGGCACAACGTTCTAGATACTTCCACCCAGAACAGGAATAATGTTCTGGATACTACCATCCAGAACAGCAACAACGTTCTGGATACTACCATCCAGAACAGGAACAACGTTCTGGATACTACCATCCAGAAACGGAACAATGTTCTGGATACTACCATCCAGAACAGGAACAATGTTCTAGATACTACCATCCAGAACAGGAACAACGTTCTATATACTACCATCCAGAACAGGAACAACGTTCTATATACTTCCATCCAGATCAGGAATATTGTTCTGGATACTACCAACCAGAACAGGAACAACGTTCTGGATACTACCATCCAGAACAGGAACAACGTTCTCGATACTTCCATCCAGAACAGGAACAACATTCTAGATACTTCCATCCAGAACAGGAATAATGTTCTGGATACTACCATCAAGAACAGGCACAACGTTCTAGATACTTCCACCCAGAACAGGAATAATGTTCTGGATACTACCATCCAGAACAGCAACAACGTTCTGGATACTACCATCCAGAACAGGAACAACGTTCTGGATACTACCATCCAGAACAGGAACAATGTTCTGGATACTACCATCCAGAACAGGAACAATGTTCTAGATACTACCATCCAGAACAGGAACAACGTTCTAGATACTACCATCCAGAACAGGAACAACGTTCTATATACTACCATCCAGAACAGGAACAACATTCTAGATACTTCCATCCAGAACAGGAATATTGTTCTGGATACTACCAACCAGAACAGGAAAAACGTTCTGGATACTACCATCCAGAACAGGAACAACGTTCTCGATACTTCCATCCAGAACAGGAACAATGTTCTGGATACTTCCATCCAGAACAGGAACAACGTTCTAGATACTACCATCCAGAACAGGAACAACGTTCTAGATACTACCATCCAGAACAGGAACAATGTTCACGAAATTACCATCCAGAAAAGGAACAATGTTCTGGATACTTCCATCCTGAACAGGAACAACGTTCTAGATACTTCCATCCAGTACAGGAACAATGTTCAGGATACTATCATCCAGAACAGGAACAACGTTCTAGATACTTCCATCCAGAACAGGAACAATGTTCTGGATACTACTACCATCCATAACAGGAAAAACGTTCTAGATACTTCCATCCAGAACAGGAACAACATTTTAGATACTTCCAACCAGAACAGGAAAAATGTTCTACATACTACCATCCAGGACAGGAACAACGTTCTAGATACTTCCATCCAGAACAGGAACAATGTTCTGGATACTACTACCATCCATAACAGGAACAACGTTCTAGATACTTCCATCCAAACCAGGAACAACATTTTAGATACTTCCATCCAGAACAGGAATAATGTTCTGGATACTACCAACCAGAACAGGAACAACGTTCTGGATACTACCATCCAGAACAGGAACAACGTTCTAGATACTTCCATCCAGAACAGGAACAACGTTCTAGATACTACCATCCAGAACAGGAGAAACGTTGTAGATACTTCCATCAAGGACAGGAACAATGTTCTGGATACTACCAACCAGAACAGGAACAACGTTCTGGATACTACCATCCAGAACAGGAACAACGTTCTAGATACTTCCACCCAGAACAGGAATAATGTTCTGGATACTACCATCCAGAACAGCAACAACGTTCTGGATACTACCATCCAGAACAGGAACAACGTTCTGGATACTACCATCCAGAACAGGAACAATGTTCTGGATACTACCATCCAGAACAGGAACAATGTTCTAGATACTACCATCCAGAACAGGAACAACGTTCAAGATACTACCATCCAGAACAGGAACAACGTTCTATATACTACCATCCAGAACAGGAACAACATTCTAGATACTTCCATCCAGAACAGGAATATTGTTCTGGATACTACCAACCAGAACAGGAAAAACGCTCTGGATACTACCATCCAGAACAGGAACAACGTTCTCGATACTTCCATCCAGAACAGGAACAATGTTCTGGATACTTCCATCCAGAACAGGAACAACGTTCTAGATACTACCATCCAGAACAGGAACAACGTTCTGGATACTACCATCCAGAACAGGAGAAACGTTGTAGATACTTCCATCAAGGACAGGAACAATGTTCTGGATACTACCATCCAGAACAGGAACAATGTTCTGGATACTACTACCATCCAGAACAGGAACAACGTTCTAGATACTTCCATCCAGAACAGGAACAACATTCTAGATACTTCCATCCAGAACAGGAACAATGTTCTGGATACTACCATCAAGAACAGGCACAACGTTCTAGATACTTCCACCCAGAACAGGAATAATGTTCTGGATACTACCATCCAGAACAGCAACAACGTTCTGGATACTACCATCCAGAACAGGAACAACGTTCTGGATACTACCATCCAGAACAGGAACAATGTTCTGGATACTACCATCCAGAACAGGAACAATGTTCTAGATACTACCATCCAGAACAGGAACAACGTTCAAGATACTACCATCCAGAACAGGAACAACGTTCTATATACTACCATCCAGAACAGGAACAACATTCTAGATACTTCCATCCAGAACAGGAATATTGTTCTGGATACTACCAACCAGAACAGGAAAAACGCTCTGGATACTACCATCCAGAACAGGAACAACGTTCTCGATACTTCCATCCAGAACAGGAACAATGTTCTGGATACTTCCATCCAGAACAGGAACAACGTTCTAGATACTACCATCCAGAACAGGAACAACGTTCTGGATACTACCATCCAGAACAGGAACAATGTTCACGAAATTACCATCCAGAACAGGAACAATGTTCTGGATACTTCCATCCTGAACAGGAACAACGTTCTAGATACTTCCATCCAGTACAGGAACAATATTCAGGATACTATCATCCAGAACAGGAACAACGTTCTAGATACTACCATCCAGAACAGGAACAACGTTCTAGATACTTCCATCCAGAACAGGAACAATGTTCTGGATACTACCATCCAGAACAGGCACAACGTTCTAGATACTTCCATCCAGAACAGGAATAATGTTCTAGATACTACCATCCAGGACAGGAACAACGTTCTAGATACTTCCATCCAGAACAGGAACAATGTTCTGGATACTACTACCATCCATAACAGGAAAAACGTTCTAGATACTTCCATCCAGAACAGGAACAACATTTTAGATACTTCCATCCAGAACAGGAATAATGTTCTGGATACTACCAACCAGAACAGGAACAACGTTCTGGATACTACCATCCAGAACAGGAACAACGTTCTAGATACTTCCATCCAGAACAGGAACAACGTTCTAGATACTGCCATCCAGAACAGGCACAACGTTCTAGATACTACCATCCAGAACAGGAACAACGTTCTAGATACTACCATCCAGAACAGGAACAATGTTCTGGATACTACCATCCAGAACAGGCACAACGTTGTAGATACTTCCATCCAGAACAGGAACAACGTTCTAGATACTTCCATCCAGAACAGGAACAGCGTTCTAGATACTACCATCGAGAACAGGAAAAACATTGTAGATACTTCCATCCAGAACAGGAACAATGTTCTGGATACTACCATCCAGAACAGGAACAATGTTCTGGATACTACCATCCAGAACAGGAACAACGTTCTAGATACTACCATCCAGAACAGGAACAATGTTCACGATATTAACATCCAGAACAGGAACAATGTTCTAGATACTTCCATCCAGAACAGGAACAACGTTGTAGATACTTCCATCCAGTACAGGAACAATGTTCAGGATACTATCATCCAGAACAGGAACAACGTTCTAGATACTACCATCCAGAACAGGAACAACGTTCTAGATACTTCCATCCAGAACAGGAACAACATTCTGGATACTACCAGCCAGAACAGGAACAATGTTCTGGATACTACCATCCAGAGCAGGAACAACGTTCTAGATATTACCATCCAGAACAGGAACAATGTTCTAGATAGTTCCATCCTGAACAGGAACAATGTTCTAGATACTTCCATCCAGTACAGGAACAATGTTCAGGATACTATCATCCAGAACAGGAACAACGTTCTAGATACTACCATCCAGAACAGGAACAACGTTCTAGATACTTCCATCCAGAACAGGAACAATGTTCTGGATACTACTACCATCCAGAACAGGAACAATGTTCTAGATACTTCCATCCAGAACAGGAACAACATTCTAGATACTTCCATCCAGAACAGGAATAATGTTCTGGATATTACCATCAAGAACAGGCACAACGTTCTAGATACTTCCACCCAGAACAGGAATAATGTTCTGGATACTACCATCCAGAACAGCAACAACGTTCTGGATACTACCATCCAGAACAGGAACAACGTTCTGGATACTACCATCCAGAACAGGAACAATGTTCTGGATACTACCATCCAGAACAGGAACAATGTTCTAGATACTACCATCCAGAACAGGAACAACGTTCTAGATACTACCATCCAGAACAGGAACAACGTTCTATATACTACCATCCAGAACAGGAACAACATTCTAGATACTTCCATCCAGAACAGGAATATTGTTCTGGATACTACCAACCAGAACAGGAAAAACGTTCTGGATACTACCATCCAGAACAGGAACAACGTTCTCGATACTTCCATCCAGAACAGGAACAATGTTCTGGATACTTCCATCCAGAACAGGAACAACGTTCTAGATACTACCATCCAGAACAGGAACAACGTTCTAGATACTACCATCCAGAAAAGGAACAATGTTCTGGATACTTCCATCCTGAACAGGAACAACGTTCTAGATACTTCCATCCAGTACAGGAACAATGTTCAGGATACTATCATCCAGAACAGGAACAACGTTCTAGATACTTCCATCCAGAACAGGAACAATGTTCTGGATACTACTACCATCCATAACAGGAAAAACGTTCTAGATACTTCCATCCAGAACAGGAACAACATTTTAGATACTTCCATCCAGAACAGGAATAATGTTCTGGATACTACCAACCAGAACAGGAACAACGTTCTGGATACTACCATCCAGAACAGGAACAACGTTCTAGATACTTCCATCCAGAACAGGAACAACGTTCTAGATACTGCCATCCAGAACAGGCACAACGTTCTAGATACTACCATCCAGAACAGGAACAACGTTCTAGATACTACCATCCAGAACAGGAACAATGTTCTGGATACTACCATCCAGAACAGGCACAACGTTGTAGATACTTCCATCCAGAACAGGAACAACGTTCTAGATACTTCCATCCAGAACAGGAACAGCGTTCTAGATACTACCATCGAGAACAGGAAAAACGTTGTAGATACTTCCATCCAGAACAGGAACAATGTTCTGGATACTACCATCCAGAACAGGAACAATGTTCTGGATACTACCATCCAGAAAAGGAACAACGTTCTGGATACTACCAGCCAAAACAGGAACAATGTTCTGGATACTACCATCCAGAAAAGGAACAACGTTCTGGATACTACCAGCCAAAACAGGAACAATGTTCCGGATACTACCATCCAGAACAGGAACAACGTTCTAGATACTACCATCCAGAACAGGAACAATGTTCACGATATTAACATCCAGAACAGGAACAATGTTCTAGATACTTCCATCCAGAACAGGAACAACGTTGTAGATACTTCCATCCAGTACAGGAACAATGTTCAGGATACTATCATCCAGAACAGGAACAACGTTCTAGATACTACCATCCAGAACAGGAACAACGTTCTAGATACTTCCATCCAGAAAATGGAACAACATTCTGGATACTACCAGCCAGAACAGGAACAATGTTCTGGATACTACCATCCAGAGCAGGAACAACGTTCTAGATATTACCATCCAGAACAGGAACAATGTTCTAGATAGTTCCATCCTGAACAGGAACAATGTTCTAGATACTTCCATCCAGTACAGGAACAATGTTCAGGATACTATCATCCAGAACAGGAACAACGTTCTAGATACTACCATCCAGAACAGGAACAACGTTCTAGATACTTCCATCCAGAACAGGAACAATGTTCTGGATACTACTACCATCCAGAACAGGAACAATGTTCTAGATACTTCCATCCAGAACAGGAACAACATTCTAGATACTTCCATCCAGAACAGGAATAATGTTCTGGATACTACCATCAAGAACAGGCACAACGTTCTAGATACTTCCACCCAGAACAGGAATAATGTTCTGGATACTACCATCCAGAACAGCAACAACGTTCTGGATACTACCATCCAGAACAGGAACAACGTTCTGGATACTACCATCCAGAACAGGAACAATGTTCTGGATACTACCATCCAGAACAGGAACAATGTTCTAGATACTACCATCCAGAACAGGAACAACGTTCTAGATACTACCATCCAGAACAGGAACAACGTTCTAGATACTACCATCCAGAACAGGAACAACATTCTAGATACTTCCATCCAGAACAGGAATATTGTTCTGGATACTACCAACCAGAACAGGAAAAACGTTCTGGATACTACCATCCAGAACAGGAACAACGTTCTCGATACTTCCATCCAGAACAGGAACAATGTTCTGGATACTTCCATCCAGAACAGGAACAACGTTCTAGATACTACCATCCAGAACAGGAACAACGTTCTAGATACTACCATCCAGAACAGGAACAATGTTCACGAAATTACCATCCAGAAAAGGAACAATGTTCTGGATACTTCCATCCTGAACAGGAACAACGTTCTAGATACTTCCATCCAGTACAGGAACAACGTTCTAGATACTATCATCCAGAACAGGAACAGCGTTCTAGATACTTCCATCCAGAACAGGAACAATGTTCTGGATACTACCATCCAGAACAGGCACAACGTTCTAGATACTTCCATCCAGAACAGGAATAATGTTCTAGATACTACCATCCAGGACAGAAACAACGTTCTAGATACTTCCATCCAGAACAGGAACAATGTTCTGGATACTACTACCATCCATAACAGGAACAACGTTCTAGATACTTGCATCCAGAACAGGAAC
This sequence comes from Telmatherina bonti, assembly GCF_933228915.1. Lineage (NCBI taxonomy): Eukaryota > Metazoa > Chordata > Actinopteri > Atheriniformes > Telmatherinidae > Telmatherina > Telmatherina bonti. The sequence continues at coordinate 40,126,114 of NC_136610.1, read as the reverse complement.
AACATTTTAGATACTTCCATCCAGAACAGGAATAATGTTCTGGATACTACCAACCAGAACAGGAACAACGTTCTGGATACTACCATCCAGAACAGGAACAACATTCTAGATACTTCCATCCAGAACAGGAACAATGTTCTAGATACTGCCATCCAGAACAGGCACAACGTTCTAGATACTACCATCCAGAACAGGAACAACGTTCTAGATACTACCATACAGAACAGGAACAATGTTCTGGATACTACCATCCAGAACAGGCACAACGTTGTAGATACTTCCATCCAGAACAGGAACAACGTTCTAGATACTTCCATCCAGAACAGGAACAACGTTCTAGATACTTCCATCCAGAACAGGAACAATGTTCTGGATACTACTACCATCCAGAACAGGAACAATGTTCTAGATACTTCCATCCAGAACAGGAACAACATTCTAGATACTTCCATCCAGAACAGGAATAATGTTCTGGATACTACCATCCAGAACAGGCACAACGTTCTAGATACTTCCACCCAGAACAGGAATAATGTTCTGGATACTACCATCCAGAACAGCAACAACGTTCTGGATACTACCATCCAGAACAGGAACAACGTTCTGGATACTACCATCCAGAACAGGAACAATGTTCTGGATACTACCATCCAGAACAGGAACAATGTTCTAGATACTACCATCCAGAACAGGAACAACGTTCTAGATACTACCATCCAGAACAGGAACAACGTTCTATATACTACCATCCAGAACAGGAACAACATTCTAGATACTTCCATCCAGAACAGGAAAAACGTTCTGGATACTACCATCCAGAACAGGAACAACGTTCTCGATACTTCCATCCAGAACAGGAACAATGTTCTGGATACTTCCATCCAGAACAGGAACAACGTTCTAGATACTACCATCCAGAACAGGAACAACGTTCTAGATACTACCATCCAGAACAGGAACAATGTTCACGAAATTACCATCCAGAACAGGAACAATGTTCTGGATACTTCCATCCTGAACAGGAACAACGTTCTAGATACTTCCATCCAGTACAGGAACAATGTTCAGGATACTATCATCCAGAACAGGAACAGCGTTCTAGATACTTCCATCCAGAACAGGAACAATGTTCTGGATACTACCATCCAGAACAGGCACAACGTTCTAGATACTTCCATCCAGAACAGGAATAATGTTCTAGATACTGCCATCCAGAACAGGCACAACGTTCTAGATACTACCATCCAGAACAGGAACAACGTTCTAGATACTTCCATCCAGAACAGGAACAATGTTCTGTATACTACCATCCAGAACAGGCACAACGTTGTAGATACTTCCATCCAGAACAGGAACAACGTTCTAGATACTTCCATCCAGAACAGGAACAGCGTTCTAGATACTACCATCGAAAACAGGAAAAACGTTGTAGATACTTCCATCCAGAACAGGAACAATGTTCTGGATACTACCATCCAGAACAGGAACAATGTTCTGGATACTACCATCCAGAAAAGGAACAACGTTCCGGATACTACCAGCCAAAACAGGAACAATGTTCCGGATACTACCATCCAGAACAGGAACAACGTTCTAGATACTACCATCCAGAACAGGAACAATGTTCACGATATTAACATCCAGAACAGGAACAATGTTCTAGATACTTCCATCCAGAACAGGAACAACGTTCTAGATACTTCCATCCAGTACAGGAACAATGTTCAGGATACTATCATCCAGAACAGGAACAACGTTCTAGATACTACCATCCAGAACAGGAACAACGTTCTAGATACTTCCATCCAGAACAGGAACAACATTCTGGATACTACCAGCCAGAACAGGAACAATGTTCTGAATACTACCATCCAGAGCAGGAACAACGTTCTAGATATTACCATCCAGAACAGGAACAATGTTCTAGATAGTTCCATCCTGAACAGGAACAACGTTCTAGATACTTCCATCCAGTACAGGAACAATGTTCAGGATACTATCATCCAGAACAGGAACAACGTTCTAGATACTACCATCCAGAACAGGAACAACGTTCTAGATACTTCCATCCAGAACAGGAACAATGTTCTGGATACTACTACCATCCAGAACAGGAACAACGTTCTAGATACTTCCATCCAGAACAGGAACAATGTTCTGGATACTACCATCCAGAACAGGCACAACGTCCTAGATACTTCCATCCAGAACAGGAATGATGTTCTGGATACTACCATCCAGAACAGGAACAACGTTCTAGATACTACCATCCAGAACAGGAACAACGTTTTTGATACTTCCATCCAGAACAGGAATAATGTTCTGGATACTACCAACCAGAACAGGAACAACGTTCTGGATACTACCATCCAGAACAGGAACAACATTCTAGATACTTCCATCCAGAACAGGAACAATGTTCTAGATACTGCCATCCAGAACAGGCACAACGTTCTAGATACTACCATCCAGAACAGGAACAACGTTCTAGATACTACCATCCAGAACAGGAACAATGTTCTGGATACTACCATCCAGAACAGGCACAACGTTGTAGATACTTCCATCCAGAACAGGAACAACGTTCTAGATACTTCCATCCAGAACAGGAACAGCGTTCTAGATACTACCATCGAGAACAGGAAAAACGTTGTAGATACTTCCATCCAGAACAGGAACAATGTTCTGGATACTACCATCCAGAACAGGAACAATGTTCTGGATACTACCATCCAGAAAAGGAACAACGTTCTGGATACTACCAGCCAAAACAGGAACAATGTTCCGGATACTACCATCCAGAACAGGAACAACGTTCTAGATACTACCATCCAGAACAGGAACAATGTTCACGATATTAACATCCAGAACAGGTACAATGTTCTAGATACTTCCATCCAGAACAGGAACAACGTTCTAGATACTTCCATCCAGAACAGGAACAATGTTCTGGATACTACTACCATCCAGAACAGGAACAATGTTCTAGATACTTCCATCCAGAACAGGAACAACATTCTAGATACTTCCATCCAGAACAGGAATAATGTTCTGGATACTACCATCAAGAACAGGCACAACGTTATGGATACTTCCACCCAGAACAGGAATAATGTTCTGGATACTACCATCCAGAACAGCAACAACGTTCTGGATACTACCATCCAGAACAGGAACAACGTTCTGGATACTACCATCCAGAACAGGAACAATGTTCTGGATACTACCATCCAGAACAGGAACAATGTTCTAGATACTACCATCCAGAACAGGAACAACGTTCTAGATACTACCATCCAGAACAGGAACAACGTTCTATATACTACCATCCAGAACAGGAACAACATTCTAGATACTTCCATCCAGAACAGGAAAAACGTTCTGGATACTACCATCCAGAACAGGAACAACGTTCTCGATACTTCCATCCAGAACAGGAACAATGTTCTGGATACTTCCATCCAGAACAGGAACAACGTTCTAGATACTACCATCCAGAACAGGAACAACGTTCTAGATACTACCATCCAGAACAGGAACAATGTTCACGAAATTACCATCCAGAACAGGAACAATGTTCTGGATACTACCATCCAGAACAGGCACAACGTTCTAGATACTTCCATCCAGAACAGGAATAATGTTCTAGATACTACCATCCAGGACAGGAACAACGTTCTAGATACTTCCATCCAGAACAGGAACAATGTTCTGGATACTACTACCATCCATAACAGGAACAACGTTCTAGATACTTCCATCCAGAACAGGAACAACATTTTAGATACTTCCATCCAGAACAGGAATAATGTTCTGGATACTACCAACCAGAACAGGAACAACGTTCTGGATACTACCATCCAGAACAGGAACAACGTTCTAGATACTTCCATCCAGAACAGGAACAACGTTCTAGATACTGCCATCCAGAACATGCACAACGTTCTAGATACTACCATCCAGAACAGGAACAACGTTCTAGATACTACCATCCAGAACAGGAACAATGTTCTGGATACTACCATCCAGAACAGGCACAACGTTGTAGATACTTCCATCCAGAACAGGAACAGCGTTCTAGATACTACCATCGAAAACAGGAAAAACGTTGTAGATACTTCCATCCAGAACAGGAACAATGTTCTGGATACTACCATCCAGAACAGGAACAATGTTCTGGATACTACCATCCAGAAAAGGAACAACGTTCTGGATACTACCAGCCAAAACAGGAACAATGTTCCGGATACTACCATCCAGAACAGGAACAACGTTCTAGATACTACCATCCAGAACAGGAACAATGTTCACGATATTAACATCCAGAACAGGAACAATGTTCTAGATACTTCCATCCAGAACAGGAACAACGTTCTAGATACTTCCATCCAGTACAGGAACAATGTTCAGGATACTATCATCCAGAACAGGAACAACGTTCTAGATACTACCATCCAGAACAGGAACAATGTTCTGGATACTACCATCCAGAAAAGGAACAACGTTCTGGATACTACCAGCCAAAACAGGAACAATGTTCCGGATACTACCATCCAGAACAGGAACAACGTTCTAGATACTACCATCCAGAACAGGAACAACGTTCTGGATACTACCAGCCAGAACAGGAACAATGTTCTGGATACTACCATCCAGAACAGGAAAAACGTTGTAGATACTTCCATCCAGAACAGGAACAATGTTCTGGATACTACTACCATCCATAACAGGAACAACGTTCTAGATACTTCCATCCAGAACAGGAACAACATTTTAGATACTTCCATCCAGAACAGGAATAATGTTCTGGATACTACCAACCAGAACAGGAACAACGTTCTGGATACTACCATCCAGAACAGGAACAACATTCTAGATACTTCCATCCAGAACAGGAACAATGTTCTAGATACTGCCATCCAGAACAGGCACAACGTTCTAGATACTACCATCCAGAACAGGAACAACGTTCTAGATACTACCATACAGAACAGGAACAATGTTCTGGATACTACCATCCAGAACAGGCACAACGTTGTAGATACTTCCATCCAGAACAGGAACAACGTTCTAGATACTTCCATCCAGAACAGGAACAGCGTTCTAGATACTACCATCGAGAACAGGAAAAACGTTGTAGATACTTCCATCCAGAACAGGAACAATGTTCTGGATACTACCATCCAGAACAGGAACAATGTTCTGGATACTACCATCCAGAAAAGGAACAACGTTCTGGATACTACCAGCCAAAACAGGAACAATGTTCCGGATACTACCATCCAGAACAGGAACAACGTTCTAGATACTACCATCCAGAACAGGAACAATGTTCACGATATTAACATCCAGAACAGGTACAATGTTCTAGATACTTCCATCCAGAACAGGAACAACGTTCTAGATACTTCCATCCAGAACAGGAACAATGTTCCGGATACTACTACCATCCAGAACAGGAACAATGTTCTAGATACTTCCATCCAGAACAGGAACAACATTCTAGATACTTCCATCCAGAACAGGAATAATGTTCTGGATACTACCATCAAGAACAGGCACAACGTTCTAGATACTTCCACCCAGAACAGGAATAATGTTCTGGATACTACCATCCAGAACAGCAACAACGTTCTGGATACTACCATCCAGAACAGGAACAACGTTCTGGATACTACCATCCAGAACAGGAACAATGTTCTGGATACTACCATCCAGAACAGGAACAATGTTCTAGATACTACCATCCAGAACAGGAACAACGTTCTAGATACTACCATCCAGAACAGGAACAACGTTCTATATACTACCATCCAGAACAGGAACAACATTCTAGATACTTCCATCCAGAACAGGAAAAACGTTCTGGATACTACCATCCAGAACAGGAACAACGTTCTCGATACTTCCATGCAGAACAGGAACAATGTTCTAGATACTTCCATCCAGAACAGGAACAACGTTCTAGATACTACCATCCAGAACAGGAACAACGTTCTAGATACTACCATCCAGAACAGGAACAATGTTCACGAAATTACCATCCAGAACAGGAACAATGTTCTGGATACTTCCATCCTGAACAGGAACAACGTTCTAGATACTTCCATCCAGTACAGGAACAATGTTCAGGATACTATCATCCAGAACAGGAACAGCGTTCTAGATACTTCCATCCAGAACAGGAACAATGTTCTGGATACTACCATCCAGAACAGGCACAACGTTCTAGATACTTCCATCCAGAACAGGAATAATGTTCTAGATACTACCATCCAGGACAGGAACAACGTTCTAGATACTTCCATCCAGAACAGGAACAATGTTCTGGATACTACTACCATCCATAACAGGAACAACGTTCTAGATACTTCCATCCAGAACAGGAACAACATTTTAGATACTTCCATCCAGAACAGGAATAATGTTCTGGATACTACCAACCAGAACAGGAACAACGTTCTAGATACTACCATCCAGAACAGGAACAACGTTCTAGATACTTCCATCCAGAACAGGAACAACGTTCTAGATACTGCCATCCAGAACAGGCACAACGTTCTAGATACTTCCATCCAGTACAGGAACAATGTTCAGGATACTATCATCCAGAACAGGAACAACGTTCTAGATACTACCATCCAGAACAGGAACAACGTTCTAGATACTTCCATCCAGAACAGGAACAACATTCTGGATACTACCAGCCAGAACAGGAACAATGTTCTGAATACTACCATCCAGAGCAGGAACAACGTTCTAGATATTACCATCCAGAACAGGAACAATGTTCTAGATAGTTCCATCCTGAACAGGAACAACGTTCTAGATACTTCCATCCAGTACAGGAACAATGTTCAGGATACTATCATCCAGAACAGGAACAACGTTCTAGATACTACCATCCAGAACAGGAACAACGTTCTAGATACTTCCATCCAGAACAGGAACAATGTTCTGGATACTACTACCATCCAGAACAGGAACAACGTTCTAGATACTTCCATCCAGAACAGGAACAATGTTCTGGATACTACCATCCAGAACAGGCACAACGTCCTAGATACTTCCATCCAGAACAGGAATGATGTTCTGGATACTACCATCCAGAACAGGAACAACGTTCTAGATACTACCATCCAGAACAGGAACAACGTTTTTGATACTTCCATCCAGAACAGGAATAATGTTCTGGATACTACCAACCAGAACAGGAACAACGTTCTGGATACTACCATCCAGAACAGGAACAACATTCTAGATACTTCCATCCAGAACAGGAACAATGTTCTAGATACTGCCATCCAGAACAGGCACAACGTTCTAGATACTACCATCCAGAACAGGAACAACGTTCTAGATACTACCATCCAGAACAGGAACAATGTTCTGGATACTACCATCCAGAACAGGCACAACGTTGTAGATACTTCCATCCAGAACAGGAACAACGTTCTAGATACTTCCATCCAGAACAGGAACAGCGTTCTAGATACTACCATCGAGAACAGGAAAAACGTTGTAGATACTTCCATCCAGAACAGGAACAATGTTCTGGATACTACCATCCAGAACAGGAACAATGTTCTGGATACTACCATCCAGAAAAGGAACAACGTTCTGGATACTACCAGCCAAAACAGGAACAATGTTCCGGATACTACCATCCAGAACAGGAACAACGTTCTAGATACTACCATCCAGAAAAGGAACAACGTTCTGGATACTACCAGCCAAAACAGGAACAATGTTCCGGATACTACCATCCAGAACAGGAACAACGTTCTAGATACTACCATCCAGAACAGGAACAATGTTCACGATATTAACATCCAGAACAGGAACAATGTTCTAGATACTTCCATCCAGAACAGGAACAACGTTCTAGATACTTCCATCCAGTACAGGAACAATGTTCAGGATACTATCATCCAGAACAGGAACAACGTTCTAGATACTACCATCCAGAACAGGAACAATGTTCTGGATACTACCATCCAGAAAAGGAACAACGTTCTGGATACTACCAGCCAAAACAGGAACAATGTTCCGGATACTACCATCCAGAACAGGAACAACGTTCTAGATACTACCATCCAGAACAGGAACAACGTTCTGGATACTACCAGCCAGAACAGGAACAATGTTCTGGATACTACCATCCAGAACAGGAAAAACGTTGTAGATACTTCCATCCAGAACAGGAACAATGTTCTGGATACTACTACCATCCATAACAGGAACAACGTTCTAGATACTTCCATCCAGAACAGGAACAACATTTTAGATACTTCCATCCAGAACAGGAATAATGTTCTGGATACTACCAACCAGAACAGGAACAACGTTCTGGATACTACCATCCAGAACAGGAACAACATTCTAGATACTTCCATCCAGAACAGGAACAATGTTCTAGATACTGCCATCCAGAACAGGCACAACGTTCTAGATACTACCATCCAGAACAGGAACAACGTTCTAGATACTACCATACAGAACAGGAACAATGTTCTGGATACTACCATCCAGAACAGGCACAACGTTGTAGATACTTCCATCCAGAACAGGAACAACGTTCTAGATACTTCCATCCAGAACAGGAACAGCGTTCTAGATACTACCATCGAGAACAGGAAAAACGTTGTAGATACTTCCATCCAGAACAGGAACAATGTTCTGGATACTACCATCCAGAACAGGAACAATGTTCTGGATACTACCATCCAGAAAAGGAACAACGTTCTGGATACTACCAGCCAAAACAGGAACAATGTTCCGGATACTACCATCCAGAACAGGAACAACGTTCTAGATACTACCATCCAGAACAGGAACAATGTTCACGATATTAACATCCAGAACAGGTACAATGTTCTAGATACTTCCATCCAGAACAGGAACAACGTTCTAGATACTTCCATCCAGAACAGGAACAATGTTCCGGATACTACTACCATCCAGAACAGGAACAATGTTCTAGATACTTCCATCCAGAACAGGAACAACATTCTAGATACTTCCATCCAGAACAGGAATAATGTTCTGGATACTACCATCAAGAACAGGCACAACGTTCTAGATACTTCCACCCAGAACAGGAATAATGTTCTGGATACTACCATCCAGAACAGCAACAACGTTCTGGATACTACCATCCAGAACAGGAACAACGTTCTGGATACTACCATCCTGAACAGGAACAATGTTCTGGATACTACCATCCAGAACAGGAACAATGTTCTAGATACTACCATCCAGAACAGGAACAACGTTCTAGATACTACCATCCAGAACAGGAACAACGTTCTATATACTACCATCCAGAACAGGAACAACATTCTAGATACTTCCATCCAGAACAGGAAAAACGTTCTGGATACTACCATCCAGAACAGGAACAACGTTCTCGATACTTCCATGCAGAACAGGAACAATGTTCTAGATACTTCCATCCAGAACAGGAACAACGTTCTAGATACTACCATCCAGAACAGGAACAACGTTCTAGATACTACCATCCAGAACAGGAACAATGTTCACGAAATTACCATCCAGAACAGGAACAATGTTCTGGATACTTCCATCCTGAACAGGAACAACGTTCTAGATACTTCCATCCAGTACAGGAACAATGTTCAGGATACTATCATCCAGAACAGGAACAGCGTTCTAGATACTTCCATCCAGAACAGGAACAATGTTCTGGATACTACCATCCAGAACAGGCACAACGTTCTAGATACTTCCATCCAGAACAGGAATAATGTTCTAGATACTACCATCCAGGACAGGAACAACGTTCTAGATACTTCCATCCAGAACAGGAACAATGTTCTGGATACTACTACCATCCATAACAGGAACAACGTTCTAGATACTTCCATCCAGAACAGGAACAACATTTTAGATACTTCCATCCAGAACAGGAATAATGTTCTGGATACTACCAACCAGAACAGGAACAACGTTCTAGATACTACCATCCAGAACAGGAACAACGTTCTAGATACTTCCATCCAGAACAGGAACAACGTTCTAGATACTGCCATCCAGAACAGGCACAACGTTCTAGATACTTCCATCCAGTACAGGAACAATGTTCAGGATACTATCATCCAGAACAGGAACAACGTTCTAGATACTACCATCCAGAACAGGAACAACGTTCTAGATACTTCCATCCAGAACAGGAACAACATTCTGGATACTACCAGCCAGAACAGGAACAATGTTCTGAATACTACCATCCAGAGCAGGAACAACGTTCTAGATATTACCATCCAGAACAGGAACAATGTTCTAGATAGTTCCATCCTGAACAGGAACAACGTTCTAGATACTTCCATCCAGTACAGGAACAATGTTCAGGATACTATCATCCAGAACAGGAACAACGTTCTAGATACTACCATCCAGAACAGGAACAACGTTCTAGATACTTCCATCCAGAACAGGAACAATGTTCTGGATACTACTACCATCCAGAACAGGAACAACGTTCTAGATACTTCCATCCAGAACAGGAACAATGTTCTGGATACTACCATCCAGAACAGGCACAACGTCCTAGATACTTCCATCCAGAACAGGAATGATGTTCTGGATACTACCATCCAGAACAGGAACAACGTTCTAGATACTACCATCCAGAACAGGAACAACGTTTTTGATACTTCCATCCAGAACAGGAATAATGTTCTGGATACTACCAACCAGAACAGGAACAACGTTCTGGATACTACCATCCAGAACAGGAACAACATTCTAGATACTTCCATCCAGAACAGGAACAATGTTCTAGATACTGCCATCCAGAACAGGCACAACGTTCTAGATACTACCATCCAGAACAGGAACAACGTTCTAGATACTACCATCCAGAACAGGAACAATGTTCTGGATACTACCATCCAGAACAGGCACAACGTTGTAGATACTTCCATCCAGAACAGGAACAACGTTCTAGATACTTCCATCCAGAACAGGAACAGCGTTCTAGATACTACCATCGAGAACAGGAAAAACGTTGTAGATACTTCCATCCAGAACAGGAACAATGTTCTGGATACTACCATCCAGAACAGGAACAATGTTCTGGATACTACCATCCAGAAAAGGAACAACGTTCTGGATACTACCAGCCAAAACAGGAACAATGTTCCGGATACTACCATCCAGAACAGCAACAACGTTCTGGATACTACCATCCAGAACAGGAACAACGTTCTGGATACTACCATCCAGAACAGGAACAATGTTCTGGATACTACCATCCAGAACAGGAACAATGTTCTAGATACTACCATCCAGAACAGGAACAACGTTCTAGATACTACCATCCAGAACAGGAACAACGTTCTATATACTACCATCCAGAACAGGAACAACATTCTAGATACTTCCATCCAGAACAGGAAAAACGTTCTGGATACTACCATCCAGAACAGGAACAACGTTCTCGATACTTCCATCCAGAACAGGAACAATGTTCTGGATACTTCCATCCAGAACAGGAACAACGTTCTAGATACTACCATCCAGAACAGGAACAACGTTCTAGATACTACCATCCAGAACAGGAACAATGTTCACGAAATTACCATCCAGAACAGGAACAATGTTCTGGATACTACCATCCAGAACAGGCACAACGTTCTAGATACTTCCATCCAGAACAGGAATAATGTTCTAGATACTACCATCCAGGACAGGAACAACGTTCTAGATACTTCCATCCAGAACAGGAACAATGTTCTGGATACTACTACCATCCATAACAGGAACAACGTTCTAGATACTTCCATCCAGAACAGGAACAACATTTTAGATACTTCCATCCAGAACAGGAATAATGTTCTGGATACTACCAACCAGAACAGGAACAACGTTCTGGATACTACCATCCAGAACAGGAACAACGTTCTAGATACTTCCATCCAGAACAGGAACAACGTTCTAGATACTGCCATCCAGAACATGCACAACGTTCTAGATACTACCATCCAGAACAGGAACAACGTTCTAGATACTACCATCCAGAACAGGAACAATGTTCTGGATACTACCATCCAGAACAGGCACAACGTTGTAGATACTTCCATCCAGAACAGGAACAGCGTTCTAGATACTACCATCGAAAACAGGAAAAACGTTGTAGATACTTCCATCCAGAACAGGAACAATGTTCTGGATACTACCATCCAGAACAGGAACAATGTTCTGGATACTACCATCCAGAAAAGGAACAACGTTCTGGATACTACCAGCCAAAACAGGAACAATGTTCCGGATACTACCATCCAGAACAGGAACAACGTTCTAGATACTACCATCCAGAACAGGAACAATGTTCACGATATTAACATCCAGAACAGGAACAATGTTCTAGATACTTCCATCCAGAACAGGAACAACGTTCTAGATACTTCCATCCAGTACAGGAACAATGTTCAGGATACTATCATCCAGAACAGGAACAACGTTCTAGATACTACCATCCAGAACAGGAACAATGTTCTGGATACTACCATCCAGAAAAGGAACAACGTTCTGGATACTACCAGCCAAAACAGGAACAATGTTCCGGATACTACCATCCAGAACAGGAACAACGTTCTAGATACTACCATCCAGAACAGGAACAACGTTCTGGATACTACCAGCCAGAACAGGAACAATGTTCTGGATACTACCATCCAGAACAGGAAAAACGTTGTAGATACTTCCATCCAGAACAGGAACAATGTTCTGGATACTACTACCATCCATAACAGGAACAACGTTCTAGATACTTCCATCCAGAACAGGAACAACATTTTAGATACTTCCATCCAGAACAGGAATAATGTTCTGGATACTACCAACCAGAACAGGAACAACGTTCTGGATACTACCATCCAGAACAGGAACAACATTCTAGATACTTCCATCCAGAACAGGAACAATGTTCTAGATACTGCCATCCAGAACAGGCACAACGTTCTAGATACTACCATCCAGAACAGGAACAACGTTCTAGATACTACCATACAGAACAGGAACAATGTTCTGGATACTACCATCCAGAAAAGGAACAACGTTCTGGATACTACCAGCCAAAACAGGAACAATGTTCCGGATACTACCATCCAGAACAGGAACAACGTTCTAGATACTACCATCCAGAACAGGAACAATGTTCACGATATTAACATCCAGAACAGGTACAATGTTCTAGATACTTCCATCCAGAACAGGAACAACGTTCTAGATACTTCCATCCAGAACAGGAACAATGTTCCGGATACTACTACCATCCAGAACAGGAACAATGTTCTAGATACTTCCATCCAGAACAGGAACAACATTCTAGATACTTCCATCCAGAACAGGAATAATGTTCTGGATACTACCATCAAGAACAGGCACAACGTTCTAGATACTTCCACCCAGAACAGGAATAATGTTCTGGATACTACCATCCAGAACAGCAACAACGTTCTGGATACTACCATCCAGAACAGGAACAACGTTCTGGATACTACCATCCAGAACAGGAACAATGTTCTGGATACTACCATCCAGAACAGGAACAATGTTCTAGATACTACCATCCAGAACAGGAACAACGTTCTAGATACTACCATCCAGAACAGGAACAACGTTCTATATACTACCATCCAGAACAGGAACAACATTCTAGATACTTCCATCCAGAACAGGAAAAACGTTCTGGATACTACCATCCAGAACAGGAACAACGTTCTCGATACTTCCATGCAGAACAGGAACAATGTTCTAGATACTTCCATCCAGAACAGGAACAACGTTCTAGATACTACCATCCAGAACAGGAACAACGTTCTAGATACTACCATCCAGAACAGGAACAATGTTCACGAAATTACCATCCAGAACAGGAACAATGTTCTGGATACTTCCATCCTGAACAGGAACAACGTTCTAGATACTTCCATCCAGTACAGGAACAATGTTCAGGATACTATCATCCAGAACAGGAACAGCGTTCTAGATACTTCCATCCAGAACAGGAACAATGTTCTGGATACTACCATCCAGAACAGGCACAACGTTCTAGATACTTCCATCCAGAACAGGAATAATGTTCTAGATACTACCATCCAGGACAGGAACAACGTTCTAGATACTTCCATCCAGAACAGGAACAATGTTCTGGATACTACTACCATCCATAACAGGAACAACGTTCTAGATACTTCCATCCAGAACAGGAACAACATTTTAGATACTTCCATCCAGAACAGGAATAATGTTCTGGATACTACCAACCAGAACAGGAACAACGTTCTAGATACTACCATCCAGAACAGGAACAACGTTCTAGATACTTCCATCCAGAACAGGAACAACGTTCTAGATACTGCCATCCAGAACAGGCACAACGTTCTAGATACTACCATCCAGAACAGGAACAACGTTCTAGATACTACCATCCAGAACAGGAACAATGTTCTGGATACTACCATCCAGAACAGGCACAACGTTGTAGATACTTCCATCCAGAACAGGAACAGCGTTCTAGATACTACCATCGAAAACAGGAAAAACGTTGTAGATACTTCCATCCAGAACAGGAACAATGTTCTGGATACTACCATCCAGAACAGGAACAATGTTCTGGATACTACCATCCAGAAAAGGAACAACGTTCTGGATACTACCAGCCAAAACAGGAACAATGTTCTGGATACTACCATCCAGAACAGGAACAACGTTCTAGATACTACCATCCAGAACAGGAACAATGTTCACGATATTAACATCCAGAACAGGAACAATGTTCTAGATACTTCCATCCAGAACAGGAACAACGTTCTAGATACTTCCATCCAGTACAGGAACAATGTTCAGGATACTATCATCCAGAACAGGAACAACGTTCTAGATACTACCATCCAGAACAGGAACAACGTTCTAGATACTTCCATCCAGAACAGGAACAACATTCTGGATACTACCAGCCAGAACAGGAACAATGTTCTGGATACTACCATCCAGAGCAGGAACAACGTTCTAGATATTACCATCCAGAACAGGAACAATGTTCTAGATAGTTCCATCCTGAACAGGAACAACGTTCTAGATACTTCCATCCAGTACAGGAACAATGTTCAGGATACTATCATCCAGAACAGGAACAACGTTCTAGATACTACCATCCAGAACAGGAACAACGTTCTAGATACTTCCATCCAGAACAGGAACAATGTTCTGGATACTACTACCATCCAGAACAGGAACAACGTTCTAGATACTTCCATCCAGAACAGGAACAATGTTCTGGATACTACCATCCAGAACAGGCACAACGTCCTAGATACTTCCATCCAGAACAGGAATGATGTTCTGGATACTACCATCCAGAACAGGAACAACGTTCTAGATACTACCATCCAGAACAGGAACAACGTTTTTGATACTTCAATCCAGAACAGGAATAATGTTCTGGATACTACCATCCAGAACAGGAACAACGTTCTAGTTACTACCATCCAGAACAGGAACAACGTTCTGGATACTACCAGCCAGAACAGGAACAATGTTCTGGATACTACCATCCAGAACAGGAAAAACGTTGTAGATACTTCCATCCAGAACAGGAACAATGTTCTGGATACTACCAGCCAGAACAGGAACAATGTTCTGGATACTACCATCCAGAACAGGAACAACGTTCTAGATACTACCATCCAGAACAGGAAAAACGTTGTAGATACTTCCATCCAGAACAGGAACAATGTTCTGGATACTTCCATCCAGAACAGGAACAATGTTCTAGATACTTCCATCCAGGACAGGAACAATGTTCTAGATACTTCCATCCAGAACAGGAACAATGTTCTGGATACTACCATCCAGAACAGGAACAATGTTCTGGATACTACCATCCAGAACAGGCACAACTTTCTAGATACTTCCATCCAGAACAGGAACAATGTTCTGGATACTACCATCCAGAACAGGAAAAACGTTGTAGATACTTCCATCCAGAACAGGAACAATGTTCTGGATACTACCAGCCAGAACAGGAACAATGTTCTGGATACTACCATCCAGAACAGGAACAACGTTCTAGATACTACCATCCAGAACAGGAAAAACGTTGTAGATACTTCCATCCAGAACAGGAACAATGTTCTGGATACTTCCATCCAGAACAGGAACAATGTTCTAGATACTTCCATCCAGAACAGGAACAATGTTCTGGATACTACCATCCAGAACAGGAACAATGTTCTGGATACTACCATCCAGAACAGGAACAATGTTCTAGATACTTCCATCCAGAACAGGAACAATGTTCTGGATACTACCATCCAGAACAGGAACAATGTTCTGGATACTACCATCCAGAACAGGCACAACTTTCTAGATACTTCCATCCAGAACAGGAACAATGTTCTGGATACTACCATCCAGAACAGGAACAATGTTCTGGATATTATCATCCAGAACAGGTTTTTTTTTTTTTCTTATTCATCTATGAATGCATGAAGCTTATTTATGTATTAAATAAATGATATGGTGACTTAAAGGACATTGTTTGTGCTTCCAGCAACCACTGACTTGAATTGATGCACAACTAGCAGTTCTCCCAGGAACAGTGGATTTCTACCTGAAGGAGCTGAAATGGTTTAAAGATGAATCGGGTCAACCACACCACCTGCTGCTTTCTTCATCCACCTTTCCTGCATTGGTTTTACCAGGTAATATCCAGAGCTGTAGAATGTTAGCCTGCTGTGCTTGTTGGATGAATGTTAGTAACGCTAACGTCTCCACGTTTAGCCTGCGTTCATGCTAGTCATTTGAGGATTTTCTTTTAGAACAAAGCTGAAGAGGCACGTTCAGCCTGTCCTTCCTGCAGCATGGCAGCCTTTGACATCCCTGGAGCTGCAGGACTTGGCCAGGATGAGTGGCCATATGTTTCTGCTCCTTTCTGGCCGGATGACAACTTTATTCCTAATGCTAAACCCAGACACGTCACACTGTCTACACGTTAAGAATCCAAGATTTGCTGATCTGTAAGACATGGAGCGGCCAGAAAATCCAAGTTTTAACAGAAAACATGTCAAGTTAAATGAAATGAGTCCAATAGTTGTAAGTGAGATGTACGTCAGGCAGGTAGCAATCACAGCCGCTTCAGTGCAGACAGAACAACTTCACCTCATCACCTTGTCCTGGCCTTGTCAGACATACTGTTTTTTCACTCCCAAAAAGACGACATCTCGAGGTAAAAGACACCTGTTGAGACAGAGAAATGTCTGGATCTGTAAATCTGATACCTGGATCAGGCGCCGTGCTACGTGGAAACAAACTGTGGTCTCTTGCAATTTGCTAATTACAATGTTTGAGATGTTTATTTAAAAATTATTCATGTTTCATTCATCAAACCGCCATTTATCACATTTCCTTCACCAGCTGCATTTCTCTTCCACAGACACATTCCTTTTCGCCGCCTGCTTAGATTTTACAGTCGAGGAGACTGAGTTGTTTTGGTTTGCTGTAAAACTGAAGTCTTTCAAAATAAATGCTTCATATGTGAAACCATCAACATTTGGAAATTACAGACACGTGTCAGTATGTTTCCCAAGGTTAAAATAAACTGATGTCCATATTGTGAAGTCAGATTTGGGTAGTATTACATGATAAATAATCTGAGTATAAGACTAATACCCGGGTAGAGTCTGACTGGAAAGATCCCACACAGGTCAGTCTGGTTGGTCACAAACAGACAATAAAACACATGAAATCAGCCGGTATTCCCAGTTACTCCGTATAATCAGCGGCTGGTTGTGAATGAGACGCAGTGCCGACCATAAATCTGCACAAGCAGGCCAACGCATTGTTCATTTTTCTGCTGGCGTGTGCAAACCATCCATCACATCCCGTTAAGCTGCAGCGTTTCAGCTGAAGCAACGCTGTAGCATGTTGAAGCTGCGGCAGAATGGAGCATGCAAGCTCATGCCTGTTGCATGCAGATATGTTCCTGCTTGTATGTTTAATGCAACTTTTAATGGAAAAAATGGGAAAAAAAATCATTGTATCATCCTGCAAACAGATGCTGGGAGAGTGACATCTCAGTGAAAAATCCCACATGGCGGCTAAAACTGCAAAAGTGCTTCATCATCATGCAGGCCCTGCAGGACCGAGCTGTCTGGCAGCAGACGGACGAGCAGTGACGCTGCCTGCTTGTAGAACCATCTGCAGCTCTGCCTGCATCACTTAGACACGTAAAGAATGATTTACAACCACAAGGAAACGCGTGAAGGGACATGGCGGCGCATTGTGCTGTTTGGTCTGGACGTGAAGGACGTCTTCGCCCAGTGATTTTTTTTTCCCACCATGCATCAGCATCGCCTGCCACAACAAGAAGATTAATAAAAATCTTAAATGTAGTCCAACTTGCCAATAAATTTTCGTTAAATCCAGACTGGATATGTCTGCAGTTTTCTTATAAAACACTCCGGTAATCCACAGGTGAGGCGTTGACTCACTCAGGGTTCTCATTCTGGTTTTACCGACCGATGGAAGTCCTCCATCTGGAGACCTGAGCATGCTGGAGGGTCACAAGTTAAAAAAATCACATAAATAAGAAGTAGAGCTTTCACAATTCAATTCAATTCAGCTTTATGTGTACAGCACCACTTCACAACACTGTTGTCGAAGGACACTTTACACACACATCATTTCAGGCCAATTCATACATATCCTATAATAGAAACCAATTGATTCCATCGAGTCATGACTTGGATCCAATCCTCCATCCTGAGCTGCACGAGGCGACAGTGGGAAGG
The DNA here is from genome assembly GCF_933228915.1 of Telmatherina bonti. Classification (NCBI taxonomy): domain Eukaryota; kingdom Metazoa; phylum Chordata; class Actinopteri; order Atheriniformes; family Telmatherinidae; genus Telmatherina; species Telmatherina bonti. The sequence goes on along the minus strand of NC_136610.1, from coordinate 40,107,296 downwards.
AAAAAACTCCCTTTTAACAGGAAGGAAACCTCCGGCAGAACTCGGCTCAGGACAGGCAGCCATCTGCCTCTGCTGTGTGGGGGGAAGAGGACAGAAAGACAACAGACAACAGGAACTGCTACTCCCGGCCAGGGAGACCTGCTGAGACAGGAGACATACATGTTAATGATGCAACACTGTTATGGGGGGGGGATAAAAGAGAGAGATAAAGAGAAAGAAGCTCAGTGTATCAGGAAATGTCCTTCAGCAGTCTAAACCTATAGCAGCAGTGTGCTTGTTCAGGATGGGAGATTGAGTTGGACCTCCAACTCAATCTGTTGGTTTCCTTATACAGGCTGTTATGAATTATGATGTTATGTTATGAAAAAAAAGAAAAAAAAAAATAAAAAAAAAAAAAAAAAAAAATATATATATATATATATATATATATATATATATATATATGTACTGTGTGTACTTTGTGTATAGTGTGTGTGTACTGTGTGTACTGTGTGTGTATTATGTGTACTGTGTGTGTATTGTGTGTACTGTGTGTGTACTATGTGTACTGTGTGTGTACTGTGTGTGTACTATGTGTACTATGTGTACTGTGTGTGTATTGTGTGTACTGTGTGTGTACTATGTGTACTGTGTGTGTATTGTGTGTACTGTGTGTGTACTATGTGTACTGTGTGTGTATTGTGTGTACTGTGTGTGTATTGTGTGTACTGTGTGTGTACTGTGTGTGTACTATGTGTACTGTGTGTGTACTGTGTGTGTACTATGTGTACTGTGTGTGTACTGTGTGTGTACTATGTGTACTGTGTGTGTATTGTGTGTACTGTGTGTGTACTATGTGTACTGTGTGTGTATTGTGTGTACTGTGTGTGTACTATGTGTACTGTGTGTGTATTGTGTGTACTGTGTGTGTACTGTGTGTGTACTATGTGTACTGTGTGTACTATGTGTACTGTGTGTGTATTGTGTGTACTGTGTGTGTACTATGTGTACTGTGTGTGTACTGTGTGTGTACTATGTGTACTGTGTGTGTATTGTGTGTACTGTGTGTGTACTATGTGTACTGTGTGTGTATTGTGTGTACTGTGTGTGTACTATGTGTACTGTGTGTGTATTGTGTGTACTGTGTGTGTACTGTGTGTGTACTATGTGTACTGTGTGTGTACTATGTGTACTGTGTGTGTATTGTGTGTACTGTGTGTCCTAAGCAGGGAAGCCCAGACTTCCCTCTCCCCAGCCACATTTGCCAACTCTGCGGGGGGGGATCCCGAGGCGTTCCCAGGCCAGCCGAGAGATGTAATCCCTCCAGCGTGTCCTGGGTCTTCCCCGGGGTCTCCTCCCAGAGGGACGTGCCTGGAACACCTCACCAGGGAGGTCCAGGAGGCATCCTGACCAGATGCCCGAGCCACCTCAACTGGTTCCTCTCGATGCGGAGGAGCAGCGGCTCTACTCTGATCTCCTCCCGGATGACCGAGCTCCTCCCCCTATCTCTAAGGGAGAGCCCGGCCACCCTGCGGAGGAAACTCATTTCAGCCGCCTGTATACGAGATCTCCTTCTTTCGGTCACGACCCACAGCTCATGACCATAGGTGAGGGTAGGAACGTAGATCGACTGGTAAATCGAGAGCTTCACCTTCTGGCTCAGCTCCTTCTTCACCACGACAGACCGGCGCAGAGTCCGCATTACTGCAGACGCCGCACCGATCCGTCTGTCGATCTCGCGCTCCATCCTTCCCTCACTCGTGAACAAGACCCCGAGATATTTAAACTCCTCCACTTGAGGCAGGACCTGACTCCCGACCCGGAGAGGACAATCCACCCTATTCCGGCTGAGGACCATGGTCTCAGATTTGGAGGTGCTGATTCTCATCCCAGCTGCTTCACACTCGGCCGCGAATCGCTCAAGTGAGAGCTGGAGATCACGACCAGATGAAGCCAACAGGACCACATCATCCGCAAAAAGCAGGGACCCAATCCTGAGGCCACCAAGTCGGATCCCCTCAACACCTCGGCTGCACCTAGAAATTCTGTCCATATAAGTTATGAACAGAATCGGTGATAAAGGGCAGCCTTGGCGGAGTCCAACCCTCACCGGAAACGAATCCGACTTACTACCGGCAATGTGGACCAAGCTCTGACACCTGTCGTACGGGGACCGGACAGCTCGTACAAGGGGGTCCGGCACCCTATACTCCCGGAGTACCCCCCACAGGAGCCCCCGGGGGACACGGTCGAATGCCTTCTCCAGGTCCACAAAGCACATGTAGACTGGTTGGGCAAACTCCCATGACCTCTCCAGGACCCCAAAGAGGGTATAGAGCTGGTCCACTGTTCCGCGACCAGGACGAAAACCACACTGCTCCTCCTCAATCCGGGATTCGACTATCCGGCGGACCCTCCTCTCCAGGATCCCTGAATAGACCTTACCAGGGAGGCTGAGGAGTGTGATTCCCCTGTAATTGGAACACACCCTCCGGTCCCCCTTCTTAAAAAGGGGGACCACCACCCCAGTCTGCCAGTCCAGCGGTACTGCCCCTGATGTCCACGTGATGCTGCAGAGGCGTGTCAGCCAGGACAGCCCCACAGCATGCAGAGCCTTAAGGAACTCCGGGCGGATCTCATCCACCCCCGGGGCCTTGACGCCAAGGAGCTTTTTGACCACCTCAGCGACTTCAGCCCCAGAGATAGGAGAGTCCACCCCTGAGTCCACCAGCTCTGCTTCCTCATCAGAAGACGTGTTGGTAGGATTGAGGAGGTCTTCGAAGTATTCCCTCCACCGACCCACAACGTCCCGAGTTGAGGTCAGCAGCTCCCCATCTCCACTGTACACAGTATTGATGGAGCAACAGAACTGTTGTAGAACCCGAGTCTGCTTGAACTCGAGGTGACGAACTGATGGCCGAACGGCGTCCGTCAGGATGTTCTGGTAGAAGCAGGTTCATGGTTCCATCAATCCCAACAAGTTCAGGTCCTGAAGCGGCCCAGACCATCACACTACCACCACCATGTCTGGCTGTAGTCATGACGGTCTGTTTTATTTCTATGCCAGATGTAACGGGACAAACACCTTCCAGAAGGTTCTACTTCTGTCTCGTCAGTCAGAGAACTTATTCCAGAAGTGTTGGGGACCATCCAGATGTTTCCCGGCAGATGTGAGACGAGTTTTGTGTTCTTTGTGGTCTGTAGTGGTTTTGGCCTTGGAACTCTCCCATGATGCATTTCTGCCCAGCCTCTTTCTGATTGGTGCATCACTGCGGCCAGAGAGGTCTGCAGTTCTTCACATGATCTTCTCTGACTGGAAGTGGAGGTAGCACATAACGCTGCCCGTTTCCTGCTTTCTCACTATTTGCTGATTTGTTAGTTAGATGCGTCTGATCATCACACGGACTCTAATATCAGACAATCGGCCTGAGTCGATGCAACATGCAGGTTCTGAATGGTGATTTTAATTATTCAGGAAAGAAAGCTCTCCACCTGAATGATGGATCGCTCGCAGGGTCTTTGGCTGGAAATAAACTATGACAAGGAGGAATTTTAGATGATATCTTTACTTTTCATCTGCTGTAATTATTCAATCCAAACGAGATTTTATCGGTTTGTCTGTTTTTTCTTTCTCATTAAACTTGAAAAGTCATTAAATTTCCTTCAATCATGTCTGTACGTTTCATCTAATGTGACGCACTGCTCTAAGTGACCGCCGAGTTTTTCTCCTGCTCAGCATCCATCTCATTACAACAACCGTCGTGTCTGCAAACACGAGATTTTCCACAGGAAATGGTGTGAAAGGAACGAGGAGAGTTAGCCGAGGCCAGATTTCTGTGTGAAGCGCAGCCGAACAAAGAGGTGGATGAAACGCGATGCAGGAGGGCGGACTGGGAAATGTGGCTGCTTTTCACATCCCACAGTAATAAGTTGTAAGCAGCAAAGTACTGCAAAGTGCAGAGGGAGGGCACAGAGGACTGGAACAGCAGCCACATCGCCTCCACTTCCTCTGATAAATTATTCACACGGCTCGCATTTTTCAGGCCAGCAGCTTCTTGTTGTGGCTTCATGGGGACCAGTGTTACCAGCAGCTCCATGAGAGGCTGGAACGGTAAAAAAAACACCTTATTAACCTAAAACATGCAGCGAGAGGCTGCGTCATCTGCTCGGCCTCATTAAGGTCACGTCCGCCTTTCTGATCCCAGTCCGTTTGCTGGGAAAGTCGCTTCGTTTGGGGAAATGTGAACGCTCCAAACTAATCCTGATTCAGACCAAAGAATCGGACTCGGTCTGCCTACAAACGCAGGTCTCGACCCGTTCCAAGCGGACCAAATACAGGAAGTGGACTACAAACCAAGTCCCTTCCTGCATGTGGCGTAGCGTTGCATTGTGGGTAAATCCATAGCGATGGCGTTAAGGGTCCTCTGCCCCGTCTGGTGTTCATACTGCGTCCATTGTTGCAGTGGATTTCTGCAGGATACTTGCATAAGACACAATAAAAACCCAAAACAGCCATAGTTTGGTCTCCATGTTTAACTGGCAGGTGGAGTTTTCTTCTTCACGCCGGTCTGGTCCTCTCTTCTGCTAAATACTAGTGCAGCGCCACCTCTGGTGGGAATGGGGACATATTATTCTAATGGTTTGACTGGTTTCACCAAAGTGCAGCGTGAACACGGTCCGCATGGATACACCCCCCTACAGCTGGACCGGGTCCCCAACCGGACCAAGTCCCCGATCGGACCGAGTCCCCAACCGAACCGAGTCCCCGATCGGACTGAGTCCCCGACCGGACCGAGTCCCCAACCAGACCGAGACCCTGATCGGACTGAGTCCCCGACCGGACCGAGTCCCCAACCAGACCGAGACCCCGATCGGACCGAGTCCCCGACCGGACCGAGTCCCCGATCGGACCGAGTCCCCAACCGAACCGAGTCCCCGATCGGACTGAGTCCCCGACCGGACCGAGTCCCCAACCAGACCGAGACCCTGATCGGACTGAGTCCCCGACCGGACCGAGTCCCCGACCGGACCGAGTCCCCGATTGGACCGAGTCCCCGACCGGACCGAGTCCCCGATCGGACCGAGTCCCCGACCGGACCGAGTCCCCGATCGGACCGAGTCCCCGATCGGACCGAGTCTCCGACCGAACCGAGTCCCCAACTGGACCCAGTCCCCGACCGAACCGAGTCCCCGATCGGACCGAGTCCCCGATCGGACCCAGTCCCCGGCCGGACCCAGTCCCCAACCGGACCCAGTCCCCGACCGTACCGAGTCCCCGACCGTACCGAGTCCCCAATCGGACCGAGTCCCCGATCGGACCCAGTCCCCGATCGGACCCAGTCCCCGACCGGACCCAGTCCCCAACCGGACCCAGTCCCCAACCGGACCGAGTCTAGCGGATATCTTGATGGAAATGCAGCCTAGAATATCTGGAACAATCCAGTTGGACCATTGAGGCAGATTTCTTCTATGTTTGTAAAAGTTCAGATTTATCCAAGCTGTCCGTAAGACAGCTGGCTGGTAGACGTGCAGCCATTTTCTCATTGTTTCAGGATTTACTGGATGAATCCACCTCTGAACAATGGAAGGACATCACTGCAGCTGGTTTTCAGCCAGCTTAATCTGGAAATCCCTTCCCTCCAGTTTCATTTACTGCCTGCAAACCGCTCAGCTTCTCTCGAAAAATGACGAGGCCTGGCTGGAAGTTAAATAAAACTGAAGTACAATCAGCATGGTTTGATTTTTTTTTATTATATGTCTAATCGAGTCGATGACTGAGCTATTAGTTTGTTGATTGTTGGAAAGGGATGCGATTCAAGTGTAGTAGCTGGTTGTGCAACGTGACTGGTAGCCTGGTGGTTAGCCTTACCAGTAGCCTGACAGGTACCAGGGTAGTTAGCCTGACTGTTAGCCTGGTGGCTAGCCTGGCTGTTAGCCTGGCGGTTAGCCTGGCAGTTAGCCTGGCGGTTAGCCTGACGTGTGCCATGGCAGTTAGCCTGGCTGTTAGCCTGACATGTACCATGGCAGTTAGCCTGGTGGTTAGTCTGACATGTGCCATGGTAGTTAGCTGAGCTGGTAGCCTGGCAGTTAGCCTGGTGGTTAGCCTGACTGTTAGCCTGACATGTACCATGGCAGTTAGCCTGGTGGTTAGTCTGACATGTGCCATGGCAGTTAGCCGAGCTGGTAGCCTGGCAGTTAGCCTGGCAGCTAGCCTGACTGTTAGCCTGACATGTACCATGGCAGTTAGCCTGGTGGTTAGTCTGACATGTGCCATGGCAGTTAGCCGAGCTGGTAGCCTGGCAGTTAGCCTGGCAGCTAGCCTGACTGTTAGCCTGACATGTACCATGGCAGTTAGCCTGGTGGTTAGTCTGACATGTGCCATGGCAGTTAGCCGAGCTGGTACCATGGCAGTTAGCCTGGCTGTTAGCCTTGTCTGGAGCAGGGAATACATTTCCATGCTAATTTATGTGTTATTGCTTTAGTGAATATAAATCAGGGATAAGGGTGCGTTCCAGTTATTTTGTAAATGTGAGCAGTTGAGAGGTGACATCATCACCAGGTAGATGGCGTTTCGGCTGCACCGACTCGAAAAGACAGACGCCTCCAGTACCACCACTTTGTGATAATTGACAACTAAGCTGCAGGAAATCACAAAGCAGCCCCATGAGAAGAGCAGACCAGATCTCCTTCCTGGACCTGGACCAGATCTCCTCCCTGGACCTGGACCAGATCTCCTCCCTGGACCTGGACCAGATCTCCTCCCCGGACCTGGACCAGATCTCCTTCCTGGACCTGGACCAAGTTGGAGCTCATTCCTCTGACCAGGTCCGTGTTGTGGCTCGGGCAGTCAGGACTGCATGAAGAAGGAGCAAAAACCACATTCAGGAGACATGTTGCCATGGCAGCAGCTCATCACTGCATCTTCTACTCCCTACTGGTCACTTCATGACCGCATCAGATCCTTCTGACAATCAGCCAAAACGGGTCAACTGGTCGGTCCAGAGTCATCCTGTTCTGGTTCTGATGGAGGTGTTCCCTCCCGGTTCTAGTCCTGATGGAGGTTTTCCCTCCCGGTTCTAGTCCTGATGGAGGTTTTCCCTCCCGGTTCTGGTCCTGATGGAGGTTTTCCTTCCCGGTTCTGGTCCTGATGGAGGTTTTCCTTGCTGGTTCTGGTTCTGATGGAGGTTTTCCTTCCCGGTTCTAGTCCTGATGGAGGTTTTCCCTCCCGGTTCTGGTCCTGATGGAGGTTTTCCTTCCCGGTTCTGGTCCTGATGGAGGTTTTCCCTCCCGGTTCTGGTTCTGATGGAGGTTTTCCTTACAGGTTCTAGTCCTGATGGAGGTTTTCCCTCCCGGTTCTGGTTCTGATGGAGGTTTTCCTTACAGGTTCTAGTCCTGATGGAGGTTTTCCCTCCCGGTTCTGGTTCTGTAATGAACCTGGACTTGGATAAACAGCTCCTATAAACTGGATCTGGATGATAAAAACCAGTCTGAGATGAATGAACTATTGTTTGTGGTGTGTGTGTGTGTGTGTGTGTGTGTGTGTGCGTGCATGTGTGTGTGTCTTTAATCCGTTTACAGATGAAATCTGTCACTCAGATTATTATGGTATGTTTATGCACATTGTGGAGGTGGCAGGTTGAAGACTCGGACCCAGCGTTCGGTTCTGAATCAGCTGGACCGGTCCAAGTGAAAAGACACACTGAGCTGCTGTGAACACGGCGCACACACTGCATCGTGTCAGAGCGGTTGCCATGGTGACAGGAGGCAAAGTGAGATGTGGTGTATTTGTGGTGTGGAAGCTGACGCATGACACAGAGATGGATCGGTGCCGGTACCACACTGGAACCGGACCCAAACGGCCACCTGTCATGTATAAATACATCAGTGGTGCTGACAGGACTTCCTCCCCCTCAGTCTGAGAAACCAGTAAATAACTGGGAGACGAAGACCCCTCCTCAGCAGAGTTAACACACAATCTAGTGTGTAGAACTCTGATTTACTGAGCGGAAACGGCGGCAGGTCCAACGGGTCGCGGGTTCAATCAGGATTTTGCAAGTAGTTTGCAACATGGCGAGCTTGGAGAGAAAACGTGACGTAAACGCTGCGTGGAAACGAGTCTAGGAAAAACACAATGCTGGTGGTAAAACGATGCGAACAGGGGATGAAGTCAGAGACGTAAAAAGACATTAGAAGTGGAGAAGAGATAACCGGGTGGGGGTGCAGGGTGGATGGACTGTCACCTTACAGAAAGGAGAAAACATGATGCCGTCTCTTGTTTCTAATGAAGGCCTTGTTTATTTTTACTGAAGATTTTATAAACCGCCTACAAGTCTGAAAACTCACCAGCTCAGCTCAGAGAACAGAACACTCTTTCAAAATAAAAGCATCGTGCACTGACCAGAGATATTCTGCACATGGACGCCATCGTTGGCTCCTGTTACTCTCAGAAATTCAGCTGCTGGAAACAAACTGGTTTGGTCCCAGTTAATGGCTGAAGAGTGGAAATGTGATAACCGCCACCATCCGGCGACCCACGCCGTTTAGGACGTGGACAGCACATCTGGAGGATCCCAGCTGTGACATCTGTCATCTGCAGGAATGATGACTCCTCCCACATGCACCCTGAGTTCCTCCAACATGCTGGATAATCCAGATGTTCTGATGGTTGTTTCCTCCTTCATCCCAGAAATATTCCCACCAGGGTGGAAAAGGCGTCTCTGCGTCTCCTCGCTTAGTTTCCACGTCTCCTTCTGGTGACATGTTGCAGCCATGTGCACAGTTACACACTCTGTTAGCAACATGTTAAATATAGACAGTTTCTAGCAGCAGCATTGATCTCAGGTCTGATAGATCACATTGCAGCGGCTAAATTAATATATTTACATTTTCTCCTCCATGCAGAACAGCGTGTCAACGCCTCATATTGCATATTCATTGCAGCAGACGTACCGACTGGAGGCAGTTAGAGAGCACCGGTCATGGATCAGGACCTGCATGAGGAAACACATCTCTGCACCTGGTCAGCCTTCAAGGTGTTCTGCAGAGCCGTTTCTATGGGTCTGACTGGATCCGATGTCTGCAGGTTTTATTCCTAAACCGGGTTTGGTTCTACATACACACATCTAAAGGTCATTTTCAGGACCTCTGTCAGCAGTCAGGTTTGAATATTTTATTAAAGAGCCAAAGATGGAATTCAGATCCCCAAAAATGTCCTTTTATCGCCTTTATGAGTGTTTTGGGTCAGACGTTAAAGGATTACCTGATCATCCAGCTGTCTAACATGCTAAACTATCTCCAGCTCTCCCACGTTGTTCTCATTGTATTTTAGTGTCTTGTGCAGAATTCAACCTAATTTATTTTAATTTGCAAGTCTCCAAACCCCTTCGGTCTACGTGGATCCTCAGATCTGCCAGAAACACAAAGAATTCTCCGCCCTAAACCCCGCCTTCCCCTGCTGCGAGCTGCGTTTGATTTATTCCTAAACTGAACCCGGTTTAGGAATAAAGAAGAGTGTTTGTTGGGCGCCTGAACAAATGTAGCTTTTCCTCACCACCTACATGTTCGTGCTGAAAACGTCCACCAAAGCTTCAGCCTCTTCCCTCTGACACTACCGTGAAGGTGGGCGTGGCTTCTTCTCGTGCAGCGAGGGTGGGCGTGGCTTCTTCTCGTGCAGTGAAAATGGGCGTGGCTTTCTTCTTGTGAACCTGGAGAAGATGACCAATTAGAGTCCCCAACTGGGACTTCACTGAAACAGGAAAAATGACGGCATTGTGTTGCACTTTCTCTTCCGCGGTTATAAAACTACGACATGAATCCTTGTTCGACCTTCATGACGTAACCTGTGGCGAGAGAGACCGTCGTCGGCACTGACCCGTCTCAGTTTGTTCCCAAACTGCTTTGCAGCCGTGATAAAACTTCCAGACACGTTTCTGTTTCATCACCTCTGTGTTTTCCATCCGGCACCCTACTTAGCGCTCGCTGCGTGTGTGTGTGTTTATAGCACTTCATAATGAAAATGTGTGTATGTTGTGCGGAATAATAGTGGAATCTCAGATGTTAAAATAAACATTAAACTTCTTTCATCTTGCAGATGTGTGCAGCACCTCATCAGGAAACAGCAGCAGATATTTTCAGCTGCTTTAACTGCTTCTCTTCAGGAAGACTTTTAGTTGCCGTTTATTTCAGTTTCAGCCTCTGCAGGGAAACATTTCTGTGGCCTGCAGAGCTGGACTTGGTCCACATGTCCAGAGTAAAAGCAGTTGAAAGGCGTTGCTTCGACCGAGCCAGACGCCTTGGCTTCGTCACTGCAGGACTCCAACATGACTCGACACGTCGTTATTTTCAGGATGCGAGTGGTTCCACATTGCTGGACTTCGTCTGAATCTCCAGAATGGAAAGAAACACGTTCCACTACATCTGTCAACGCATCGCCTCAAGGCTTTCCAGACACTGGTTCCTGGTACCGGTTTGCAGCGGGGCGGCTTGGTGAGCATCACCTCTGTTTGCTCCGTAGTCCAGGACAGAGTTGCTCTGAACGGAGCTGGTTCTTCAGTCTCACAAAGTTCAGTAAGTCTTCGATTCAGAACCACATTTAAAAGTTTTCCTGAATCTGTTTGGAAAAAGTCGGATTTGTTGTGACTCGTTCTGTTCACACAGGTCACATCGGGTTTGTGTCACAGCTAACGGCAATGTGAACTAAACCTTCATCAAATCTGCTAATACTGGAATATTTCTCAGCCAGTCAACATTTCAGGCTCAAATTTCAGTCCTTTAACGCGGTTAAGTTTGTTTGAGTTAGCGAGAGTGTTGCCACACAGCACTGCTGTCGTTCCACAGCTAGAGGATGTTAACAGCAAGGCTAAGTTAAATTATTAGCACCCCACAGAAAAATTAAATGGTGTCTTGATAGAAGATACAGCATCTGACTTCTCATTTTCCACGTTAACCTGTGGAGTCACGACGTGTAAAATGTTGTCTGAGCTCGCCTTGTTGGGTCCGCCAGTGGTTTACAGCTGTCTGAAGAAGTCAGCAGCAGAATTCAATTCAATTCAATTCAACTTTATTTATATAGCGTCAAATCACGGCAATGCCATCTCAAGATGCTTTACAGACAGAGGGGAAAACATAATGAAGGCCAATTCATAACAGCCTATATAAGGAAACCAACAGATTGAGTTGAGTCCAACTCAATCTCCCATCCTGAGCAAGCACACTGGCGACAGTGGGAAGGAAAAAACTCCCTTTTAACAGGAAGGAAACCTCCGGCAGAACCCGGCTCAGGACAGGCAGCCATCTGCCTCTGCTGTGTGGGGGGAAGAGGACAGAAAGACAACAGACAACAGGAACTGCTACTCCCGGCCAGGGAGACCTGCTGAGACAGGAGACATACATGTTAATGATGCAACACTGTTATGGGGGGGGGGGGGGGGGGGGGGGGGTAAAAGAAAGAGATAAAGAGAAAAAGAAAGAAGCTCAGTGTATCAGGAAATGTCCCTCAGCAGTCTAAACCTATAGCAGCATAACTAAGGGATGCTAACCATCCCTAGCTATAGGACTTATCAAAAAGATAAGTCTTCAGCCTAGTCTTAAAGGTGGGGAGGGTGTCTGCTTCCCTAACACTAACTGGGAGCTTATTCCATAAGAGAGGGGCCTGATAACCAAAGGCTCTGCCTCCTGCTCGGCTCTTTGAGACTCTAGGAACCACAAGTAAGCCTGCAGTCTGCGAACGAAGTACTCTGCTTGGTATATAAGGAACTATGAGGTCTTTGATATATAGTGGTGCCTGGTTGTGGAGGGCTTTATATGTAAGGAGAAGGATTTTAAATTCTATTCTAGATTCAACAGGCAGCCAATGAAGAGAGGCTAAAGCTGGAGAAATATGATCTCTCCTGCTGGTTCTGGTCAGGACTCTGGCTGCAGAATTCTGGATCAGCTGAAGGCTTTTCAGGGCATATTTAGGACAGCCCAGTAATAGAGAGTTACAGTAATCTAGTCTTGAAGTAACAAAAGCGTGAACCAGTTTTTCTGCATCACTCCGAGACAGAATGTCCCTAATTTTGGCTTTATTACGTAAATGAAAGAAGGCTGTTTTAGTAACCTGCTTAATATGTGGACCAAAGGACAGGTCAGGGTCAAATATTACTTCAAGGTTTCTCACTGTAGCACTGGAAGCTAAAGTAATGCCATCCAGGTTCATTACAAAACCGGAAAATTTAGCTCTGAGTTTTTCAGATCCAACGAGAATTACTTCAGTCTTATCTGAGTTTAAGAGGAGAACATTTCTAGACATCCAAGTGTGATTGGGCCAAAGATTAGTTTTATTTTGATTTGTTACAGTGCATGCTCATTTTAGATTGCATTGTTGTGTATTTTAAATTGTGTGCTGCCACCAATCCCTTCTGAGGCCCATCCATCCCTCAGCTAATTGATGAGCAGGAACAGCTGCATGTACCTGGACATTATTTAAGTGAAGCCACAGCTGTGGCAGGAGGACGGCAGAGGAACAGAGCCGGACGCGCAGCTCACTCGCCAGGAGAGGAGGCAGGATCGGGAAACCTGAAGCGCAGCAGTTCTGAGGTCGTTGGCCTGACGACTCACCCCTGGGCCGCCGGAAACCTTACGTGGCCTGGGAAAAGCGTGAGTAAGACTAAGACCTAGAACTGGAAGCTGGCTGCGGGGCCAGGTGGGAGGAGTGAGGAAGCTCTTCGAACGGTGGACTGCCGCATCTGTTCTTCTCCGCAGGCGGGCTGGGAGTGCGGCTGCGCAGCGAGGGAGAGAGACGACAAAGCCACCTAAACGCTGTGTTGCACAGCAGAGGACTCCACGGGGACATATATTTAAAGCTGCTGGAGTTTAATAAACTGATCAACTATTTGAGTTTTTAGTGTGGCCTCAACTCTGCTCACCCGGCCTTTTTAAGAGGACCATTGTGGCTCCGAGGGCAGACCCTTAAGCTTGCAATTGTATTTGAGTCCCCTCAGCCACTGACACAAGTCTTTATGTCTATGAGACAATTTTGTAGCCTATTGGGCTGATTTGTTTCATCTGGTTTAAATGATAAGTATATCTGAGTATCATCTGCATAACAATGAAAGTTTATTCCATGCTGTCTAATAATTTTGCCTAAAGGGAGCATATATAGCGTGAAGAGTACTGGTCCAAGTACAGAACCTTGAGGAACTCCATGACTTACTGTAGTTTGGGAGGAGGACTTGTCATTTACATGAACGAACTGAAGTCTATCAGATAAATATGATTTAAACCAGCTTAACGCTGTACCTGTAATTCCAACCACCTGTTCTAGTCTCTGTAACAGAATGTTATGATCGACTGTATCAAATGCAGCACTAAGATCAAGCAAGATAAGTACGGACACAAGTCCTTTGTCTGAGGCCATAAGAAGGTTATTAGTAACTTTCACCAATGCCGTCTCAGTGCTATGATGAGCTCTAAATCCTGACTGAAACTCCTCGCATAAATTATTTCTACTCAGGTGGGCATGTAGCTGAGCGGAAACTATTTTCTCCAGAATTTTGGACATAAACGGGAGGTTAGATATAGGTCTATAATTTGCTATCACCTCTGGATCCAGAGATTGCTTTTTAAGTAAAGGCTTGATTACAGCAGTTTTAAATGATTGTGGTACATATCCTGTCACTAAAGACATATTGATAAGATTTGGTAGTGATGTATTAATTAAAGGGAAAATGTCCTTAAAGAGGCTCGTTGGGAGAGGGTCTAAGATACAGGTGGATGGTTTAGATGAAGCTATTATTTTAGTTAATTCAGAGGGTTGGACAGGACAGAAACTATTTAGACACAAGTCAGATCCTGGTTCTAAGGATGCTTCGGAGACCACAACAGGCTCAACATTATAAGTAGAAGGAAGAATATTGTGGATTTTATCTCTAATAGTGTCAATTTTATTCCTGAAAAAATACATGAAATCATCACAGCTAAGTGAGAAAGGAATACATGGCTCCACAGCGCTCCGGCTCCTAGTAAGCCTAGCTACAGTGCTGAAAAGAAACCGAGGGTTGTTTTTGTTTTCCTCTATCAATGATGAATAATAAGCTGTTCTTGCCGTACGTAAGGCTTTTTTGTATACAATTAAACTTTCTTTCCAGGTTAAGTGAGACTCCTCTAGTCCTGATGAACGCCATCTGTTTTCCAAACGCCTTGATGCCTGTTTTAGAGCTTGAAGCTGGGAATTAAACCAGGGAGCCTTCATAATCTTACCTAATTTCTTCTTCTTTAGGGGAGCAACATTATCCAAGGTTGTACGCATTGAAGCTGTTATAGTATCAGCATGTTGATCAATCTGAGCAGGAGTAAGGCTTAAAGGGGGACTCTCAGTCATGCTAACACATGGTAGAGGGGGAAAAAATTGATTCAATTGATTGTTTAAATTTTGTAATATTATTGTCTGATAAACATCTACTATAGTAGAATTTATTTTTGGTCAGTGAGTAATCAAATAAAGTGAATTCAAAGGTTAATAAGAAGTGATCGGACAAGACAGGGTTTTGAGGAAAAACTTTTGAGCTTATCAGTCTCAATACCAGATGTTAGAACAAGATCAAGAGTATGACCATGAGAGTGAGTGGCTCCATGGACATTTTGTGAAAACCCAATTGAGTTTAGAATAGAGCTAAAGGAAATGTTTAAACTATCATTTTCATGGTCAACATGAATATTAAAATCACCTAGTACAATGACTTTATCAGTAGTCAGCACTAACTCAGACAAGAGATCAGAGAATTGGGTCAGAAACTCGGAGTAAGGTCCAGGTGGGCGATACACTAATGCTAAAAGGAGCGGTTTCTCTCAATTCCATTTTGGATGAGATAAATTTAATGTCAGGAATTCAAAGGATTTATAGTTAGTTTTGTGCTTAGGATTAATTAAAAATTCTGACTTAAAAATAGCTGCAACACCTCCTCCTCTGCCTGTAGTTCTAGGAATGTGAAAGTTTAAATAGTTAGCTGGCGTAGCTTCATTAATACTAACATAATCCTCTTGCTGTAACCAGGTTTCCGTAAGACAGAATAAATCAATGTGGTGATCACCTATCAAGTCATGGACTAATAAAGACTTATTTGGGAGGGATCTGATATTCAGTAGGCCACACTTTATTGTCTTATTTTCAGATTTTATTAGATCCATTGTTTTTATTTTTATGAGGTTTTCACGATTAACCCCAGAAGTGTTTTTGTGTTTAATTCTTACTGCTGGGGAGGTGTATAAGGTCGGAATGGGGTTTTGGGTGGGCGGCGGCAGGTTGGAAGCTGCAGAAAAGTGTGTAGGACTACAATTCTGCCTCCTGGTCCCAACCCTGAGTTGTCAATTTAGCTGACTAATAAAAGAGTCCATATTGCTAGATAAGAGAGCGGCTCCATCCAACAGAACAACATGACAACATGGAGTCTTTAAAACATTTCATCTCATGGTACGGGGATAGAGTCCAGCTGCCGAAGCAGAAGAAGATAAAAACGTTTTCAGCCTGGTCGTCAACATGGCCGCCCTTTCTGTCTACATCTTCAGGCTCTAGACTTAGAACCACAACGCAGCCTCGCCGTGTTTGGTCCTGACTCTGGGAACCCCAAGAGATTAGTGTGTGTGTGTGTGTGTGTGTGTGTGAGAGAGAGAGAGAGAGAGAGAGAGAGACATGTGGTCAGGACACTGGTTAACTTTAACTGTAGTCTGGAAACAAGCTGCCATTAAACAGCTGAAGGGACAGTAAATCATCAGCATTCATAAGTCTGTGGTGCGTTCAGGGACCCTCCAAGTGTTCGTTTAGCATAGCTGTGTGAGATTTACATGCGAGTTACATTCTAAGCTGATGGTTGCGGTGTGTTTAACTAGAAATGTTGATACGTGGTGGATCTGCTGCATGGTGAAACTTTCCTCACGGTGATGGAAGGAGCGTAGCGACGTAGCGCCTGCTTCCTTTCCAGACACACGTCTTCTCTGTTTGACATGTTTTCTAAAGCTGAACGTTTCGTTCCTCTGCTTTTCTTTTCATTCTGCGTCTCTCTTGCTGCTGTTTAAACACTTAGGGCAGCATTGGCTTCAGGCTGAAATCCCTCTTCCACACACACAGTAAAGAAATGTCCAGCTTCGTTGCTGACTTCATACCTGCACACAGAGCAAATCGCTGCACGGTAACCCAGCCGCCGTATAAACCAATTATCTGGCCTGGAAACGAGCCGATAGGAGGAGGAGTATCACTCTCTCTTTTGTATTTCCACTCCTCTCTCTCTCTCTTCCTTCCTCTGGAGCAGGCCGCTCTCTGCTCGACAAGATAACGCAGAGGGCTGCCAAGGTGAGAGAGGCTGGAAGAAAAGAAAGAGTTGGGAGGAAAACACTGGAGAGAGACGAGAAGAGAAACGAGTGCAGAATGTGTGAAATGACAACCATCCATCTCTCCATCCATCCATCCATCCACCTATCCATCCATCCATCCATCTCTCCATCCATCCATCCATCCATCCATCCATCCACCCATCCATCTCTCCATCCATCCATCCACCCATCCATCTCTCCATCCATCCATCCATCTCTCCATCCATCCATCTCTCCATCCATCCATCCACCCATCCATTGATCCACCTCTCCATCCATCAATCCATCCATCTCTCCATCCATCCATCTCTCCATCCATCCATCCATCCATCCATCCACCCATCCATCTCTCCATCCACCCATCCATTGATCCACCTCTCCATCCATCAATCCATCCATCTCTCCATCCATCCATCATACACCATTGATCATCCACCCATCCATCCATCCATCATCCATCCATCCACCTATCCATCCATTCATCCATCCATCCATCTCTCCATCCATCCATCCACCCACCTATCCATCCATTCATCCATCCACCCATCCATCATCCATCCATCCATCCATCCACCTATCCATCCATTCATCCATCCATCCATCTCTCCATCCATCCATCCATTCACCCACCTATCCATCCATCCATCCATCCACCCATCCATCCATCCATCCATCCATCCACCCACCTATCCATCCATCCATCTCTCCATCCATCCATCATACACCATCGATCATCCACCCACCCATCAATCCATCCATCCATCCATCCATCCATCCACCTATCCATCCATTCATCCATCCATCCATCTCTCCATCCATCCATCATCCACCCATCCATCCATCCATCATCCATCCATCATCCACCCATCCATCCATCCATCATCCACCCATCCATCCATCCATCCATCCATCCATCCACCCATCATCCATCCACCTATCCATCCATCCATCCATCATCCACCCATCCATGTCTCCATCAATGTCACCATCCATCCATCCTTCCATCCATCCATCTCTCCATCCATCCATTCATCCTTCCATCCATCCATCTCTCCATCCATCCATCCATCCATCCATCCATCCATCCATCCATCCACCCACCTATCCATCCATCCATCTCTCCATCCATCCATCATACACCATCGATCATCCACCCACCCATCTATCCATCCATCCATCCATCCATCCACCTATCCATCCATTCATCCATCCATCCATCTCTCCATCCATCCATCATCCACCCATCCATCCATCCATCATCCATCCATCATCCACCCATCCATCCATCCATCATCCACCCATCCATCCATCCATCCATCCATCCATCCACCCATCATCCATCCACCTATCCATCCATCCATCCATCATCCACCCATCCATGTCTCCATCAATGTCACCATCCATCCATCCTTCCATCCATCCATCTCTCCATCCATCCATTCATCCTTCCATCCATCCATCTCTCCATCCATCCATTTCTCCATCCATCCATCCATCCATCTCTCCATCCATCCACCCATTCATCTCGCCATCCATCTCTCCATTCATCCATCCATCCATCCATCCATCTCTCCATCCAACCATCATCCACCCATCCATCATCTACCCATCAATCAATCCACCCATCATCCATCCATCAATCTCTCCATCCATCAATCTCTCCACCCATCCCTCATCCACCCATATATCCATCCATCATCCACCCATCCATCCATCCACCTATCCATCCATCCATCTCTCCATGCATCCATCCATCCACCCATCCATCATCCAAGTATCCATCTCTCAATCCATCCACCCATTTATCTCTCCATTCATCCATCTCTCCATCCACCATCCATCCATCTCTTCATCCACCCGTCAATCCATTTCTCCATCCATCCGTCCATCCATCCATCCACCTCTCCATCCATTCATCATCCACACATCCATCCATCCATCCATCCATTTCTCCATCCGTCCATCCATCCATCCACCTCTCCATCCATTCATCATCCACACATCCATCCATCCATCCATCCATCCACCCATCCATCTATCCATCCACCCATCCATCCATCCACCCATCTATTGATCCACCTTTCCAGTCACTATTTATCCATCCATCCATCCATCTCTCTCACCAACCATCCACTCACCAATCCATCCACCCATCCATCCATCCACCTATCCATCTATCCATCTCTCCATCCATCCATCCATTCACCCATCCATCACTCACCTATCCATCTCTCCATCCATCCATCCATCTCGCCATCCACCATCCATCCATCTCTTCATCCACCCGTCAATCCATTTCTCCATCCATCCGTCCATCCATCCATCCACCTCTCCATCCATCCATCATCCACCCATCCATCCATCCACCTATCCATCCATCCATCCATCCATCTCTCCATCCATCATCCGCCCATCCATCCATCCACCTATCCATCCATCCATCCATCCACCCATCCATCATCCACCTATCCATCTCTCCATCCATCCAACCATTAATCTCTCCATCCATCCATCCATCCAACCATCCACCCATCCATCTATCTCTCCATCCATCCATCCATCCACCCATCCATTTCTCCATCCATTTCTCATCTCTCCATCCATCCATTCACCCACCTATCCATCCATCCATCCATCCATCCATCTCTCTATCCATCCATCATCCACCCACCCATCTATCCATCCCTCCATCCATCCATCCACCTATCCATCCATTCATCCATCCATCCATCTCTCAATCCATCCATCATCCACCCATCCATCCATCCATCATCCACCCATCCATCCATCCATCCATCCATCCACCCATCATCCATCCACCTATCCATCCATCCATCCATCATCCACCCATCCATGTCTCCATCCATGTCACCATCCATCCATCCTTCCATCCATCCATCTCTCCATCCATCCATTCATCCTTCCATCCATCCATCTCTCCATCCATCCATTCATCCATTTCTCCATCCATCCATCCATCCATCCATCTCTCCATCCATCCACCCATTCATCTCGCCATCCATCTCTCCATTCATCCATCCATCCATCCAACCATCTCTCCATCCAACCATCATCCACCCATCCATCATCTACCCATCAATCAATCCATCCATCCATCCATCCATCAATCCACCCATCATCCATCCATCAATCTCTCCATCCATCCACCTCTCCATCCATCCATCATCCACCCATCCATCCATCCACCTATCCATCCATCCATCCATCTCTCATCCATCATCCGCCCATCCATCCATCCACCTATCCATCCATCCATCCACCCATCCATCATCCACCTATCCATCTCTCCATCCATCCAACAATTAATCTCTCCATCCATCCATCCATCCACCCATCCATTTCTCCATCCATTTCTCATCTCTCCACCAATCCATCCAACCATCCATCTCTCCATCCATCCGTCCATCCATCTCTCCATCCATTCATCCATCGACCCATCCATCCATCTCTCCATCCATTCATCCATCGACCCATCCATCCATCTCTCCATCCATTCATCCACCCATCCATCCATCCATCCATCTCTCCATCCACCCATCTATTGATCCACCTTTCCATCCATCTCTCTCTCCATCCATCCCCCCACCCATCCATCCATCCTTCCATCCATCCATCTCTCCATCCATCCAAACACCCATCCATCCATCCATCCATCCATCTCTCCATCCATCCACCCATTCATCTCTTCATCCATCTCTCCATTCATCCATCATCCACCCATCCATCTCGACATCCATCCATCCATCTCTCCATCCAACCATCATCCACCCATCCATCATCTACCCATCCATCCATCCATCCATCCATCCATCCATCCATTCATCCATCCATCCATCTCTCCATCCATCCATCCACCCACCTATCCATCCATTCATCCATCCACCCATCCATCCATCCATCCATCCATCCATCCACCTATCCATCCATTCATCCATCCATCCATCTCTCCATCCATCCATCCATTCACCCACCTATCCATCCATCCATCCATCCATCCATCCATCCATCCATCCATCTCTCTATCCATCCATCATCCACCCATCCATCATACACCCATCCATCCATCCATCCATCCATCCATCCATCTCTCCATCCATCCACCCATTCATCTCTTCATCCATCTCTCCATTCATCCATCATCCACCCATCCATCTCGACATCCATCCATCCATCCATCCATCTCTCCATCCAACCATCATCCACCCATCCATCATCTACCCATCAATCCATCCATCCATCCATCCATCCATCCATCATCCACCTATCCATCCATCCATCCATCCACCCATCATCCATCCATCAATCTCTCACCCCATCCATCACCCACCCATCCCTCATCCACCCATCCATCATCCACCTATACATCTCTCAATCCATCCACCCATCTCTCCATCTACCATCCATCCATCTCTTCATCCTCCCGTCAACCCATTTCTCCATCCATCCGTCCATCCATCCATCCACCTCTACATCCAATCATCATCCACACATCCATCCATCCATTTCTCCATCATTCACCCATCCATCTCTCTATCCATCCATCCATCACCATCCACCATCCATCCATCTCTCCATCCACCCATCCATCCATTCTCCCTCCATCCATCCATCCATCTCTCCATCCAACCATCCACCCATCCATCTCTCAATCCATCCATCCACCCATCCATCCATCCATCCATATCTCCATCCATTGATCCACCTCTCCATCCACCATCCATCCATCTATTCATGCATCTCTCCATCCTTCCATCTTTCCATCCATCCATCCATCCATCCATCCATCCATCTCTCCATCCACCATCCATCCATCATCCACCCATCCATCTCTCCATCCATCCATCCACCCATCCATCCACCTCTCGATCCATCCATTCACCCATCCATCCATCCATCCATCCATCCATCCATCTCTCCATCCATCCACCCGTTCATCTCTCCGTACATCCATCCATCCACCCATCCACCTCTCCATCCATCTCTCATCCATCCATCCATCCATCCATCATCCACCCATCCATCTCTCCATCCATCCATCAATATCTCCATCCATCCACAATCCATCCATCTCCCATCCACCCATCCATCCATCCATCCATCCATCTCTCCATCCAACCATCATCCACCCATCCATTTTCTACCCATCCATCCATCCATCCATCCATCCATCATCCACCTATCCATCCATCCATCCATCCATCCACCCATCATGCATCCATCAATCTCTCCATCCATCCATCCATCCACCCATCATGCATCCATCAATCTCTCCATTCCATCATCCACCCATCCATCATCCGCCCATCCATCCATCCATCCAATAATCATCCACCCATCCATCCATCCACCTATCCATCCATCCATCTCTCTGTCCATCCATCCATCCACCCATCCATCATCCACCTATCCATCTCTCAATCCATCCACCCATTTCTCTCCATCGCTCTATCTCTCCATCAATCCATCCATCTCTCCATCCACCATCCATCCATCTCTTCATCCACCCGTCAATCCATTTCTCCATCCATCCATCTATCCATCCATCCACCTCTCCATCCATTCATCATCCACCCATCCATCCATCCATCCATCTCTCATCCATCCATCCACGCATCCATCTATCCATCCACAAATCCATCCATCCACCCATCTATTTGATCCACCTTTCCATCCACCAATTATCCATCCATCCATCCATCTCTCTCACCATCCATCCACCCACCAATCCATCCACCCATCCATCCATCCATCCATCATCCATCCACCTCTCCATCCATCCATCCATCCATCCATCCATCCATCTCTCCATCCATTCATCCACCCATCCATCTCTCCATCCATCATCCATCCACCTCTCCATCCATCCATCCATCCATCCATCTCTCCATCCATCTCTCCACCCATCGATTGATCCACATCTCCATCCATCCATCCATTAATCCACCTCTCCATCCATCCATCTCTCATCCATCCATCCATCTCTTCATCCCTCCATGCACCCATCATCCATCCATCCACCCATCCATCCATCCCTCCATCCATCAATCCATCCATCTTTCCATCCACAATCCATCCATCCATCCATCCATCCATCCATCCATCCACCTATCCATCCATTCATCCATCCATCCATCTCTCCATCCATCCATCTTTCCATCCCTCCATCCATCCACCCATCCATCCTCCATCATCCATCTACCCATCCATCCATACATCTCTCCGTCCCTCCATCCATCTCTCCATCCATCCATTGATCCACCTATCCATCCATCATCCATCCATCTCTCCATCCATCCATCTCTCCATCCACCCATCCATCTCTCCATCCATCCATCCATCGACCCATCCATCTTTCCATCCACCATCCACCCATCCATCTCTCCATCCACCCATCCATCCATCCTCCATCCTCCATCATCCATCCATCCATCCATCCATCTTTCCATTCCTCCATCCACCCATCCATCCTCCATCATCCATCTACCCATCCCTCCATCCATCTCTCCATCCATCCATTGATGCACCTATCCATCCATCATCCATCCATATATCCATCCTCTATCTCTCCATCCATCCATCCATCTCTCCATCCACCCGTCCATCCATTTCTCCATCCATCCATCCATCTCTCCATCCAACCATCCACCCATCCATCTCTCAATCCATCCATCCACCCATCCATCCATCCATCCATCCATCCACCCATCCATTGATCCACCTCTCCATCCACCCATCCATTGATCCACCTCTCCATCCACCATCCATCCATCTATCCATCCATCTCTCCACCCATCCATATTTCCATCCATCCATCCATCCATCCACCCATCCATTGATCCACCTCTCCATCCACTCATCCATCTCTCATCCATCCATCCATCTCTTCATCCCTCCATGCACCCATCATCCATCCATCCATCCATCTCTCCATCCACCATCCATTCATCATCCACCCATCCATCTCTCCATCCATCCATCCACCCATCCATCCACCTCTCCATCCATCCATTCACCCATCCATCCATCCATCCATCCATCTCTCCATTCATCCACCCGTTCATCTCTCCATACATCCATCCATACATCCATACATCCATCATCCACCCATCCATCTCTCCATCCATCCATCAATATCTCCATCCATCCACAATCCATCCATCTCCCATCCACCCATCCATCCATTTTTCCATCCATCTCTAACCATCCATCCATCTCTCTCACCATCCATCCACCCACCAATCCATCCACCCATCCATCCATCTCTCCATCCATCCATTCACCCATCCATCCATCCATCCATCCATCTCTCCATTCATCCACCCGTTCATCTCTCCATACATCCATCCATCCACCCATCCATCTCTCCATCCATCCATCCATCCATCCATCCATCCATCCATCATCCACCCATCCATCTCTCCATCCATCCATCCATCCATCCATCCATCGTTCCATCTCTCCATCCATCCATCCATCCGTCCATCTCTCCATCCATCATCCATCCATCTCTCCATCCATTGATCCACCTCTCCATCCACCATCCATCCATCCATCCATCTCTCCATCCACCATCCATCCATCATCCACCCATCCATCTCTCCATCCATCCACCTCTCCATCCATCCATTGATCCATCCATCCATTCACCCATCCATCCATCCATCTATCCACCCATCCATGCATCCACCCACCCATTCATCTCTCCATCCATCCATCCATCCATCCACCCATATATCTCTCCATCCATCCATCCACCCATCCACCTCTCCATCATTCCATCATTCACCCATCCATCTCTCTATCATCCATCCATCTCCATCCACCATCCATCCATCTCTCCATCCACCCATCCATCCATTCTCCCTCCATCCATCCATCCATCTCTCCATCCAACCATCCACCCATTCATCTCTCAATCCATCCATCCACCCATCCATCCATCCATCCATCTCTCCATCCATTGATCCACCTCTCCACCCACCATCCATCCATCTATTCATGCATCTCTCCATCCTTCCATCTTTCCATCCATCCATCCATCCATCCATCTCTCCATCCACCATCCACACATCCATCTCTCCATCCATCCATCCACCCATCCATCCATCTCTCGATCCATCCATTCACCCATCCATCCATCCATCCATCCATCCATCTCTCCATCCATCCACCCGTTCATCTCTCCATACATCCATCCATCCACCCATCCACCTCTCCATCCATCTCTCATCCATCCATCCATCCATCCATCATCCACCCATCCATCTCTCCATCCATCAATATCTCCATCCATCCACAATCCATCCATCTCCCATCCACCCATCCATCCATCCATCCATCCATCCATCCATCCATCTCTCCATCCAACCATCATCCACCCATCCATCCATCCATCCATCCATCATCCACCTATCCATCCATCCATCCATCCATCCACCCATCATGCATCCATCCATCTCTCCATCCATCAATCTCTCCATCCATCATCCACCCATCCATCCATCCACCTATCCATCCATCCATCATTTTGTCCATCCATCCATCCACCCATCCATCATCCACCTATCCATCTCTCAATCCATCCACCCATTTCTCTCCATCCCTCTATCTCTCCATCAATCCATCCATCTCTCCATCCACCATCCATCCATCTCTTCATCCACCCGTCAATCCATTTCTCCATCCATCCATCTATCCATCCATCCACCTCTCCATCCATTCATCATCCACCCATCCATCCATCCATCCATCTCTCATCCATCCATCCACGCATCCATCTATCCATCCACAAATCCATCCATCCACCCATCTATTTGATCCACCTTTCCATCCACCAATTATCCATCCATCCATCCATCTCTCTCACCATCCATCCACCCACCAATCCATCCACCCATCCATCCATCCATCCATCCATCCATACATCCACCTCTCCATCCATCCATCCATCCATCTCTCCATCCATCCATCCACCCATCCATCTCTCCATCCATCCATCCATCCATCCATCCGTCCATCTCTCCATCCATCATCCATCCACCTCTCCATCCATCCATCCATCCATCCATCTCTCCATCCATCCATCCACCCATCGATTGATCCACATCTCCATCCATCCATCCACCCATCCATTGATCCACCTCTCCATCCATCCATCTCTCCATCCACTCATCCATCTCTCATCCATCCATCCATCTCTTCATCCCTCCATGCACCCATCATCCATCCATCCACCCATCCATCCATCCCTCCATCCATCAATCCATCCATCTTTCCATCCACAATCCATCCATCCATCTCTCCATCCATCCATCCATCCATCCATCCATCCATCCATCCACCTATCCATCCATTCATCCATCCATCCATCTCTCCATCCATCCATCCATCCATCATCCATCCATCCATCTTTCCATCCCTCCATCCACCCATCCATCCTCCATCATCCATCTACCCATCCATCCATACATCTCTCCGTCCCTCCATCCATCTCTCCATCCATCCATTGATCCACCTATCCATCCATCATCCATCCATATATCCATCCATCCATCTGTCCATCCACCATCCAGCCATCCATTCATCCATCTCTCCATCCATCCATCCATCCATCCATCTCTCCATCCCTCCATCCACCCATCCATCTCTCCATCCATCCATCCATCTTTCCATCCACCATCCACCCATCCATCTCTCCATCCACCCATCCATCCATCCTCCATCATCCATCTACCCATCCATCCATACATCTCTCCATCCATCCATTGATCCACCTATCCATCCATCATCCATCCATATATCCATCCATACATCTATCCATCCTCTATCTCTCCATCCATCCATCCATCCATCCATCTCTCCATCATCCATCCATCCATTGATCCACCTATCCATCCATCCGTCCTTCCATTCATCCATCCAAACAGTAATAAACCATTAAATGAAAATAATAATAATCTCAAAGAATTGTAACCTGGAAAAAGAGAAACAGATAAATGACGGGGAACTCTGAAAAAGTAATGCCATGATTTTACTTAATTATCCATCCTGCCTGTGGTATCAGCAGCAGGTATTCTTTCTGGGCATTTTCTGACTTCACACACATCTTATATGGAAACTAACATGTTTCATTTATTACATTTAGCCACAACTTAACAGGGATGTTTTAACTTTTATTTAGGTTATCACTTTATTTTATGCCAGTGAAATAAACCTGGTAGTAATTGATTTGTATGAATTATTATGAATGATGTAATTATCTACTGTTAGTGGAGACATACAGATTTCTACAGTTGTAACTGACAGATACAAGCTGGACAATTTTCCTCTTTTACTGTTTGAACACGTTGAGCATGAAAGCACAATTAGTTCACAATGTGAACATTTAATGCAGAAACTTTACACAAAGTAGAAAAACTGACTGGTAACAGTGTAGCTAACATGTTAGCAGTACACTCCTAGCCTTCGCTGAGTGTTACAGTCCGTGCTCTAGTGAGAGATACTCACGGTGTGTCCAGACCAAACGCTCGACGCTGGTCACTAAACTGCCACTTCTGTGTCCAACGCGTAAAACGCTCCTGACGCGTTTGCTGCCTGTCTGCAGCGAGCGGCAAACGCGGCGGAAAACAGAGGAGGATGGGCGGAGCTTTCCTTCCAGTCAGTCTGAATGATGGCGGTGCAGTAGAGAGATGGCATGGTTTTATTTAATAAATAAGGCTAGAGAAAGTCGTCGTAGGGCAGTGATAATCACTGTTAATGCAACAAGAGCCGCACTCAGCAGAGAGCCCCCGCCCACAAACAAAGCGTTGCTAGGCAACGTATCGTTGCCAAATCAGTAACATTCAGCTTTTTAGCAAGGAATGGTGATCCTAAATATTACACGGAGTAATGGTATTCTTATGCAACAGTATATGTTGAAAATACAATAATACCTCCAGAATGTGGGAGTTTCTTTTTCATTATATATACGGAGCTACCGACATTAGCATTTTCAGTAAGCCAGAGGCTGCTTCACGAGCGGCAAGGCAAGAGTCAGTGAGCCGCATGAGGGACGCTGTTGTTGGACGTCTCAGCCCCGTCTCTGGGTTCACACACAGGAATCCTCCAGGAGCTGCAAGCTGATCGCCCTGATTGTTTGACGTCCAGCGTCAATCGGCCAAAGTTCAGATTTTCCCGGTGTGTTCAGACCAAATGCGTTTTGACCACCAGAGTGGCAGGTTTCCATGTAAAGTCTATGTGGAGGTGCGGCAAGGGGGCGGAGCTTTCAGGCTTGTTGATCTAAAGAAGAAGATTTTATCAATTTGATTTCAAAAGCAAAGCATTTACAGTTCAGAGTAACGAAAGTCTCTCCAGCCACGCTATCGTATCGTCTCTCCAGCCGCGCTAACGTACCGTCTCTCCAGCCGCGCTAACGTACCGTCTCTCCAGCCACGCTACCGTATCGTCTCTCCAGCCGCGCTAACGTACCGTCTCTCCAGCCGCGCTAACGTACCGTCTCTCCAGCCGTGCTAACGTACCGTCTCTCCAGCCGTGCTAACGTACCGTCTCTCCAGCCGTGCTAACGTACCGTCTCTCCAGCCACGCTACCGTCTCGTCTCTCCAGCCGCGCTAACGTACCGTCTCTCCAGCCGCGCTAACGTACCGTCTCTCCAGCCGTGCTAACGTACCGTCTCTCCAGCCGTGCTAACGTACCGTCTCTCCAGCCGCGCTAACGTACCGTCTCTCCAGCCGCGCTAACGTACCGTCTCTCCAGCCGTGCTAACGGACCGTCTCTCCAGCCGTGCTAACGTACCGTCTCTCCAGCCACGCTAAAGTACCGTCTCTCCAGCCTTGCTAACATACCATCTCTCCAGCCGTGCTAACGTACTGTCTCTCCAGCCACGCTAACGTACCATCTCTCCAGCCTTGCTAACGGACCGTCTCTCCAGCCGTGCTAACGTACCGTCTCTCCAGCCACGCTAAAGTACCGTCTCTCCAGCCTTGCTAACATACCATCTCTCCAGCCGTGCTAACGTACTGTCTCTCCAGCCACGCTAACGTACCATCTCTCCAGCCGCGCTAACGTGCCGTCTCTCCAGCCGTGCTAACGTACCGTCTCTCCAGCCGTGCTAACGGACCGTCTCTCCAGCCGTGCTAACGGACCGTCTCTCCAGCCACGCTAACGTACCATCTCTCCAGCCGCGCTAACGTACCGTCTCTCCAGCCTTGCTAACGTACCCTCTCTCCAGCCACGCTAATGTACCGTCTCTCCAGCCTTGCTAACGTACGTCTCTCCAGCCGTGCTAACATACCGTCTCTCCAGCCTTGCTAACGTACGTCTCTCCAGCCGTGCTAACATACCGTCTCTCCAGCCACGCTAACGGACCGTCTCTCCAGCTGCGGTAACGGACAGTCTCTCTAGCCACGCTAACGTACCGTCTCTCCAGCCTTGCTAACGTACCGTCTCTCCAGCTGCGCTAACGGACCGTCTCTCCAGCTGCGCTAACGGACCGTCTCTCCAGCCATGCTAACGGACCGTCTCTCCAGCTGCGCTAACGTACCGTCTCTCCAGCTGCGCTAACGGACCGTCTCTCCAGCTGCGCTAACGGACCGTCTCTCCAGCTGCGCTAACGGACCGTCTCTCCAGCCATGCTAACGGACCGTCTCTCCAGCTGCGCTAACGGACCGTCTCTCCAGCCACGCTAACGTACCGTCTCTCCAGCCGCGCTAACGTACCGTCTCTCCAGCTGCGCTAACGTACCGTCTCTCCAGCCTTGCTAATGTACACATGGACCCGGCAGACTTCTTCTTCTTCTCCCGTGTCACGCTCTACGGCAGGTGCGGGGGATGGTGCTGTAGGAGAAACCAGGGATTTCCATCGTGGTGTTCTGCAGATGGAGGAATTCAGGCATCAACATGTGTTATTATTCCATGAAGGAGGCAAGGAGATGCTGTTGGCTGTTGCGTATTGTACTCTATATTCTATAATCTCTATCTATATTCTATAATCTATATGCAGTGTTGGCTGTAGTTGCTGCTTTCCAACACGAAGTGAAATGTTGAGATGTCAACATGTACTAAAAGTAGGAGCAAAGGAACCACCATGTGGAATAAAACCCTTTGCACATGGAGGACTGCAGCATCCTCGGTAACTCACGTTTTTCTCCTTTTGCAGTGAGAACACACAATCTGTTGAAACCCATCTGTATCACTTCTACCTGCTGTTATCAGAGAAAGCAGGTGTTGTTTCTGGCTTACCCGAAACACAGATAAGCTGGGAGACATTGATTACAACCGATCCACTGGATTTCTACAAAGACCATTACCATGACTTATACCTGTCATTAGGATTTGTTAAACAAGGATTTTTTGACCCACTACATGCTCCATTAACTCTGCCTCTTCCTAATTATTATTATTTTCATTTTGTTTAAGAAGATCCTGTTTGTTTTATTAGATGTAGTAAAACTGAATGCAACAGGCAGCTCGTCATGTCGTCAACCAGCATCCTGAAAAGACATGTTGACGTGTTCCAAATGGGTCAAATTATCAGCATCCAGCAGAGAAATTATTTCTAATTGGCTAAAAACGTGGTACAAATACTATACAGTGTTTTTACTGTGGTTTTCCTGTACCTCTATTAAAGTCCCTTTCACATGGCAGTAAAAACGCCTATTCAGCTCTATCATGCAGATTTCAGGCAAATTTATTTTGATATGCAAGTACACAAACTCATTTATTTATTTTATACTGATCCTCTCAGATCTGCCAGAAACAAGCACAAAGAGAAAGCTCCGCCCTTAGCCCCGCCTTCCCCAGCTGTGGGCTGCCTTTGATTGGACAACTGCTGAGAGTATTTGTTGGAACTGTGACCCTCAGTTGTTTTTTCTTTAGAAAAACAGGCAGAACTTATGAACAAACCAAAGTAGTTACTCTCGTAAATACTCGCTTTCCAGCTATAGTCCGAAATAACGTCATTTGCCGTTTCTCACTTGCCTTTTATCATCGAACACGTCCCTGTTAATAAGTGGACATGTGGCAAGCTTAGCACATGACATGTACGTCTGTTGTTTCACGTCGCGCCTCGCCCGGATGTTTTAGCCGGATTGTTTTCAATTACTTTTACTTCCAGCTTGTGTCTCAGGATGGAAACACAGTCCTTGGCTGTAGGAAGAGACCCAGCAGAAGCCTGGTAGCTATCCCCACCATGCTGGTCCTTGGTTATCCAGCGGTCTGCAGTGGAGAGCCAGTCACAAAGAAAATGTCGTTACAACACAGCGGCTGGCTCCTAAAAAAGACCTCCATCCATGGCTGTCTAGTCGTGGTTTCATTGGGAAATGTGAACAAAGCTTTTCCTCACAGCTGACATGTTGGCGCTGAAAACGTCCACCAAAGCTGGCCTCTGTTGTCTGACGCTGTGCAGGTGGGTGTGGCTTTCTTCTCATGTACCTGGAGAAGATGACCAATCAGAGTCCCCCACTGGAGGTATCCATCCATCTTCTGCCGCTTATCCGGGGTCGGGTCGCGGGGGCAGCAGCCTAAGCAGGGAAGCCCAGACTTCCCTCTCCCCAGCCACATTTGCCAACTCAACTCTGCGGGGGGGATCCCGAGGCGTTCCCAGGCCAGCCGAGAGATATAATCCCTCCAGCGTGTCCTGGGTCTTCCCCGTGGTCTCCTCCCAGAGGGACGTGCCTGGAACACCTCACCAGGGAGGTCCAGGAGGCATCCTGACCAGATGCCCGAGCCACCTCAACTGGTTCCTCTCGATGCGGAGGAGCAGCGGCTCTACTCTGATCTCCTCCCGGATGACCGAGTTCCTCACCCTATCTCTAAGGGAGAGCCCGGCCACCCTGCGGAGGAAACTCATTTCAGCCGCCTGTATACGAGATCTGGTTCTTTCGGTGACGACCCACAGCTCATGACCATAGGTGAGGGTAGGAACGTAGATCGACTGGTAAATCGAGAGCTTCGCCTTCTGGCTCAGCTCCTTCTTCACCACGACAGACCGGCGCAGAGTCCGCATTACTGCAGACGCCGCACCGATCCGTCTGTCCATCTCACGCTCCATCCTTCCCTCACTCGTGAACAAGACCCCGAGATATTTAAACTCCTCCACTTGAGGCAGGACCTGACTCCCGACCCGGAGAGGGCAATCCACCCTATTCCGGCTGAGGACCATGGTCTCAGATTTGGAGGTGCTGATTCTCATCTTCTCTGACTGAAATATCGATGTAGAGAAAGTAAAACCAATCATTTTAAGCACCATGCAAACTGATGAGAGATGATGAAAAACTTGTCTGAGTATTTAACACTTTTGTAGAAAGCTCAATCCTGATAATATTGGTAGATATACGGCAGGGTACACCCTGAACATGTCGCCCGTCCACCACAGCTTCGCAGATAGCAGTAACGTTATATTGGTATGGTCGTTACCATTCATAAGCTGACTTATCACAGTATTTTTGTAACAGTTTTACCTTTTAAACTTTTAATTCCCATGCCTAACTAACCATGGTAGAGGGAGGGGGACTGATCCTGCAGATGAAGACATCATGCTTGCAGTCTACGACTTGGTCAGGTCTAGATTCAGGTCTACATTCAGGTCGAGGGTCAGAGTCAGCTGACTACCTGAATGAACAGGTTTTTCCATCTTCCTCCAGGATTAATGGGCTCAGATTGGGAAAGACTGGTTCAGGGAACAGGAGAGATCATTTTCACCAGATTCCAGACCTGAACCCCAGGTTTCTGCGCCAGAAATCCGCCGTCAGGCGTAACACGCCGGCGTTTAAAGCACGTCTTGCATAAAACAGTGCAGCAGCTAAAACTCCTCGACTGGCTGCTTGTTTCACCAATTTTCCCCTTTCAGCTCAGTTTAGAAGGTTCAGTGTGATTATTAACATGATTATTTTAATTGTTGCTTTTTTTTCTTATTGTTCAACAGGCTTGTGTTTAGAAACTACATGAAACATTATTAGGATATAACTAGAAAAATAAATCTCATCGAAATAAAATATTGTTGGGCAGCAGAATGTTTTTATGTCCTTTATATGTTTGCCTTTAAAGTTTATAATATATGTGGACGGTGAAACGGCCAATCAGGCGAGGTCCTGCATGAAGCCATGTTTGTGTGGCCCTAACCCTGACTTCACAGTAACATCAGTCAGTTCAGTTCTTTAGGACAATTTACTGATTAAATTATTGTCAGACATCATTTTAAATGTATTTATGAACCATGGACCTGCAGGTGACCGTAGGTCTGCAGCCGGGCTGCTGGAGGCGGAGCTACAGGATCACCTGTCCGTCCTGACTCCAGTCTGCCTGTTTGTCCTTTAAATGTTTGGATAAGTTTCTCTCTACGAGGCTCTGTAGCGTGGCCGCACCGCGGCGCCTCGACGTGAAGCGGTTTCATCTTTATTGTTCCGTTTGGACCCGAAAAACTTCCAAACATCCTTCAGACGCTCCTCGTCAGCATGCAGGCTTTACAGCTTCATGCAGCGAGCAGCACATCCATGGGCTGTTCAGGATTCGCCGCATCCTTCACTGAATCCTAAACAGCGTACTTTTGTTGTGTACCCAAAGTACCGCCTGGAGATTATTGTCCAGTTTTATCTCTGACCTGGTCTGTCTGCAACCCAACGTCCCGGTTACACTTCCACCTCGCCGACTGCGTCTTAGAGACACAGGCTCCACTTTACCACTTCTTCTGTGTGAAAAGACAGAAAAAGTGCCGTTTGTGTTTCAATGCTGGTATAGTACCGCTGCAAAGCTCTACTACTGCAGTACCAGTATAGTATATACTGGTACTGCAGTATATACTGGTACTGCAGTATATACTGGTACCAGTATAGTATATACTGGTACTGCAGTATATACTGGTACTGCAGTATATACTGGTACCAGTATAGTATATACTGGTACTGCAGTATATACTGGTACTGCAGTATATACTGGTACCAGTATAGTATATACTGGTACCAGTATATACTATACTGGTACCAGTATACCGTGCAGGCCCAGCTGTCATACGCCAGTTGTCGGCCAGCCGGAACGCCGAAGGGATTGTTGTATGGGGTTAAAAGTTCGGTCCTGGTCCCGGTTTGTCATCATGGGACGTAGAACCAGACCCACTCTACATGTCTCGTCGTTTAATCGTTTCTCTTCTTCTCTCGTCGTTCAGCAGATGATTATAAAAACACATCATTCATCAGACGTCCCATTCTTTGGGGGACCCTGAAAGCAGCAGGTCCTTCCTGAACCTGCAGAAAGCTGTAGATCTGGGGTCCTTCATGTGTTCGGCTGCCGGCTGAGCCTGAATAAAAACGCTTTCTGACAAGTTTTTATTTATTAATTCTTTCTTCTTGTTTGTTTCAGATTTTTTCAAATTAACATTTAGATTAAAAGAATAAAACATTTATATATTTTATTTATTTTTTTGCATCTCAGTCCAGGATTTGGTCCTTGTTGCCCGGACCTCATGTCAAAGTGTCCTCGGGACCTGCCATGGTGAATGTAGGCTACGACAAGCCGCCTGGCTACATTATCATCAAGATTTTCTCTGCACTTTTTCTTTCATTTTTTTCCTTTTTTCAGTGAGAAAAACAATGTTTGATTTATTAGTTTAACAAACTTTGACGATCAGTTCTTTTTCTTAAACTGCTTTTATGTTTTGTTTCAATCAAACTAAAACTACATTAAATATTGTGGAATGATTTATGCTAAATTATCTTTAAATAATATTCTCTGTCGCTGCTAAAAGTTGACTTCCAGACGATGAACTGGCAGATTTAGTTTTTACCTTTAGACACAGAACTGTTTGAACCCCCCCACCCCCACCCCCATCCTGCCCCCCACCCCCACATAGCAGCCTGTATGTTCTGGCATCACCGCTCCACAGACATATGCTGACATCGTGGAGCGACATATGGTCCCATGGAGGCGAGCCGTTCTGCCGGGAGGTCTGCAGTCATTCCTGCATGTCCATGAAAGACCTGATTCTGTCCTGTGATTGGCTAATTGGATATTCATGTAAACAGGAAGCAGAACAGGTGGAACTGATAAACAGACTGGACGCTGTCTATAATACCAAGAATGTTTTTCTTTTTTCCTCATGACCACTTTTGTCTGACTGAAGTCAGAATCATTTCCTGAATGAAGACGTTTCTTCTCCTTTACAGTTTTTTTGCCTCATGAAAGCTGATTTTCTCCTTCAGAAGATGAAGGATAAATGTTGATGTGTTGACGCTGGAACCTTCGCTGTTCCACCTGGACATGCTGCCGGGGTGGCAGAACATACAATATGGCTGCCAAGAAGCTGTCACAAGACTCACAGTGGAACAGGACAACATGATGTTGCAACCCGACGGGAAGTCTGCAACCCGACGGGAGGTCTGCGACCCGACGGGAGGTCTGCAACCCGACGGGAGGTCTGCAACCCGACGGGAGGTCTGCAACCTGACGGGAGGCCTGCAACCCGATGGGAAGTCTGCAACCTGACGGGAGGCCTGCAACCTGACGGGAGGTCTGCAACCCGACGGGAGGTCTGCAACCCGACGGGAGGTCTGCAACCCGACGGGAGGTCTGCAACCCGACGGGAGGTCTGCAACCCGACGGGAGGTCTGCAACCTGACGGGAGGCCTGCAACCCGATGGGAAGTCTGCAACCTGACGGGAGGTCTGCAACCCGACGGGAAGTCTGCAACCCGATGGTAGGTCTGCAACCCGACGGGAGGTCTGCAACCCGACGGGAAGTCTGCAACCCGACGGGAGGTCTGCAACCTGACGGGAGGTCTGCAACCCGACGGGAAGTCTGCAACCTGACGGGAGGTCTGCAACCCGATGGTAGGTCTGCAACCCGACGGGAAGTCTGCAACCTGACGGGAGGTCTGCAACCCGATGGTAGGTCTGCAACCCGACGGGAGGTCTGCAACCTGACGGGAGGTCTGCAACCCGACGGGAGGTCTGCAACCCGACGGGAAGTCTGCAACCCGACGGGAGGTCTGCAACCCGACAGGAGGTCTGCAACCTGACGGGAGGTCTGCAACCTGACGGGAGGTCTGCAACCTGACGGGAGGTCTGCAACCTGACGGGAGGTCTGCAACCCGATGGTAGGTCTGCAACCCGACGGGAGGTCTGCAACCCGATGGTAGGTCTGCAACCCGACGGGAGGTCTGCAACCCGACGGGAGGTCTGCAACCCGACGGGAGGTCTGCAACCCGACGGGAGGTCTGCAACCCGACGGGAGGTCTGCAACCCGACGGGAGGTCTGCAACCCGACGGGAGGTCTGCAACCCGACGGAAAGTCTGCAACCCGACGGGAGGTCTGCAACCCGACGGAAAGTCTGCAACCCGACGGGAGGTCTGCAACCCGACGGGAGGTCTGCAACCCGACGGAAAGTCTGCAACCCGACGGAAAGTCTGCAACCCGACGGGAAGTCTGCAACCCGACGGGAAGTCTGCAACCCGACGGGAGGTCTGCAACCCGACGGGAGGTCTGCAACCCGACGGGAGGTCTGCAACCCGACGGGAGGTCTGCAACCCGACGGGGGGTCTGCAACCCGACGGGAGGTCTGCAACCTGACGGGAGGTCTGCAACCCGATGGTAGGTCTGCAACCCGATGGTCGGTCTGCAACCTGACGGGAGGCCTGCAACCCGATGGTAGGTCTGCAACCCGACAGGAGGTCTGCAACCCGATGGTAGGTCTGCAACCCAACGGGAGGTCTGCAACCTGACGGGAGGTCTGCAACCCGACGGGGGGTCTGCAACCCGATGGTAGGTCTGCAACCCAACGGGAGGTCTGCAACCTGACGGGAGGTCTGCAACCCGACAGGAGGTCTGCAACCCGATGGTAGGTCTGCAACCCAACGGGAGGTCTGCAACCTGACGGGAGGTCTGCAACCCGACGGGGGGTCTGCAACCCGATGGTAGGTCTGCAACCCGATGGTCGGTCTGCAACCTGACGGGAGGCCTGCAACCCGATGGTAGGTCTGCAACCTGACGGGAGGCCTGCAACCCGACGGTAGGTCTGCAACCTGACGGGAGGCCTGCAACCCGACGGTAGGTCTGCAACCTGACGGGAAGTCTGCAACCCGACGGGAGGTCTGCAACCCGACGGGAGGTCTGCAACCCGACGGTAGGTCTGCAACCTGACGGGAGGTCTGCAACCCGATGGTAGGTCTGCAACCTGACGGGAGGCCTGCAACCCGACGGGAGGTCTGCAACCCAACGGGAAGTCTGCAACCCGACGGGAGGTCTGCAACCCGACGGGAAGTCTGCAACCCGACGGGAGGTCTGCAACCCGACGGGAGGTCTGCAACCCGACGGGAGGTCTGCAACCCAACGGGAAGTCTGCAACCCGACGGGAGGTCTGCAACCCGACGGTAGCTCTGCAACCTGACGGGAGGCCTGCAACCCGATGGTAGGTCTGCAACCCAACGGGAAGTCTGCAACCCGACGGGAGGTCTGCAACCCGACGGGAGGTCTGCAACCCGACGGTAGGTCTGCAACCCGACGGGAGGTCTGCAACCCGACGGGAGGTCTGCAACCTGACAGGAGGCCTGCAACCCGATGGTAGGTCTGCAACCCAACGGGAAGTCTGCAACCTGACGGGAGGCCTGCAACCCGACGGGAGGTCTGCAACCCGACGGGAGGCCTGCAACCCGACGGGAGGTCTGCAACCCAACGGGAAGTCTGCAACCCGACGGGAGGTCTGCAACCCAACGGGAAGTCTGCAACCCGACGGGAGGTCTGCAACCCGACGGGAGGTCTGCAACCCGACGGGAGGTCTGCAACCCGACGGGGGGTCTGCAACCCGACGGGAGGTCTGCAACCCGACGGGAGGTCTGCAACCCGACGGGAGGTCTGCAACCCGACGGGAGGTCTGCAACCCGACGGGGAGTCTGCAACCCGACGGGAGGTCTGCAACCCGACGGGAGGTCTGCAACCCGACGGGAGGTCTGCAACCCGACGGGAGGTCTGCAACCCGACGGGGGGTCTGCAACCCGACGGGAGGTCTGCAACCCGACGGGGGGTCTGCAACCCGACGGGGGGTCTGCAACCCGACGGGAGGTCTGCAACCCGACGGGAGGTCTGCAACCCGACGGGGGGTCTGCAACCCGACGGGGGGTCTGCAACCCGACGGGAGGTCTGCAACCCGACGGGAGGTCTGCAACCCGACGGGGGGTCTGCAACCTGACGGGAGGTCTGCAACCCGACAGGAGGTCTGCAACCCGACGGGGGGTCTGCAACCTGACGGGAGGTCTGCAACCCGACAGGAGGTCTGCAACCCGACGGGGGGTCTGCAACCAGGAAGCAACAAGGAAGCATTGATTTGGTGAGACAGGCAGTGAAAATGTTGCAGCTGTCTGGTGAATCACAGCAGCACTAACGTACAAACATATCAGGACTACATGAGAGGATTCTGTCTGAGTCGGGCCTTGTTCTCATTAAGAGTGATGAAAACGTGAGCGTGCGCTCTTTATCTCTAGAGAATGATACCATGAAGCTTCTCCACTTGTCGGTCATTATGCATGAGTTTCATTTAAAATGGGTCAGGATTTTTGCAAGTCTGCAGCAAAGAGAAGCAGCAAGCAACCGTGTTTGCATAATATGATGAAAAGGCTATTTTGTTATGCAAGAAAATGTTCCTTTAAAAATTAAACACTTTTTGATCAAAAAGAGAATGATTCCTTGTGTTAAAACGGTATTAAAGATTTCTGAGCAAAGCCAGATGAAGTCCAGCTGAGTTGAAATGTTAAGGATCGGGATGGACTAAACACTGAAAACACTCCAAACCAGCCTCTGTGTCACTGAACAGTAACTGAACAATGCCAGACTAGAATTTGGCAACCTCGAAGGAGACATTTGTTTCTCAAGAGCTGCTTCTCCAAGCCAGAAGTTGTTTATAAAGAGGAGAAAATGAGACATTGTTCTGATCACAAACACGACAAAACACAGAAATAAATGAAATACTGCAGATCTATTGCTCTGGTCATAAGTCGCGTTTCTGCTCTATTTTTATTAAAGGTTGTCATTTATTGGTGTGTGTGGGTAACAGGAAGGCAGTCTATATCCTATAGTTTCCATCTTTTCATGGGTTTCACTGACATCACAGATGTTTTGTGGCCGCCACCTTTAGGACCTAGCGCCATCAACTGACCGAAGAAAATATGGCAATCGCACATCTCTCCAAGAGAAAAAGAGAGTTTTTTTTTTTTTTAAATCAGCATTTTAGGTTTCGATCCATGTCTTTTACCAACTGAGTTACTAACTCCTCTAAAATCAGCCCAACTTTTACCAAATTTGTCTTTTGCAGACGTTTTCATTTATTTAATTCATAATCCATCCCCCTACACCGGCCAATCCCTGAAGGCATATAAGAGTACCGACGCCTACCGTTACTTTACATCAGGATGGGTAACTGATGCCAAACTTCACCATCTGATGGACAAACATATTTTCTTCATCACAGGAAAGGTACGTCTTCATTCACTGTTTTGCTAGCTTAATATGCGGTTTAAACTGGGAAAGTTACGTTTGCGATCTCCTTTTGTCTCGCTGTGTTTATTTATGCGCCGTAGTTTGCTGTCCGAAAAAAAACAACCATAAAGCGGGACAGATGGCATTTATTTATTTATTCTTTAACTGTTTCGTTATAATTAATGTTGAAATACCCAAATAATCTATAATACCCTGATTATCTGACACTGAACATAATCAAAAGCCGGTATTCTCGCTGGAGCACTAACCCTACGTTTTCTTCTTGTGTTTGTGTGGCTGTGTTGTAAACTTCAGGTAAAACATTGACAGAGTCTGAGTCTGACCCCAGACGTCCCTGGATCACGGTGCAGGAGGACGAGACCGTCGTCACGGCTCACTGCAGGCTTGGGTTCTCATGCGGCAGCCTTCACGTAATCAGCGGTAGCTGCTGTTGAGGTGAGAAGCGGACAGGCCAGAAACCCTGTGCTTGGACTCAGCCGAGTAGCACATCTGTTCAGGGACTTCCACATGAAGAGCTAAACATCAGCTTTTCTCATAAAGAGCCCCGCCAGACTGGAGCTCCTGGTCCTGACATCATACCATCAGATGAAGAGTGCCAGAGATTTCTGGACATGCTACATGACAGCGAGAAGCAGGAGTCCAAGCCCAAAAGAAGAGCGATCCTGTCTGTTTCAGAGGAACACTCCTACAGGTCAGACAGATCAGAACTTTCCTCCAAGTCATGGTTTATTCATTTTCTCTGTTTTCCTCTGTGATGCCGCTGGACCTGCCCACTCCTCTGTCCAACTTGTTCTCAAGCTCCCGGCTTCAGATGGTCCTCCCTCCTGGTTGAGGGCCATGGTCTTTAACAATCTTCATCTCACACAGCAACAGGTATTGGAAACCTGAATCGGAACATTTCAAATTATTTGGAGTATTTAGCTGTAAATATTTAAAGGTAACATCATTTCAGTTTGGGAGAAATGGAACAAAAGTTTTATTTTTCATTTGGAAAGTTGTACTGTGGCTGCTTCATCAGTGTGCTTTAGAACTATATTCATGTGTCACTGTTTGTTTCCAGTGTGATGGTTGAGGAAGAGACCAGGGAGCAAAGTAAAGGTTTGGTTTGACCAGAGGAAGAGTCGCATCATCACTTTTTAGCATCTTTGATCAGAAGGATTTGCTATCCCCGTCCCTCCCAAGGTACATAGATAAGTTTGACAGGAGACCTCTGCACAGCTTCCAGTACATCTACTGAGAATGTAATGCCAGAGAACCATGCATTCAGCAGGATCCAATGAGTTCAAACTTTAGTTGTTCAAATTTTGATTCCCATTTCGTATTACAATCTTTGTCAGATGGGGTCAGGTGTGCGAGGAGGCAGCAAGAGCAAGCTATGCTGCAGGACCACCACAAAAGCCTCCAAGTAAGGGTTTCAGGGTTCATCATCAACCCAGAATACCCCTGGATTGGAGCTTCACCAGATGGTTTGGTTTCCTGTGCTTGCCATGGTGATGGCGTTTCAGAACCAAGATGCCCCTTTAGGACCCGTCTCTGCTCCCTCAGCCAGAACCGCCAGGATCCATCTTTCTGTCTTGCCATGGGAGGGGATGTGGTTATGTCTCTGAAACCCAACCACAAGTACATGTACCAAGTGCATGTTGCAGAGGCAAGCTACTGCGACTTCATGGTTTGGACACTGCAGGAAGCTTTCACCCAGCGCATCTCGTATAATCCTGCCTTCTTCCACGATGCCTACAGCAAAGTGGTGGAATTTATCAAGAGAGGGGCGCTACCAGAGCTGCTGGGAAAATGCTACACAGCTCCTCGCCTCAGTTCCACAACCACTGAACCGGGATGCAGTCACGATCAACCGGCAGACTGAGATTCCATCGTCTGGAAGCTGCTGACAGAAGAACTTTCACAGATCCTGCATGATCCTGGTGCCCACAGCAATGTGTGCAGAGAGCAGGTTCAGCAACAGTTTGCATGTTCAGAGTTTGTTTTTCATGTCATTTGTTTTCATTTTAACAGATAAAATCCTCAAAGATTTATTTCACTGTGATCATTTCATTTATACAACTTTGGAATTTAAGTACAAGTGTGTTGAACAAAGAGAGTACTGAATAATTTTTCGGCAGGTTTACTGACTAAATAAGCCGTTACTTTAGACTGACAATTAAATATTTAAGTTTCAAACAAGTAAACTCATCTCAATATTAAAACCCATCCATCCATCCATCTTCTGTCGCTTATCCGGGGTCGGGTCACGGGGGCAGCAGCCTAAGCAGGGAAGCCCAGACTTCCCTCTCCCCAGCCACATTTACCAACTCTGCGGGGGGGATCCCGAGGCGTTCCCAGGCCAGCCGAGAGATATAATCCCTCCAGCGGGTCCTGGGTCTTCCCCGGGGTCTCCTCCCAGAGGGACGTGCCTGGAACACCTCACCAGGGAGGTCCAGGAGGCATCCTGACCAGATGCCAGAGCCACCTCAACTGCTTCCTCTCCATGCGGAGGAGCAGCGGCTCTACTCTGATCTCCTCCCGGATGACTGAGCTCCTCACCCTATCTCTAAGGGAGAGCCCGGCCACCCTGCGGAGGAAACTCATTTCAGCCGCCTGTATACGAGATCTCGTTCTTTCGGTCACGACCCACAGCTCATGACCATAGGTGAGGGTAGGAACGTAGATCGACTGATAAATCGAGAGCTTCGCCTTCTGGCTCAGCTCCTTCTTCACCACGACAGACCGGTGCAGAGTCCGCATTACTGCAGACGCCGCACCGATCCGTCTGTCCATCTCACGCTCCATCCTTCCCTCACTTAACAAGACCCCGAGATATTTAAACTCCTCCACTTGAGGCAGGACCTGACTCCCGACCCGGAGAGGGCAATCCACCCTATTCCGGCTGAGGACCATGGTCTCAGATTTGGAGGTGCTGATTCTCATCTTCTCTGACTGAAATATCGATGTAGAGAAAGTAAAACCAATCATTTTAAGCACCATGCAAACTGATGAGAGATGATGAAAAACTTGTCTGAGTATTTAACACTTTTGTAGAAAGCTCAATCCTGATAATATTGGTAGATATACGGCAGGGTACACCCTGAACATGTCGCCCGTCCACCACAGCTTCGCAGATAGCAGTAACGTTATATTGGTATGGTCGTTACCATTCATAAGCTGACTTATCACAGTATTTTTGTAACAGTTTTACCTTTTAAACTTTTAATTCCCATGCCTAACTAACCATGGTAGAGGGAGGGGGACTGATCCTGCAGATGAAGACATCATGCTTGCAGTCTACGACTTGGTCAGGTCTAGATTCAGGTCTACATTCAGGTCGAGGGTCAGAGTCAGCTGACTACCTGAATGAACAGGTTTTTCCATCTTCCTCCAGGATTAATGGGCTCAGATTGGGAAAGACTGGTTCAGGGAACAGGAGAGATCATTTTCACCAGATTCCAGACCTGAACCCCAGGTTTCTGCGCCAGAAATCCGCCGTCAGGCGTAACACGCCGGCGTTTAAAGCACGTCTTGCATAAAACAGTGCAGCAGCTAAAACTCCTCGACTGGCTGCTTGTTTCACCAATTTTCCCCTTTCAGCTCAGTTTAGAAGGTTCAGTGTGATTATTAACATGATTATTTTAATTGTTGCTTTTTTTTCTTATTGTTCAACAGGCTTGTGTTTAGAAACTACATGAAACATTATTAGGATATAACTAGAAAAATAAATCTCATCGAAATAAAATATTGTTGGGCAGCAGAATGTTTTTATGTCCTTTATATGTTTGCCTTTAAAGTTTATAATATATGTGGACGGTGAAACGGCCAATCAGGCGAGGTCCTGCATGAAGCCATGTTTGTGTGGCCCTAACCCTGACTTCACAGTAACATCAGTCAGTTCAGTTCTTTAGGACAATTTACTGATTAAATTATTGTCAGACATCATTTTAAATGTATTTATGAACCATGGACCTGCAGGTGACCGTAGGTCTGCAGCCGGGCTGCTGGAGGCGGAGCTACAGGATCACCTGTCCGTCCTGACTCCAGTCTGCCTGTTTGTCCTTTAAATGTTTGGATAAGTTTCTCTCTACGAGGCTCTGTAGCGTGGCCGCACCGCGGCGCCTCGACGTGAAGCGGTTTCATCTTTATTGTTCCGTTTGGACCCGAAAAACTTCCAAACATCCTTCAGACGCTCCTCGTCAGCATGCAGGCTTTACAGCTTCATGCAGCGAGCAGCACATCCATGGGCTGTTCAGGATTCGCCGCATCCTTCAC
The DNA here is from genome assembly GCF_933228915.1 of Telmatherina bonti. Taxonomy (NCBI): domain Eukaryota; kingdom Metazoa; phylum Chordata; class Actinopteri; order Atheriniformes; family Telmatherinidae; genus Telmatherina; species Telmatherina bonti. The sequence goes on along the minus strand of NC_136610.1, from coordinate 40,064,222 downwards.
TGAATCCTAAACAGCGTACTTTTGTTGTGTACCCAAAGTACCGCCTGGAGATTATTGTCCAGTTTTATCTCTGACCTGGTCTGTCTGCAACCCAACGTCCCGGTTACACTTCCACCTCGCCGACTGCGTCTTAGAGACACAGGCTCCACTTTACCACTTCTTCTGTGTGAAAAGACAGAAAAAGTGCCGTTTGTGTTTCAATGCTGGTATAGTACCGCTGCAAAGCTCTACTACTGCAGTACCAGTATAGTATATACTGGTACTGCAGTATATACTGGTACTGCAGTATATACTGGTACCAGTATAGTATATACTGGTACTGCAGTATATACTGGTACTGCAGTATATACTGGTACCAGTATAGTATATACTGGTACTGCAGTATATACTGGTACTGCAGTATATACTGGTACCAGTATAGTATATACTGGTACCAGTATATACTATACTGGTACCAGTATACCGTGCAGGCCCAGCTGTCATACGCCAGTTGTCGGCCAGCCGGAACGCCGAAGGGATTGTTGTATGGGGTTAAAAGTTCGGTCCTGGTCCCGGTTTGTCATCATGGGACGTAGAACCAGACCCACTCTACATGTCTCGTCGTTTAATCGTTTCTCTTCTTCTCTCGTCGTTCAGCAGATGATTATAAAAACACATCATTCATCAGACGTCCCATTCTTTGGGGGACCCTGAAAGCAGCAGGTCCTTCCTGAACCTGCAGAAAGCTGTAGATCTGGGGTCCTTCATGTGTTCGGCTGCCGGCTGAGCCTGAATAAAAACGCTTTCTGACAAGTTTTTATTTATTAATTCTTTCTTCTTGTTTGTTTCAGATTTTTTCAAATTAACATTTAGATTAAAAGAATAAAACATTTATATATTTTATTTATTTTTTTGCATCTCAGTCCAGGATTTGGTCCTTGTTGCCCGGACCTCATGTCAAAGTGTCCTCGGGACCTGCCATGGTGAATGTAGGCTACGACAAGCCGCCTGGCTACATTATCATCAAGATTTTCTCTGCACTTTTTCTTTCATTTTTTTCCTTTTTTCAGTGAGAAAAACAATGTTTGATTTATTAGTTTAACAAACTTTGACGATCAGTTCTTTTTCTTAAACTGCTTTTATGTTTTGTTTCAATCAAACTAAAACTACATTAAATATTGTGGAATGATTTATGCTAAATTATCTTTAAATAATATTCTCTGTCGCTGCTAAAAGTTGACTTCCAGACGATGAACTGGCAGATTTAGTTTTTACCTTTAGACACAGAACTGTTTGAACCCCCCCACCCCCACCCCCATCCTGCCCCCCACCCCCACATAGCAGCCTGTATGTTCTGGCATCACCGCTCCACAGACATATGCTGACATCGTGGAGCGACATATGGTCCCATGGAGGCGAGCCGTTCTGCCGGGAGGTCTGCAGTCATTCCTGCATGTCCATGAAAGACCTGATTCTGTCCTGTGATTGGCTAATTGGATATTCATGTAAACAGGAAGCAGAACAGGTGGAACTGATAAACAGACTGGACGCTGTCTATAATACCAAGAATGTTTTTCTTTTTTCCTCATGACCACTTTTGTCTGACTGAAGTCAGAATCATTTCCTGAATGAAGACGTTTCTTCTCCTTTACAGTTTTTTTGCCTCATGAAAGCTGATTTTCTCCTTCAGAAGATGAAGGATAAATGTTGATGTGTTGACGCTGGAACCTTCGCTGTTCCACCTGGACATGCTGCCGGGGTGGCAGAACATACAATATGGCTGCCAAGAAGCTGTCACAAGACTCACAGTGGAACAGGACAACATGATGTTGCAACCCGACGGGAAGTCTGCAACCCGACGGGAGGTCTGCGACCCGACGGGAGGTCTGCGACCCGACGGGAGGTCTGCAACCCGACGGGAGGTCTGCAACCCGACGGGAGGTCTGCAACCTGACGGGAGGCCTGCAACCCGATGGGAAGTCTGCAACCTGACGGGAGGCCTGCAACCTGACGGGAGGTCTGCAACCCGACGGGAGGTCTGCAACCCGACGGGAGGTCTGCAACCCGACGGGAGGTCTGCAACCCGACGGGAGGTCTGCAACCCGACGGGAGGTCTGCAACCTGACGGGAGGCCTGCAACCCGATGGGAAGTCTGCAACCTGACGGGAGGTCTGCAACCCGACGGGAAGTCTGCAACCCGATGGTAGGTCTGCAACCCGACGGGAGGTCTGCAACCCGACGGGAAGTCTGCAACCCGACGGGAGGTCTGCAACCTGACGGGAGGTCTGCAACCCGACGGGAAGTCTGCAACCTGACGGGAGGTCTGCAACCCGATGGTAGGTCTGCAACCCGACGGGAAGTCTGCAACCTGACGGGAGGTCTGCAACCCGATGGTAGGTCTGCAACCCGACGGGAGGTCTGCAACCTGACGGGAGGTCTGCAACCCGACGGGAGGTCTGCAACCCGACGGGAAGTCTGCAACCCGACGGGAGGTCTGCAACCCGACAGGAGGTCTGCAACCTGACGGGAGGTCTGCAACCTGACGGGAGGTCTGCAACCTGACGGGAGGTCTGCAACCTGACGGGAGGTCTGCAACCCGATGGTAGGTCTGCAACCCGACGGGAGGTCTGCAACCCGACGGTAGGTCTGCAACCCGACGGGAGGTCTGCAACCCGACGGGAGGTCTGCAACCCGACGGGAGGTCTGCAACCCGACGGGAGGTCTGCAACCCGACGGGAGGTCTGCAACCCGACGGGAGGTCTGCAACCCGACGGGAGGTCTGCAACCCGACGGAAAGTCTGCAACCCGACGGGAGGTCTGCAACCCGACGGAAAGTCTGCAACCCGACGGGAGGTCTGCAACCCGACGGGAGGTCTGCAACCCGACGGAAAGTCTGCAACCCGACGGAAAGTCTGCAACCCGACGGGAAGTCTGCAACCCGACGGGAAGTCTGCAACCCGACGGGAGGTCTGCAACCCGACGGGAGGTCTGCAACCCGACGGGAGGTCTGCAACCCGACGGGAGGTCTGCAACCCGACGGGGGGTCTGCAACCCGACGGGAGGTCTGCAACCTGACGGGAGGTCTGCAACCCGATGGTAGGTCTGCAACCCGATGGTCGGTCTGCAACCTGACGGGAGGCCTGCAACCCGATGGTAGGTCTGCAACCCGACAGGAGGTCTGCAACCCGATGGTAGGTCTGCAACCCAACGGGAGGTCTGCAACCTGACGGGAGGTCTGCAACCCGACGGGGGGTCTGCAACCCGATGGTAGGTCTGCAACCCAACGGGAGGTCTGCAACCTGACGGGAGGTCTGCAACCCGACAGGAGGTCTGCAACCCGATGGTAGGTCTGCAACCCAACGGGAGGTCTGCAACCTGACGGGAGGTCTGCAACCCGACGGGGGGTCTGCAACCCGATGGTAGGTCTGCAACCCGATGGTCGGTCTGCAACCTGACGGGAGGCCTGCAACCCGATGGTAGGTCTGCAACCTGACGGGAGGCCTGCAACCCGACGGTAGGTCTGCAACCTGACGGGAGGCCTGCAACCCGACGGTAGGTCTGCAACCTGACGGGAAGTCTGCAACCCGACGGGAGGTCTGCAACCCGACGGGAGGTCTGCAACCCGACGGTAGGTCTGCAACCTGACGGGAGGTCTGCAACCCGATGGTAGGTCTGCAACCTGACGGGAGGCCTGCAACCCGACGGGAGGTCTGCAACCCAACGGGAAGTCTGCAACCCGACGGGAGGTCTGCAACCCGACGGGAAGTCTGCAACCCGACGGGAGGTCTGCAACCCGACGGGAGGTCTGCAACCCGACGGGAGGTCTGCAACCCAACGGGAAGTCTGCAACCCGACGGGAGGTCTGCAACCCGACGGTAGCTCTGCAACCTGACGGGAGGCCTGCAACCCGATGGTAGGTCTGCAACCCAACGGGAAGTCTGCAACCCGACGGGAGGTCTGCAACCCGACGGGAGGTCTGCAACCCGACGGTAGGTCTGCAACCCGACGGGAGGTCTGCAACCCGACGGGAGGTCTGCAACCTGACAGGAGGCCTGCAACCCGATGGTAGGTCTGCAACCCAACGGGAAGTCTGCAACCTGACGGGAGGCCTGCAACCCGACGGGAGGTCTGCAACCCGACGGGAGGCCTGCAACCCGACGGGAGGTCTGCAACCCAACGGGAAGTCTGCAACCCGACGGGAGGTCTGCAACCCAACGGGAAGTCTGCAACCCGACGGGAGGTCTGCAACCCGACGGGAGGTCTGCAACCCGACGGGAGGTCTGCAACCCGACGGGGGGTCTGCAACCCGACGGGAGGTCTGCAACCCGACGGGAGGTCTGCAACCCGACGGGAGGTCTGCAACCCGACGGGAGGTCTGCAACCCGACGGGGAGTCTGCAACCCGACGGGAGGTCTGCAACCCGACGGGAGGTCTGCAACCCGACGGGAGGTCTGCAACCCGACGGGAGGTCTGCAACCCGACGGGGGGTCTGCAACCCGACGGGAGGTCTGCAACCCGACGGGGGGTCTGCAACCCGACGGGGGGTCTGCAACCCGACGGGAGGTCTGCAACCCGACGGGAGGTCTGCAACCCGACGGGGGGTCTGCAACCCGACGGGGGGTCTGCAACCCGACGGGAGGTCTGCAACCCGACGGGGGGTCTGCAACCCGACGGGAGGTCTGCAACCCGACGGGAGGTCTGCAACCCGACGGGGGGTCTGCAACCTGACGGGAGGTCTGCAACCCGACAGGAGGTCTGCAACCCGACGGGGGGTCTGCAACCTGACGGGAGGTCTGCAACCCGACAGGAGGTCTGCAACCCGACGGGGGGTCTGCAACCAGGAAGCAACAAGGAAGCATTGATTTGGTGAGACAGGCAGTGAAAATGTTGCAGCTGTCTGGTGAATCACAGCAGCACTAACGTACAAACATATCAGGACTACATGAGAGGATTCTGTCTGAGTCGGGCCTTGTTCTCATTAAGAGTGATGAAAACGTGAGCGTGCGCTCTTTATCTCTAGAGAATGATACCATGAAGCTTCTCCACTTGTCGGTCATTATGCATGAGTTTCATTTAAAATGGGTCAGGATTTTTGCAAGTCTGCAGCAAAGAGAAGCAGCAAGCAACCGTGTTTGCATAATATGATGAAAAGGCTATTTTGTTATGCAAGAAAATGTTCCTTTAAAAATTAAACACTTTTTGATCAAAAAGAGAATGATTCCTTGTGTTAAAACGGTATTAAAGATTTCTGAGCAAAGCCAGATGAAGTCCAGCTGAGTTGAAATGTTAAGGATCGGGATGGACTAAACACTGAAAACACTCCAAACCAGCCTCTGTGTCACTGAACAGTAACTGAACAATGCCAGACTAGAATTTGGCAACCTCGAAGGAGACATTTGTTTCTCAAGAGCTGCTTCTCCAAGCCAGAAGTTGTTTATAAAGAGGAGAAAATGAGACATTGTTCTGATCACAAACACGACAAAACACAGAAATAAATGAAATACTGCAGATCTATTGCTCTGGTCATAAGTCGCGTTTCTGCTCTATTTTTATTAAAGGTTGTCATTTATTGGTGTGTGTGGGTAACAGGAAGGCAGTCTATATCCTATAGTTTCCATCTTTTCATGGGTTTCACTGACATCACAGATGTTTTGTGGCCGCCACCTTTAGGACCTAGCGCCATCAACTGACCGAAGAAAATATGGCAATCGCACATCTCTCCAAGAGAAAAAGAGAGTTTTTTTTTTTTTTAAATCAGCATTTTAGGTTTCGATCCATGTCTTTTACCAACTGAGTTACTAACTCCTCTAAAATCAGCCCAACTTTTACCAAATTTGTCTTTTGCAGACGTTTTCATTTATTTAATTCATAATCCATCCCCCTACACCGGCCAATCCCTGAAGGCATATAAGAGTACCGACGCCTACCGTTACTTTACATCAGGATGGGTAACTGATGCCAAACTTCACCATCTGATGGACAAACATATTTTCTTCATCACAGGAAAGGTACGTCTTCATTCACTGTTTTGCTAGCTTAATATGCGGTTTAAACTGGGAAAGTTACGTTTGCGATCTCCTTTTGTCTCGCTGTGTTTATTTATGCGCCGTAGTTTGCTGTCCGAAAAAAAACAACCATAAAGCGGGACAGATGGCATTTATTTATTTATTCTTTAACTGTTTCGTTATAATTAATGTTGAAATACCCAAATAATCTATAATACCCTGATTATCTGACACTGAACATAATCAAAAGCCGGTATTCTCGCTGGAGCACTAACCCTACGTTTTCTTCTTGTGTTTGTGTGGCTGTGTTGTAAACTTCAGGTAAAACATTGACAGAGTCTGAGTCTGACCCCAGACGTCCCTGGATCACGGTGCAGGAGGACGAGACCGTCGTCACGGCTCACTGCAGGCTTGGGTTCTCATGCGGCAGCCTTCACGTAATCAGCGGTAGCTGCTGTTGAGGTGAGAAGCGGACAGGCCAGAAACCCTGTGCTTGGACTCAGCCGAGTAGCACATCTGTTCAGGGACTTCCACATGAAGAGCTAAACATCAGCTTTTCTCATAAAGAGCCCCGCCAGACTGGAGCTCCTGGTCCTGACATCATACCATCAGATGAAGAGTGCCAGAGATTTCTGGACATGCTACATGACAGCGAGAAGCAGGAGTCCAAGCCCAAAAGAAGAGCGATCCTGTCTGTTTCAGAGGAACACTCCTACAGGTCAGACAGATCAGAACTTTCCTCCAAGTCATGGTTTATTCATTTTCTCTGTTTTCCTCTGTGATGCCGCTGGACCTGCCCACTCCTCTGTCCAACTTGTTCTCAAGCTCCCGGCTTCAGATGGTCCTCCCTCCTGGTTGAGGGCCATGGTCTTTAACAATCTTCATCTCACACAGCAACAGGTATTGGAAACCTGAATCGGAACATTTCAAATTATTTGGAGTATTTAGCTGTAAATATTTAAAGGTAACATCATTTCAGTTTGGGAGAAATGGAACAAAAGTTTTATTTTTCATTTGGAAAGTTGTACTGTGGCTGCTTCATCAGTGTGCTTTAGAACTATATTCATGTGTCACTGTTTGTTTCCAGTGTGATGGTTGAGGAAGAGACCAGGGAGCAAAGTAAAGGTTTGGTTTGACCAGAGGAAGAGTCGCATCATCACTTTTTAGCATCTTTGATCAGAAGGATTTGCTATCCCCGTCCCTCCCAAGGTACATAGATAAGTTTGACAGGAGACCTCTGCACAGCTTCCAGTACATCTACTGAGAATGTAATGCCAGAGAACCATGCATTCAGCAGGATCCAATGAGTTCAAACTTTAGTTGTTCAAATTTTGATTCCCATTTCGTATTACAATCTTTGTCAGATGGGGTCAGGTGTGCGAGGAGGCAGCAAGAGCAAGCTATGCTGCAGGACCACCACAAAAGCCTCCAAGTAAGGGTTTCAGGGTTCATCATCAACCCAGAATACCCCTGGATTGGAGCTTCACCAGATGGTTGGAGCTTCACCAGATGGTTTGGTTTCCTGTGCTTGCCATGGTGATGGCGTTTCAGAACCAAGATGCCCCTTTAGGACCCGTCTCTGCTCCCTCAGCCAGAACCGCCAGGATCCATCTTTCTGTCTTGCCATGGGAGGGGATGTGGTTATGTCTCTGAAACCCAACCACAAGTACATGTACCAAGTGCATGTTGCAGAGGCAAGCTACTGCGACTTCATGGTTTGGACACTGCAGGAAGCTTTCACCCAGCGCATCTCGTATAATCCTGCCTTCTTCCACGATGCCTACAGCAAAGTGGTGGAATTTATCAAGAGAGGGGCGCTACCAGAGCTGCTGGGAAAATGCTACACAGCTCCTCGCCTCAGTTCCACAACCACTGAACCGGGATGCAGTCACGATCAACCGGCAGACTGAGATTCCATCGTCTGGAAGCTGCTGACAGAAGAACTTTCACAGATCCTGCATGATCCTGGTGCCCACAGCAATGTGTGCAGAGAGCAGGTTCAGCAACAGTTTGCATGTTCAGAGTTTGTTTTTCATGTCATTTGTTTTCATTTTAACAGATAAAATCCTCAAAGATTTATTTCACTGTGATCATTTCATTTATACAACTTTGGAATTTAAGTACAAGTGTGTTGAACAAAGAGAGTACTGAATAATTTTTCGGCAGGTTTACTGACTAAATAAGCCGTTACTTTAGACTGACAATTAAATATTTAAGTTTCAAACAAGTAAACTCATCTCAATATTAAAACCCATCCATCCATCCATCTTCTGTCGCTTATCCGGGGTCGGGTCACGGGGGCAGCAGCCTAAGCAGGGAAGCCCAGACTTCCCTCTCCCCAGCCACATTTACCAACTCTGCGGGGGGGATCCCGAGGCGTTCCCAGGCCAGCCGAGAGATATAATCCCTCCAGCGGGTCCTGGGTCTTCCCCGGGGTCTCCTCCCAGAGGGACGTGCCTGGAACACCTCACCAGGGAGGTCCAGGAGGCATCCTGACCAGATGCCAGAGCCACCTCAACTGCTTCCTCTCCATGCGGAGGAGCAGCGGCTCTACTCTGATCTCCTCCCGGATGACTGAGCTCCTCACCCTATCTCTAAGGGAGAGCCCGGCCACCCTGCGGAGGAAACTCATTTCAGCCGCCTGTATACGAGATCTCGTTCTTTCGGTCACGACCCACAGCTCATGACCATAGGTGAGGGTAGGAACGTAGATCGACTGATAAATCGAGAGCTTCGCCTTCTGGCTCAGCTCCTTCTTCACCACGACAGACCGGTGCAGAGTCCGCATTACTGCAGACGCCGCACCGATCCGTCTGTCCATCTCACGCTCCATCCTTCCCTCACTTAACAAGACCCCGAGATATTTAAACTCCTCCACTTGAGGCAGGACCTGACTCCCGACCCGGAGAGGGCAATCCACCCTATTCCGGCTGAGGACCATGGTCTCAGATTTGGAGGTGCTGATTCTCATCCCAGCTGCTTCACACTCAGCCGCGAATCACTCAAGCGAGAGCTGGAGATCACGACCAGATGAAGCCAACAGGACCACATCATCTGCAAAAAGCAGAGACCCAATCCTGAGGCCACCAAGTCGGATCCCCTCAACACCTCGGCTGCACCTAGAAATTCTGTCCATATAAGTTATGAACAGAATCGGTGATAAAGGGCAGCCTTGGCGGAGTCCAACCCTCACCGGAAACGAATCCGACTTACTACCGGCAATGTGGACCAAGCTCTGACACCTGTCGTACAGGGACCGGACAGCCCTTACAAGGGGGTCCGGTACCCCATACTCCCGGAGTACCCCCCACAGGAGCCCCCGGGGGACACGGTCGAATGCCTTCTCCAGGTCCACAAAGCACATGTAGACTGGTTGGGCAAACTCCCATGCTCCCTCCAGGACCCCAAAGAGGGTATAGAGCTGGTCCACTGTTCCACGACCAGGACGAAAACCACACTGCTCCTCCTCAATCCGGGATTCGACTATCCGGCGGACCCTCCTCTCCAGGACCCCTGAATAGACCTTACCAGGGAGGCTGAGGAGTGTGATTCCCCTGTAATTGGAACACACCCTCCGGTCCCCCTTCTTAAAAAGGGGGACCACCACCCCAGTCTGCCAATCCAGCAGTACTGCCCCCGAGTCCCGAGTGAGGCGGGGGACATTGAGTCCGAATGGGCTGTGTTCCGTGCCTCTATTGCCGAGGCGGCCAGCCGGAGCTGTGGCTGTAAGGTCGTTGGTGCCTGTCGTGGCGGTAATCCCAGGACTCGTTGGTGGACACCAGCAGTGAGGGATGCCGTCAAGCTGAAGAAGGAGTCCTATCGGGCCTTCTTGGCCTGTGGGACTCTGGAGACAGCTCATGGGTACCGGCGGGCTAAGCGGCATGCGGGTTCGGCTGTTGCCGAGGCAAAAACTCGGGCATGGGAGGAGTTCGGCGAGGTCATGGAGAAAGACTTCGAGGAGATTCTGGTCCACCATCCGGCGGCTCAGGAGGGGGAAGCAGTGCTCCATCAACACTGTGTACAGTGGAGATGGGGAGCTGCTGACCTCAACTCGGGACGTTGTGGGTCGGTGGAAGGAATACTTCGAAGACCTCCTCAATCCTACCAACACGTCTTCCGATGAGGAAGCAGAACTGGTGGACTCAGGGGTGGACTCTCCAATCTCTGGGGCTGAAGTCGCTGAGGTGGTCAAAAAGCTCCTTGGCGGCAAGGCCCCGGGGGTGGATGAGATCCGCCCGGAGTTCCTTAAGGCTCTGGATGCTGTGGGGCTGTCCTGGCTGACACGCCTCTGCAGCATTGCGTGGACATCAGGGGCAGTACCGCTGGATTGGCAGACAGATCTGACCGGCCTCCTCCCCGACCATCTGAGCCAACTCACCACCAGGTGGTGATCAGTTGAAGCTCCGCCCCCCTCTTCACCCGAGTGTCCAAGGCATGTGGCCGCAGGTCAGACGAGACGACTACAAAATCGATCATCGAACTGCGGCCCAGGGAATCCTAATGCCAGGTGTACATATGGACACTCTTATGTTGGAACATGGTGTTCGTTATGGACAATCCATGATGAGCACAGAAGTCAAATAACAAAACACCATTTGGGTTCAGAGGGGGGGGACCATGCCTCCCAATCACTCCCCTCCAGGTCTCACTGTCATTGCCCACGTGAGCATTGAAGTCCCCCAGCAGAACTATGGAGTCCCCAGAAGGAGCACCCTCCAGCACTCCCTCCAAGGACTCCAGAAAGGGTGGGTACTCTGAACTGCTGTTTGGTGCATAAGCACAGACAACAGTCAGGACCCGTCCCCCCACCCGGAGGCGGAGGGAAACTACCCTTTCATCCACCGGGGTAAACCCCAACGTGCAGGCACCAAGCTGGGGGCTGATGAGAATGCCCACACCTGCTCGGCGCCTCTCACCATGAGCAACTCCAGAGTGGAAGAAGGTCCAGCCCCTTTCGAGGGTACTGGTTCCAGAGCCCAAGCCATGCGTCGAGGTGAGTCCAACTATATCTAGTCGGAACCGCTCAACCTCGCGCACAAGCTCAGGTGACGTTCCACGTCCCTAGAGCCAGCTTCTGCAGCCGGGGATCGGACTGCCAGGATCCCCGCCCCTTGCTGCCGCCCAGCTCACACTGCACCCGACCCCTACGGCTCCTCCCGCAGATGGTGACCCCACGGGAGGTGGGGCCCATGTAACCCTTTCGGGCTGAGCCCAACCGGGCCCCATGGGCGAAGGCCCGGCCACCAGACGCTCGCTCTCATACCCCACCTCCAGGCCTGGCTCCAGAGGGGGGTCCCAGTAACCCGCATCCGGGCAAGGGAACATTCCTGCCCAGGTTGGTCGTCATCGTAGAGGTCGATGAGCTGTGCTTGGTCTGGTCCCTCCCCTTGACACCTGTTTGCCATGGGTGACCCTACCAGAGGCATAAAGCCCCCGACAACATAGCTGCTAGGATCTTCAGGACACACAAACCCCTCCACCACGATAAGGTGACAGCTCAGGGAGGGGAATATTAAAACCCCAGCTGGCTAATTATATTTAAAGCTAGCAGAGGAGCTAATGTTTTTTAATGTGCTTTTACAATCTCCAATATTGCTTTAAAAATTGTTTGAAAGTGCAAACAAGCTAAATCAACTGGCAGGAGGGATAATTTGATCACTAAAAGCTGCTAAAAATAACTGGGTTCACTTTTTATCTGACTTAAAATGGCTCTTTGGAAGAAGCCCAGTATTGCCTAAAATGATTATTCTGCTTGTCTGTCCTTTCAATGAAACATTTATTATTGGCCATTATCAAACTTGTTGCTTTTATATTTAGGAAGATGCAGGTAAATGTACAATTTCTAACAAATAAAACATGAAATATTTCTTTTTTAAATACAACTTTTATTAAACCTTTTTGTTGAAACAAATTCTCAACAAATAAACCAAGAATTACTATAAACAGCAGAGACGGGAAGTGAGAACGAGAGGCCTCACTCTGTCAAGATTTATTAATCAATGAATAACTGACAACCTAAAAACACGGTTCTCATTGAAAAGTCGATTAATCAGTAATAAATTGACTAATGGCTGAAGCCAAAAAGAGCATCACGTTCCTGCACACACACGTTACTCTGACGGGACAACAGATGGACAGATGTTGTACAGAGAACAGCACTCTGACTATCTCATCCAGCGATGTGAGCTTTCCTGCAGTTGATGTCTGCCACAGAGAAATGGGTATTTGAAGAATTGTGTACTTGTTCCTCACGAGACCAATGACCTCAACGTGGATCCGAACAGCTGCAAGTCCCCTGGAATCCTAAAGTTGGGTAGGATGCAGTTGCTGTTTCCACTTAGTAAAGGCAGGTATTTTAAGGTGACTGCATCTCTTACGGTGAAGCCTCTGTCTGCCAGGACCACATCGCCAGGGGACAGATGTTCCAGGTAGCCAGAGTTTTCAGTCATGTACTTGTCACTGGTTCGCCCTCCCCAACCACTAGACACCAAAGATATGACTCCTTGTGGGGTAATTATTAGGTACTTTGCCGAATTGTGATGTTTGTATTGTGAATAGGTCTGTTCTCCGGCTCTCATGTTTTTAGGTCTTTCAATATAAATGTCAAAACAATCGATTATGGACGTACAGTTTCTGAAGTTACTGGACCTAAAGCACATTGGTAGACTCATCTGAATCTGCTCTTTTGGGGGCCATTCTATTAATCTGGACAATCTATCATGTAAAACATCTAATGTACTGTTAAAAACACGGCTCACAGTTGGCTTGGACACATTAAACATATAAGAAAAGAAAAGAAGCGGCATGTTCGTCTCATTCTCATAAGCGTCATGAAGCAGCTTTGAAAGGGAGACAGTCCATGTCCAACTTGAAGGAATCCCGGAGCAAAGCTGAAAACAACCATAAGTTTGGCATGAGATGGAAGGCCAGTTAAGTCCTGCACCATGTTATCATTGTTTGCAAAGGCTTCCTGGCTGAAGGAGAACTGGCTGACCTTTTGTCTTAGCTGACAAACTTCTGCTCTCAGTGCTCGGCAGTCTTCTGTCAGTCTCTTCACAGTGGCCTGGCAGGCTGCACCGGTGCAACATGGTTTCCCTGCAGTAGCGGTGGTCGGTGGCCTCACCTGGATCCTCTTCAGTCATGTCCTCATGGTCGGTGTGAGGATCACTAATGATGCCACTGGCAGCCACCATCCCAACATCTTGTACTGCACCTAGTTTCCGTTTGAGTGCTTGTGTTTGCTCAAACTTCCTGTAAGCGTACAGTTTCTTTTGCCGTTGCTCAGGTGTAACGAAGGCAAACAAGCATGGAACATAATCAGGGTGAAGGGGTTGTCACTCTTTTTACCTGCAGCAGTACAGTAGATACAAAAACAAGTTAGAACAATAATTGTAATTACTAACTCTAACTTGTAATTGACTGGGTCGATAATAATTTAATATCAATATTTTAAACTAATTGCGTTCACTGATCGCAACTTCTTAATCTTGATCAAGATTGTTAGCATGCTAACGCTAAGTTACATAGGTACTCACCCGAAATAAAGTGTTCAGCACAAAGCCGTGAATGTTTAGTGGGAGTCCAGTGATCCCGTCTTCTGGCAGCAATCCACCTCTGTCTTCGTTCGTTTTCTTTAGAGATGTTATAAAACATAATTGCTGTTTGTTTTCCCTTCGCGTTATCGCAACCGACCGCACAGCGTATAGACAGCATGATTACAACGTACTTCCGGTCTCAGGACGGTCCTAAAGATAGCACTGCTGAAACGCAGTGGCGTCACATGAAACCCAAGAATAACCTCTAGTTTCCATCTATAACCTCTAGTTTCCATATATGCCTTCTAGTTTCCGTCTATATCCTATAGTTTCTATCTATAGCTTTTGGTTTCCATCCAGAGTCTCTACTTTCCATCTATAGCCTCTAGTTTACATCTATACCCTCTAGTTTCCATCCATAGCTTTTGGTTTCCATCTATAGCCTCTAGTTTCCACATATAGTCTCTAGTTTCCATCTATACCTTCTAGTTTCCATCTATAGCCTCTACTTTCCATGTATAGCCTCCAGTTTCCATCTATAGCCTCTAGTTTCCATCTATAGCCTCTAGTTTCCATATATAGTCTCTAGTTTCCATCTATACCTTCTATTTTCCATCTATAGCCTCTAGTTTCCATCTATAGCCTCTAGTTTCCATCTATAGCCTCTAGTTTCCATCTATATCCTATAGTTTCCATCTATAGCCTCTACTTTCCATCTATAGCCTCTACTTTCCATATATAGCCTCTAGTTTCCATCTATATCCTAGAGTTTCCATCTATAGCCTCTACCTTCCATCTATAGCCTCTACTTTCCATCTATAGCCTCTAGTTTCCATCTATATCCTCGAGTTTCCATCTATAGCCTCTACTTTCCATGTATAGCCTCCAGTTTCCATCTATAGCCTCTAGTTTCCATCTATAGCCTCTAGTTTCCATATATAGTCTCTAGTTTCCATCTATACCTTCTATTTTCCATCTATAGCCTCTAGTTTCCATCTATAGCCTCTAGTTTCCATCTATAGCCTCTAGTTTCCATCTATATCCTATAGTTTCCATCTATAGCCTCTACTTTCCATCTATAGCCTCTACTTTCCATATATAGCCTCTAGTTTCCATCTATATCCTAGAGTTTCCATCTATAGCCTCTACCTTCCATCTATAGCCTCTACTTTCCATCTATAGCCTCTAGTTTCCATCTATATCCTCGAGTTTCCATCTATAGCCTCTACTTTCCATCTATAGCCTCTAGTTTCCATATATAGTCTCTAGTTTCCATCTATACCTTCTATTTTCCATCTATAGCCTCTAGTTTCCATATAGCCTCTAGTTTCCATCTATAGCCTCTAGTTTCCATCTATAGCTTCTACTTTCCATCTATAGCCTCTAGTTTCCATCTATATCCTATAGTTTCCATCTATAGCTTCTAGTTTCCATATATAGTCTCTAGTTTCCATCTATATCCTATAGTTTCCATCTATAGCTTCTAGTTTCCATATATAGTCTCTAGTTTCCATCTATATCCTATAGTTTCCATCTATAGCTTCTAGTTTCCATATATAGTCTCTAGTTTTCATCTATATCCTATCATTTCCATCTATAGCCTCTACTTTCCATCTATAGCCTCTAGTTTCCATATATAGCCTCTAGTTTCCATCTATACCTTCTAGTTTCCATCTATACTCTCTAATTTCCACCTATAGCCTCTACTTTCCATCTATAGCCTCTACTTTTCATCTATACCCACTAATTTCCATCTACAGCCTCTAGTTTCCATCTGTAGCCTTTAGTTTCCCACCTATAGCCTCGGCTTTCCATCTAAGGCCTCTAGTTTCCATCTATAACCACTAGGTTCCATCTACAGCCTCTAGTTTCCATCTATAGCCTCTAGTTTCCATCTATACCCTCTATCTGTGGTGTTTGGCCGGAGGTGCTTCGGGTTTCTGACCAGATCCTGCAGCTGTTGCTGAGCTGACATGGTTTAGTCGCGTTAATGGGCACCTTTACTTGTTTCTGCAGATAATTAGGCACACTGCACCATCACATTTGCTTTAAAGCTGCAACTGGGACATTGTTTCCGCAGTAATGTTTTGTTTTAAACACAATCTGAAAGAAAAATCTTGTAGATGCTCAACGTCTAATGTGCACCCTGCTGTGTGACGTGCACATCAAGGGTAACATACATATCACACAGAAAACTCATACATTTAACTTCATGTAAACCAGATCTCATGCAGTTTCATACTAAAATCTTCATTTTAGACAAATGGCTTGTGGACAACTTTCCTGCCAGCATCAAGTACCTCAACACAACACTAAATAATCGATCACGTTTCTCTGACCCATGATACCTTTACACACATGTTCTTCCTGCGTGCTGTGTAATGGAGCTCTTCAGGAAATGTCAACATGAGGGACATGAACTGTCGGCTTTAACAGTTATTTTTCTGACAAAGGCAAACTGTACGCCTGCTGTGGGAAACTGCCAATGTCAGATACAAGCAGGATAAATATTTAAACATCAAACTGTACAGCTGGATCTGTCTTTGAAGTGTACACACATTTATTTCAATCATTGATGCAGCAGAGGGAGGCTGCTGCGGCTGCTCGCTACCCTGATGCTGTAAATCCATCATGCAGCTCAAAGACTTCTGCAGTTTTCTCATGAAGTCAGACACAACACACTAGTAACTTAAATAACTTCAACAGGAGTTTAAAAGAAATCTTCAATTTTTCCAGTGAAGCAACTTTCAGAGCTTTAAAAGGGTCAGAAAACCCAGATTTCTTTTAAAATAAGAAGGCCATAAAAATAAATGCAAATTGGAATATTTGATATGAGGTTATTACAGCCTTGACTAGCTCAAAAACTGATAACAATATTCTTGTGGAGTTATTTTTACTTTTGGAGATATGAGCATTTATTGGGCATTTTTTAAAATAGCTGACTTTTTCAGCTTCAACACCAAAACAGTACCTGTATGGTGGTGGCCAACCAACCAGACATAGTTTGAGTTTATTTCAGTCAGAAGTGAAACACTTATTAAAGCCAAACCCTATTACAACTTTGTTACAACTTAATGCAGCAAACTTACAGCTAGTTCAGCAAGAAGAAAATAGTTTCAAACTAAATTTAAAGTAAATTTTCAGTAGTCATACATGCATTTCTTCCATTAATTCCACTCAAATGACTTACTTTTAAGGAATGAGACAAAACCAATAAAAATGAAAGATTATATTTTGGTAAATTCTAAAACTCTATATTTGATTATTCTTTTATATTCAAACATTGTTTTAAATACTTTAATTAAAGTGGAGCTTTTCAATGTAACTTTGCCCGGCTATTCCATACATCTCCACCTCTGACTGAGATACATCTGCTTTTCATGTCTGTTCTGTTTGATAAACATGGATTCTCTTAGATTATAGCAGGTCTCTCTGGATTTAAACCTTTGTTGAGGACAGTCGGGAGCTTGTTGTCATGATCCTTGTACATAACTACAGCTGTGCAAAGATCAACTAAATCACTACATTTTAATATATTTAGATCAATGAATAAAGAGTTAGTTGGAGCATAATAATCTGCATAATTTATTATTCTGACTACTTTCTTTTGGAGAATAAAAATGGGTTGGTTAACTGTTTTATAATTATTTCCCCACAGTTCCACACAATAACTTAGGTATGGAAGAAAGGGGGTATTGTACAATAAGGGGAGTGATTTTTTTTTAATTGACATTCACCTTATTTTTACACAATATATCAATTATTTTTGTTACTTTAGTTTTATCGTAATTCATATAAACTTTCTAATTTAATCTTTCATCAATATGCACCCCCAAAAAATTAATATGGTACACCATCTCAATTTCCATTTGGTTAATCTTTCATTTTGTTGGATTATGAATTTTCCTATCATCAAATAGAATATATTTAGTTTTGTTCACATCCATTGATAATTTATAATAGTCAAACCATTTTTTTTTTTTCAAATTTCTAGTTCTTTTGCAACTATATTTAATAAATACATTATATTCTGTCCAGAACAACAGAGGCTAGTGTCATCAGCAAACAGAATACACTTCATGTTCCCAAGGACCGAGCACATGTCATTGAAATGCATAATAAACCATTTTGGCCCCAGGACAGAGCCCTGGAGGACTCCGTGACTTACAAACTGCTGTTCAGACCTAAGATATTTTATTTGTACGTATTGCTGTCTGCCATTTGGATAACTTCTTATCCAGTCATAAGTGAAACCATATTGTTCCATGTTTGATAAAAGTAAGTTGTGATCTATCGTATCAAAGGCCTTGCTTAGATCGACAAAAACACCCACTGTATTCTCACTTATCTGTTATCACCTCCATGACTGCCATAGAGGTCGACCTCTTTGCCCTAAAACCAAACTGCCGATCATTAATTATATTATGCTCATCTATAAATCCATTCCTCCTTTTGTCAAACAATTTTTCGATCTATAAGTTGTAAATTTGTCTACATCTCTGCTTTTTAAGAATGGTATTACTTTTGCGGTTTTCATATTTATTGGAAAAATACTTGTGAGAAAAGATTGATTACAAATGTATGTTAATGGTGCAACAATACATTCAATAGTTTCTTTTACCAGTATCATATGTAAATCAAAGCTATCTGTAGATCTAGGTTTTAAATGTATTCACAATATGTATGATTTCATTTTCATTTACTACTCTAATAAAAAAAAGACTTTACATTGCTTTGAATGTTGCTGATCCCTCCTTCCATATTATCCGGTGGTGTGATGATTCTCGGGCATGAGTAGGCCATACTTCAAGGAATTTATTAAATGCGTTTACTGTTTCTATAGTATAGTACATTATTTTTCCATCTTTAACAAAGTACTTGGGATAATCTGACTTCTTCATTCTGTTTTTAGGTATGATATTTAAAACTTTCCATGTTATCTCTCTGTTCTTCTGACAATTTATTGTAGTATTCTTTTTCACTTTTTCACTTGACCAGAGCCGTTTCAGGTCTGTGATGAGGTCGAAAGCCTGACTGGAATTTATCAAGATTTCCATTTTTATTAAAGAAGTCATGAATCTGATTGAACACAACTTTCTCAGTCATCTTGGATATAAAAGAGAGGTTAGAGACAGGTCTGTAGTTGTTCATTACTGAGGCATCCAAAGTCCTTTTCTTTAGGAGGCTTAATAGCAGCTATCTTTAGAGACTTGGGAAAAATACCTAATGCCAGTGAGCTGTTGACAACAAGCAGGAGATTCTTTCTACAGAGGTAAAAACTACTTTTAAGAAGTTGGATGGCATCAAGTTGCATTTCTCAGTGGAGAGGAGGTCTGGGTAGAACTGTTTAGGAGGATTTGTAAGTTTTTCTGTCATAGCAAACAGAGTGCGGGGATTGTTAACATTCTTGTTAATCATGTGAGACAGATACCGCTCTCTGGCCCTGCGCAGCTCATTGTTATAATCTCCCAGGGTTTGTTTGTACAGCTCATAATGAATCTGAAGGTTTGTTTTCCTCCACTTGCGTTCTGCTTTTCTGCATTCTCTTTTTAGGTTTACAACCAAACTGGTATTTCGCCATGGTGTCTTCTGTTTGCTTAAGTTACTCTTGGTTCTTATCGGTGCTACAGCATCCATCACATTCAAGATTTTCAGATTGAAATTATCCAGGAGTCCATCCACTGACTCTGCAGTCGTTGGCAACAGAGCTACGGCCTTGATAAACTCTGCACTTGTTCTTTCATTAATGAACCTCTTCCTAACAGAGAAGCAGGATGTTTGGACATTCTGGGTGATCAGTAAGTTAACAAGATACTGAAATAGTCCGACAGGTCAAATCAGAAACTGCAACAGAGGAAATATCAACACCTTTAGAAATAACCAGGTCTAGAATGTGGCCTCTAGTGTGGGTTGGTTCTTTTACATGTTCCCTTAAATCAAACATGTCCAATACAGGAGAGGTTTTTTTGGCAATACCATCTGTTGGTTCTGCTTCTTCGGATTGTGACTGTAGAAATAATTTGTAGAGGGTTTTTTTTTCTTACATGCATTAGCTATGGTCAGGATTAGGAGTAGCGTAAACCTCCTTCCACATCTGGTTGGATAGATCAGCTCTTAAAGCAGCCATGGCTACTGGAGTTCTGTTTCTCATCAATAGCCTCTTTCGGACAGAGACTCTCTACGAACAAAGTCCTTAGAACGAAGTGCATTCTAAGTCCTTAGAATGAATTGCGTTCTAAGGACTGCCCTTACCCCGAGAACCGTTTCATTTTGCATTCGGACATGAGTCTGAGATCCTTGATCGTTACCGATCTGACACAACCATCTGTGACAGTGACTTGTTATTCTAGTGCCAATCAGCAACAAAACAATCCGCGAAGAGGAAAGCAACACCAAGGAGCAAAATGGAGAGCGATTGTGTTGTTAGCCTGCTTAACAGGTTCGTTGATCCTGAATGATCGCTTCAGGCGGCTAACACAGATGCTGGACATCCACATAGAGAGAGCCAGGAGAAGAAGAACCGATCAGCAGATGATACTTCTTCGTTTAATGGAGAATGAAAGGAGAGCACAGCTCCGCAGACAACGGAGAGGACATGTAATTTTAACTTATTAAAGATCGTATCCATTTCGTATTAGTAAACGCATACGATGCTAATACGTTGTTTGTGTCGGTATGATTATAGTAGGTGTTATTTCAGGCTGTAGGTTTTTTGTAAATTGTGTTCTGTTTGCGTTTTAGAAGTTACTGCGCCTCGTTGTCCAACAACATCCACCGTCCGTCTGGGTCTGGAGTAGAGCTGCTGACTGGTGGCAAAAAGTTGTTCCCAGTTTAATCAGAGAGCAGCGGATAGAGAACTTCCGCATGTCCAGAGATGCACATCAGTACATCTGTCACCGCCTCAACACAGACTCTTCAACAGGAAGGGGTGGTATTCTATCATTACAAAATTTAAACAATCAATTGAATCAATTTTTTTACCTCTACCATGTGTTAGCATGACTGAGAGTCCCCCTTTAAGCCTTACTCAAAAACAACCCTCGGTTTCTTTTCAGCACTGTAGCCGGGCTTACTAGGAGCCGGAGCGCTGTGGAGCCATGTATTCCTTTCTCACTTAGCTGTGATGATTTCATGTATTTTTTCAGGAATAAAATTGACACTATTAGAGATCAAATTGACAATATTCTTCCTTCTACCTATAATGTTGAGCCTGTTGTGGTCTCTGAAGCATCCTTAGAACCAGGATCTGACTTGTGTCTAAATAGTTTCTGTCCTGTCCAACCCTCTGAATTAACTAAAATAATAGCTTCATCTAAACCATCCACCTGTATCTTAGACCCTCTCCCAACGAGCCTCTTTAAGGACATTTTCCCTTTAATTAATACATCACTACTAAATCATATCAATATGTCTTTAGTGACAGGATATGTACCACAATCATTTAAAACTGCTGTAATCAAGCCTTTACTTAAAAAAGCAATCTCTGGATCCAGAGGTGATAGCAAATTATAGACCTATATCTAACCTCCCGTTTATGTCCAAAATTCTGGAGAAAATAGTTTCAGCTCAGCTACATGCCCACCTGAGCAGAAATAATTTATGCGAGGAGTTTCAGTCAGGATTTAGAGCTCATCATAGCACTGAGACGGCATTGGTGAATGTTACTAATAACCTTCTTATGGCCTCAGACAAAGGACTTGTGTCCGTACTTATCTTGCTTGATCTTAGTGCTGCATTTGATACAGTCGATCATAACATTCTGTTACAGAGACTAGAACAGGTGGTTGGAATTACAGGTACAGCGTTAAGCTGGTTTAAATCATATTTATCTGATAGACTTCAGTTTGTTCATGTAAATGACAAGTCCTCCTCCCAAACTACAGTAAGTCATGGAGTTCCTCAAGGTTCTGTACTTGGACCAGTACTCTTCACGCTATATATGGTCCCTTTAGGCAAAATTATTAGACAGCATGGAATAAACTTTCATTGTTATGCAGATGATACTCAACTATACTTATCCTTTAAACCAGATGAAACAAATCAGCCCAATAGGCTACAAAATTGTCCCATAGACATAAAGACTTGGATGTCTAGAAATTTTCTCCTCTTAAACTCAGATAAGACTGAAGTAATTCTCGTTGGATCTGAAAAACTCAGAGCTAAATTTTCCGGTTTTGTAATGAACCTGGATGGCATTACTTTAGCTTCCAGTGCTACAGTGAGAAACCTTGGAGTAATATTTGACCCTGACCTGTCCTTTGGTCCACAAATTAAGCAGGTTACTAAAACAGCCTTCTGTCATTTACGTAATATAGCCATCAACACAGCAGAGACAGATGGCTGCCTGTCCTTGAGCCGGGTTCTGCCTGAGGTTTCCTTCCTGTTAAAAGGAAGTTTTTTCCTTCCCACTGTCGCCAGTGTGCTTGCTCAGGATGGGAGATTGAGTTGGACCTCCAATCTGTTGGTTTCCTTATATAGGCTGTTATGAATTGGCTTTCATTATGTTTTCTTCTCTGTCTGTAAAGCGTCTTGAGATGGCATTGCCGTGATTTGACGCGATATAAATAAAGTTGAATTGAAGTGAAAAAGATTACAAAGTTGTTTTTTTTTTTTTTAATAGAAAATAAGAAAGAACAGAATAAAACAAGCAATTTGGAGAGACAGTCCGGAGGTCCCACAGCAGAAGTCTGAAAATGCTCTAAAGAGGTCTAGACAAAACCCTCCTTTTACCCTTGCATAAGGGCCATCAATTGCCTGCCCTAAATCTGTTATTCTAAACAAGAATGGTCTGTTATTAGCTGTAACTCTTGAAAGGAAGACAATGTTGTAGTTAGTCAGATCCCAGATGTCTGAATGCAGACATCTCAGGGCCTCTACACATTATGTATGTCTGTAAGGACAATAAGGTGACACTGGAACAAACCTTAAATTCTTAAGTTCAGCATGACCTCATCAGACCTACACAACAACCATCAGAAATTCATATATGCTAAGGATTATAAAATATAATTAAAGTTAGAACATGAAAATTTCGACCAAAACAGCTAGTTAGCCAGCAGTATGACAGCTAGTTAGCTAAATACATGAAAGCTAGTTAGCCAGCAGTATGACAGCTAGTTAGCCAGCAGTATGACAGCTACTTAGCTAGTGACATGAAAGCTAGTTAGCTATTGACATAAAAGCGAGTTAGCCAGCAGTATGACAGCTAGTTAGCCAGCAGTATGACAGCTAGTTAGCTAAATACATTAAAGCTAGTTAGCCAGCAGTATGACAGCTAGTTAGCCAGCAGTATGACAGCTAGTTAGCTAGTGACATGAAAGCTAGTTAGCTATTGACATGAAAGCTAGTTAGCCAGCAGTATGACAGCTAGTTAGCCAGCAGTATGACAGCTAGTTAGCTAAATACATTAAAGCTAGTTAGCCAGCAGTATGACAGCTAGTTAGCCAGCAGTATGACAGCTAGTTAGCTAGTGACATGAAAGCTAGTTAGCTATTGACATGAAAGCTAGTTAGCCAGCAGTATGACAGCTAGTTAGCCAGCAGTATGACAGCTACTTAGCTAGTGACATGAAAGCTAGTTAGCTATTGACATGAAAGCTAGTTAGCCAGCAGTATGACAGCTAAGTAGCTAGTGACATGAAAGCTGGTTAGCCTGCAGTGTGACAGCTAGTTAGCTAGTGACATGAAAGCTAGTTAGCCAGCAGTATGACAGCTAGTTAGCTATTGACGTGAAAGCTAGTTAGCCAGCAGTATGACAGCTAGTTAGCTAGTGACATGACAGCTAGTTAGCCAGCAGTATGACAGCTAGTTAGCTAGTGACATGACAGCTAGTTAGCCAGCAGTATGAACCATAAATGCTTTGGCAACCTGGCGCTAAACTCAAACACCTGGGACTGAAATCGACCGGCGACGCCACTGGTTCAGGCTACAAATAAACAAATAAACAGATAAACACACTAAAAACCCAAGCAATTCACAGATGTTTTCTTCAGTCCACTGAGAAGAAATGTCAACTCTCCGAAGGGATGAAGGTAGACAGCTTTTGAACCTGGTCCAGGTTAGGAGCAGAGTTAGTTAGTTAGTTAGTTAGTTAGTTATTTAGTTAGTTAGTTAGTTAGTTTCTTCCAGCTCAGTAGAAAGTGACGGAGCAGTGTAATAAAATCTTGGGAGTGCTGTGTCTGCAGGTAGCTGGTAGGAAGATGAATATGATAGCAGCAGCCAGAGGATGCATGAGAAACCAATACAAGAGTCTGTGGATGCATGGTGGAGACCAGTTCGCCCGAGAACGGTGAAGGAGGCCTTTACTGTCTTAGCTTTGTACACCATGAATCTGTAGATACACTATGATTGTAAATTAAAGCTAAAATGGAAACATGAGGCATTTGAGCGTGTGCAGGAGGGAAAGCTATTTTCTAATCTTTATGTTTTGCAGCTTTTCATTTGGCACAAAGACGTCAAAGCTGCTGAAGAGACTGCATGTTTGCTGCGGACGCTCTTATTTTATCTGCAGCCAACACTCTGCACTTCTCCTCTTTTTGGATTATTCAGCAACATTTGTACTTATATTTGCACAACACCAGGACTATTCATGATCAAATGCCCGGCCAGGTCTTCCAGCGAATTTTTCATAGTGTAGATTTAGAAGAAAAGGGTCCTGCAGCTCAGCACCGCTGATGAATGTAGTGAATAACAGTGATGGTGGCATAGTTGCTGATTTTATATGCATATAGATATATTGATGACTGATCTCGTTGCTGGTGGTTTTATCAGCGTTACAACCTGGACCTGGTTTTATTTGGGTTTTAATACTGACAGTACATTTTGTTGCAAGTTGAAGATCAGGAACTGAATCTTTTTCTCTGCCCCTGATGGATTTTTGCCAGCAACGGTCTGGTCTGTTGGCTCACTCCATCAGGAACATGGCGGTGACTCTGTTGACATCCCGACATCCTTTGTCTGACGTTTACTTTGGAAAACTATTGATCCTGAAGACCAGGGACCTCATTTATGAACCTGTGCGTAGCAACACTGACTACAGGCGGCGTACGTACGGAAAACAGGAAATGCGGTGCAAAAAAACTTCACGATTTACAAAGCAGCACGTCCCACGCCTGTTTTGCTTCATGAATCAGGATCAACGGTAAATTTCACCACGCGAGGAAACTTCTGGCCACGCCCACATGTTGGCCATAAAAGGTCAGGCCGACGCCCTGATAAATATTAATCCATCTCATTTCCATGACGGTTCTGCAGGAAAAAAGAGGAATTTTCTGGAAAATGAGGAAGAACTTCTAACAGATAAAGTTGTAAAATGTAAAAGTATTTTATCTGGTGGAGACGGGATGGACATCAGCACCAGCAGAAAGACAGAGGAGGTCAGCAGGGGACAGATGCTGTCAGCGTCTCATCAGACCACCGGACTTATCCAGAAAGGACAAATAAAGTGGTCAGACAGTAAAATGTAGGGAGAAAGTGCATCTTGGTCCACAGGAGGAGGAAGGGGGGGCGCTGCCCACTCCCACAGATTAGAAGCTGGCGGGAAAATGAAGGAGTCCAGAGATACGCTGGAACAAAATGCTCCAGATGATGCTGGAAGTGCTTCATTCCTTGGTTTCAGATTATAAAATGAACGGACATAAATGAGACGTCTCTGACTCCAGTTTATTTACTGGGAACATACTGGTGTTCCTGTGTGTCCCAGCTGGGTTGCAGCGCTGCAGATGTGGTCGGAGAGGGGGGTGGGGGATTCTCCTCCTCTGATGTGTTGCATCACTTCTAGACGTTTGGCAGCAGCGTTTGGTTCCAACGTGAGAGGATGATTGACAACACGATCATTCAGATTGGATGATTGATCAGGTGAACGCAGGTGAAGCACTGACGCCATTTAGTAGCATGTTATGTAGCGTCTCCACTATCTGCACACATCTGCAGCTGTACAACAGGTTTCCTCCTGGGCATGGAGGCACCTCCACCTGCCTCCATCTGCCCGATGGCCGCTACACCACGTCTGGCTGTGGAGAACATCGTTCTGTTCCTCTGCTCTGGGTAGGGAAAAGGAGCGGACCCGACCTGTCAGTCCCTTCCCTTTGGAAGGTGCCGGACTGGAGTCCAGAGTCTCCATGTTCCATGTCCACCAGCAGGGACAGATAAGCCACATTGGGGAGCATTTTATCTCCAACCATCACTTCATGTTCTGTATCTGCAGGTGGAGGAAACACCTGAGCAGCCTGATGATGGGCTGTTGTCGTGGCGACACGTCATTTTAATGCAATTATTCATTTAGACTTTTATTATTAATGCAGCTTCTGTATGACTTCACTGTGTGAAATGGTTTTTATAACATGTAGAACTGCTTGGTTTCAGAACAGATTTTAGTGGTTGATGTTTTACGTGCTGGAGGAACAATGTTGATGTGCGTTTTCTTTTTTTCTTTTTTTGCAAATGCTGTTAATATACAACATTCTGCATAAAGGCTTATATCATATTTTGAACAAATGTATCAAATTTCACATCATTTCTTTGGTTTTATTTTCTGCCTTTGGTGTCGCCATTTCCCGTTTCTCCAGATGTTGTCGTACGCCGGGGTCAGAGTTGGCGTGGAGGTCGGGACGTTTTACCGCCATGTCCTGCTTTTAGAAACCCCAGAAGTGGACTATAATTGGCGTACGCTGGCTTCATAAATGAGGCCCCAGAACATGTTGTTTTACTTCCACTTTGGTTCTGATTGAACTGGTGTGAATGTGGGCTGGTTCACCAGAGAGCACCGAGGTTCTGAGACTCCAGAACCAGAACAGTGTGTGCAAGCACTATGGGGGAGCTGACCATAGGCTGCATATAGAAGATGGGTGGAGCCTCCGTGGCATCACTCTTAGGTTTCTGAAGAGCTGAATTGAAGCTCATTGGACGGTTCCTACCATCACCATCTTGGCAGCGTCACCCGTGTCGTTCCTCCTGGAAAAAACAAAAATTAGCAAAGTGTTAATAAATGCTTCTCCCTGAGCCGTCACCTTATCATGGTGGAGGGGTTTGTGTATCCTGAAGATCCTAGCAGCTATGTTGTCGGGGGCTTTATGCCCCTGGTAGGATCACCCATGGCAAACAGGTGTCCAGGGGAGGGACCAGACCAAGCACGGCTCAAAGACCTCTATGATGAACAGAAACCTGGGCATAAATGTTCCCTTGCCCAGATGTGGGCTATCGGGACCCCCTCTGGAGCCAGGCCTGGGGGTGGGGTACGAGAGGCGCTGAGCAGGTGTGGGCATTCTCATCAGCCCCCAGCTTGGTGCCTGCACGTTGGGGTTTACCCCGGTGGATGAAAGGGTAGTTTCCCTCCGCCTCCGGGTGGGGGGACGGGTCCTGACTGTTGTCTGTGCTTATGCACCGAACAGCAGTTCAGAGTACCCACCCTTTCTGGAGTCCTTGGAGGGAGTGCTGGAGGGTGCTCCTTCTGGGGACTCCATTGTTCTGCTGGGGGACTTCAATGCTCACGTGGGCAATGACAGTGAGACCTGGAGAGGAGTGATTGGGAGGCATGGTCCCCCCCCTCTGAACCCAAATGGTGTTTTGTTATTGGACTTCTGTGCTCATCATGGATTGTCCATAACGAACACCATGTTCCAGCATAAGAGTGTCCATATGTACACCTGGCATCAGGATTCCCTGGGCCGCAGTTCCATGATGGATTTTGTAGTCGTCTCGTCTGACCTGCGGCCACATGCCTTGGACACTCGGGTGAAGAGGGGGGCGGAGCTTCAACTGATCACCACCTGGTGGTGAGTTGGCTCAGATGGTGGGGGAGGAAGCCGGTCAGATCTGGCAGGCCCAAACGTGTTGTGAGGGTCTGCTGGGAACGTCTGGCTGAGTCCCCTGTCAGAGCGAGCTTCAACTCCCACCTTCAGCAGAGCTTCAACCATGTCCCGAGTGAGGCGGGGGACATTGAGTCCGAATGGGCTGTGTTCCGTGCCTCTATTGCTGAGGCGGCCAGCCGGAGCTGTGGCTGTAAGGTAGTTGGTGCCTGTCGTGGCGGTAATCCCAGGACTCGTTGGTGGACACCAGCAGTGAGGGATGCCGTCAAGCTGAAGAAGGAGTCCTATCGGGCCTTCTTGGCCTGTGGGACTCTGGAGGCAGCTGATGGTGCTGGACGCCTCCCTGGTGAGGTGTTCCAGGCACGTCCCTCTGGGAGGAGACCCCGGGGAAGACCCAGGACACGCTGGAGGGATTACATCTCTCGGCTGGCCTGGGAACGCCTCGGGATCCCCCCCGCAGAGTTGGCAAATGTGGCTGGGGAGAGGGAAGTCTGGGCTTCCCTGCTTAGGCTGCTGCCCCCGCGACCCGACCCCGGATAAGCGGCATGAAGATGGATGGATGGATGGTCATGAATGTAAACCTGACCTATTAAACCTAAAATGTTTTTTATTCTGCAATAAACATGTTTATTTCTGTTGTAAACATGTGAAGTTGGTCTTTTTAACATGAGACTCTGGGGATTTGCTCTGTTTTATCATTTCTGCGTATTTACATTGTTACACATTAAAAACTTCAGTTTTCTGTTCAGAAACAGCTGTTCCTGTAGTTTATGATGTATTTAACAACTGTTGCATTCTGTGTCACAGTCCCTCATCCTCCCTCTATTCTCACAAGATCTCTTCCTTATTCAGCTTGTTTTTATATATTTATGTGCCGTGTTTGATGTTGGGCTTCATGTGCAGGGCTCTCGGGTCCTTCAGTCAGACAATCCCAACCTCACGCATCACAGATGAAGGACTTGTTCACAGGAACAGGAAAAGACAGCAGAAGCAGTGTCATGTTGAGAAATTCCCACTCAGATCTCCGGGTTGGGATTCGACTGGAGATGAGCTCAAAGTTTCACTGTTAGAAATACAATTCACAGCATAAGACAGAAAGTCATTTTATTTCTATTTCCCTGTTCCTGTAGGCTGTTTGAATCAAACTGAGACTACAGTCAGAAAACATGTAAAATAGCTCATGAGCTAAGTTTGCTAGATAAATAAACAAGAAGCTAGCACAGTGTTCTCTTTCCGCTCCTGAGTACAAGTCCAAGTTCAAGTTTATTTTTCTCAGTTACACATGTGCAACTTGACAATAGCTGCTAACATGCTTCACTGTAAAGAAGGAAAACCCTTGGAAAGCTGCTGCTATTAAAACATGGGTCCTACCACCACCACCCGGCACTGTGTAGCATTGCCTTTGTTCCCTTAGTGTCATACATAACATCATTACAATATCCTATTTTCGGTAAGAATGAGATATGTGCCCTTATAACTTACTTATCTATGAATAACTAAAGACTGTTTAATTCATTAAAGTATTAAATTTGTACATGTGTCAGACACATAACGCTCCAAAAGTTTTTGAAAAATTTCTTTTAAATAAAGAAAATGTAGCAGATTGCTTTATATGGCTTTCCAACGTATTCCATACCTTTGGTCCTTTATCCTGAATAAGTGCAGTTGTACATGTTGATCTGTCTTTCCTGTCCTCTCCACCCCAACCAGTCGAGGCAGATGGCTGCCCTCCCTGAGCCGGGTTCTGCCGGAGGTTTTCTTCCTGTTAAAGGGGAGTTTTTTCCTTCCCACTGTCGCCTCGTGCAGCTCAGGATGGGGGATTGGATCCAAGTCATGACTTGATGCAATCAGTTGGTTTCTATTTTAGGATATGTATGAAAAGGCTTGAAATGATGTGGATGTAAAGTGTCCTGGGACAACATTGTGGTGAAGTGGCGCTGTACAAATAAAGCTGAATTAAATTGAATCAAATCAAATCAAAGATACTTTAATCGTCCCCGAGGGGATATTCAAAGTTCAAACCAGCTCGTCCAAGGTTTGACATACAGACCTTTAACATTAATGACAAAAGAATAATACAGAACCAAGCTTTACCGGCGCCGCCTTATAACAGATAAGAACAGAGATGCAATAGGATCATGGGGGGGGTGGGGGGGTTGAGGAAAAAAGGTCATGTAATTCTGGACCGCGCCACTACATGACGCAGTCCGAAGAGCATCCAGAGCCTTTAGGAACTCCGGGCGGATCTCATCCACCCCTGGGACCTTGCCACCAAGGAGCTTTTTAACCGCCTCAGCCTCCTACTGACCCGGTCTTGGACCACCTCCTCTCCACTGACCCAGTCCAGAACTGCCTCCTCTTTGCCGACCCGGTCCAGAACCCCTCCTCCCCACCGACCTTATCCGGAACCACTTCCTTCTAACCACCCAGTCTAGAACCACCTCCTCCCCACTGACCAAGTCTTGGAACGCCTCCTTCCCATTGACCCGGTCCGAGACCCCTTCCTTTTGATCGACCCAGTTCGAGACCGCCTCCTCCCCACTGACCCGGTCCTGCTGTCTGTCATCCAGTCGTTTTTGTCAGTCTATTGAGGCGCCGCCCACTCTCTGCCACCTGATCACCTCCCAGTCCTCGCTCTCCCACACCTGCAGCTGAACCCAACAGCGTTTTCCTCGAGAGGTGTCTAAAAGTCAGGACTCGGGTCCAGGACAGTCTGCTGAGGGATTCGGTCCACATTGGGCGTTTGTAGTCCTGGAAAGCGCCGCAATGGACCGCTTTATGGCAGGACTGGTGGTGTTCCTGGGACCCGGTGGAGGGGATGCAGAGGGCAGAGGAGGGTTCAGCTGCATCTCAGATCCAGCAGCTTCCAGGTGGATCTCTGATGTTTCCTGGCAGGAGAATCTCATGAAGGTCGACAGACAAGCGTGTACGCTGCAGGGAAACGAGAACATAAGGCATGTTTCCTAGAACACGCTCCAACCTGCAGCCGCATCCTGCACAAGACGACATGCAGTAACGCACCAGAGCACAACATCGCCATGAACGATGCAGAGGTGCAGAAGCCAACATGGTGACTGAAACGGCAAGCAGTTCTGAATGTGTCCATAAATCTGAGCTGTAAATGAGACGGACGATGTCCAGTAACTTTTATTCGTTCAGTCTGTAACACATCAAGTCCTTATGACTTCTCTGATGCTTCTAATTTGTTGTCTTCCACTGCAAACAGGTGATTGGCTGGTGCTCTGAAAAGCCATCTGTGATTGGCCAGATCGTTGGCTGCCATCCAGCTGATGCCCCGCTTTGCCGATCACAGCTGATTTACAGTCGACAACTTTGCTTTAACCTCGTCTTAATGAGGAGAGTCTCAAGTTGTTCCAGCAAGTCTAGTAAGTCAGAAGTAAGATCACTCCTATCAGATCCGATCTTTTATCCCAACGCT
This sequence comes from Telmatherina bonti, assembly GCF_933228915.1. Taxonomy (NCBI): domain Eukaryota; kingdom Metazoa; phylum Chordata; class Actinopteri; order Atheriniformes; family Telmatherinidae; genus Telmatherina; species Telmatherina bonti. The sequence goes on along the minus strand of NC_136610.1, from coordinate 40,033,460 downwards.
GTGCTGATCGACCCAGTCTGGGACCCTTCTTTTTACCCGAGGAAACCAGTGTGGGGTTCCCCAAGGTTCAAGTTCACGCCCAATACGTTTTAATCTGTACATGTTTCCTCTTGGGGACATCATCAGGAGACGCGGTGCTGATGTTCACAGCTATGTTGATGATACACAACTTTACATCGCCGTCGCTCCTGATGAGCCCCTTAATACTCTGCTAAAGTGATTTTAGATATGAAGTCGTGGATGGCAGATAATTTCTTACAGCTCAACCTGGACAAAACCGAGGTTTTAATTATCGGTCCTGAAGGTAAGAGAGATCATTCCACACAGACTGCAGGGTTTCCATCCCTCTCAGTGAGAAATCTGGGAGTTTTATTTCACTCTGAGCTGATTTTCATTCCACACATCAGAAACATCACAAAAACTGGATTTTATCATCTAAAAACATTGCCAGACTCCCGTTTCTCTCTCCTGCCAGCAAAGACATGCTGATGCTTTTATTTCTCTTTTTTCTTCCCTCTTTCATCTTTCCTATTTATTTTCATTTTTATAAATAAATATGTAACAAATTAACTGCAAGATAAAAAAGACAAAAAAAAAAGAAAACAGTGTAATATACTGGGAAACAAACAGGTACTTTTACATACATCAGTACATCATTGTATTTTTTGTATTTCTCCATCTTACATTTGACTAATAAGTATTTCCTCTCTGGTTCTATAGTTCAGAAAAGAGGCCCATTTCTTCTGGAATATCTGTTTATTATGCAAGTTAAGGGTTTGCTGCTCGTAATTAGCCGTTTTATTTATTTCTTCCCTCCATTCGTTATAAGACATCGGTTTGATTTTTCCGATGTCTCAGCACAATCCTGCAGCCTATGTATGAAGCCAGTCTACACCACTGAATCTGTTCAATTTAGAACTTCATCTTTTCTAGGCCTGTACCTAATACACACAACCATTTTTATCCTAAATATGTCATTCATACACTCCAATATACTTGTCCAATAGCTCTCAACTGTTTGACATTAATAAAACACGTGTATCAGTGTACCTCTGGCTCTTTCACACCTCCAGGATTTTACAGAGTCTTGCAGTGTAAGTCTTGCCATCTTGTCAGGAGTCCGGTAGCTTCTATGGACGATTCTGTAGGTAATTAATCGCATCTGCACCTCTCTTGATGTCGAATACCAGGATTTAACAACATTGTCCCATGTAGTGTCCTGTATTTCCTGTTTCAGGTCTTTTTCCCAAGCTCTCTTTAGACCATTATGTTTTGGTGGGTTGGCGGTTCTTAATAAGGTATAGCATTTAGATGCTGCACCTTTAGATATTTGTGTATTTTGACAATTACCTGTGTAGTAGCAGCAGATATTAAGCTGTGTGTTTTGTTTTTTTTTAATGCTTTTCTCATACAGTCTCTAAGCTGTAAGTATTTCCAGGTATTTTTGGAGGTAATTTTTTATTTGAGCTGCCATCTGGTCAAAAGACATGCAACTCTCTGTATTAAAAATATCTTCAATAAATATTATTCCTGCACTGATCCAAGATTGACAATAAAGTGTAATGAGTTACCCTGAGGGTCCGAAATTACAGCCACACACAAGGAGTTATGGACAAATGACCAGTTTATTGGCGAAGAAGTATGAGCAGAAGATCAATCCGGGTGACTGGTCTGCAGAAGAAACCAGGCTCCAGCTGGGAGGTAAACGGAATGGCAAATTACTCGTCCAGGCAAAGACAAGGCTCGGAGATCCAAAGACGAGCAGGGTCGGTAACCAGAAGATCCGAAAAGTAGCGGTGTCCGTCGAGGGCAAGGCAAGGAGGGTAATCCGGGGGCATGAAGCAGAAGGTCGGCAACTGAGGATCAATCCGTAGAACGCTGGAACACAACTAGACATAGGTCTGATTATTATCTGGCAGAGAAGGAGAGATTGGAGGGAGCTTAAGTAGGCAGTGAGAAAAGGAAACCAGGTGAACTGAATGAGACAGCAGAGGCAATTAGGAAGCCAACAGGTGGATCGTGTTACCAATGATGAGTGCCAGGAGATCAGGATGGCAAAAACATGACAGTACCCCCCCCCCCCCCCCCAAGGTCCAGCACCAGACGGACCACCAGGCATGACAGGATGGCGGAGATGAAAATCCCGAACAAGGGACCCATCCAAAATAAAACGAGCAGGAACCCAAGAGCGCTCCTCCGGCCCATAGCCCTCCCAGTCAACCAGGTACTGCAACCCATGGCCCCGCCGCCTGGAGCGGAGTAGACGACGAACAGTGTAGGCAGGCCCCCCCCAATCAATGAACCGGGCGGGAGGAGGGGGCCCGGAGGGGGGTGCAAACTGGGAAGAGAACACAGGTTTGATACGGGAGACATGGAAAGTGGGGCAGACCCGCAGGGTCCTAGGCAGTCGGATTAACCACCCTGGTTATAGGGAAAGGGCCAATGAAGCGAGGGGCCAACTTGCGATTCTCAACCCGAAGGGGAAGGTCCTTGGTTGACAACCACACCTCCTGCCCCACTTGATACTCCGGTGCAGCAATCCGCCGACGATTAGCAGCCCGAGAATACACTGCAGACGTCTTCAACAGGGCACAACGAGCCCTCCGCCATACACGTTGACATCTCAGTGCTGCTGAGTGAGCTGAGGGGACTGTGATGGCAATCTCCTGTAAATCAAAGACTGGCGGCTGGTATCCATACACAGTGTAGAACAGAGAGAGCCCTGTGGAGCTGGAGGGGAGCGAGTTAAGGGAATATTCCACCCAAGGAATGTTCTGTGACCACATTGAGGGATCCCGTTCACACAACATACGTAGCTTAGTCTCCACCTCCTGGTTGACCCGCTCCGTCTGAGGATGATACCCAGAGGAGAGACTCACTTGGATACCAAGAAGGTTACAGAACTCCTTCCAAAATCGAGAAACAAATTGGGGACCTCTGTCAGAGACGATGTCATCCGGAAGTCCATGTAAATGAAATACCTCCCTGGCAAGGATCTCCCCTAATTCCTTAGAAGACGGCAACTTGGCAAGAGGAATCAAATGAGTCATTTTGGAGAAACGGTCAACTATGGTAAGTAGTACTGAATGATTCTTGGAGTTGGGCAGACCTGTGATGAAATCCATGGACAAATGAGACCAAGGACGACGTGGAATTGGGAGCAGCCGCAGAAAACCAGCTGGCGGTCGATAAGACTTAGCTTGGGAACAGACACGGCAAGCAGCGATGAATTCCTTGACATCCTGGACCAAGGTCTCCCACCAGAAGCGACTCTGTACTACTGACAGAGTCTTGGTCACACCTGGGTGACAAAATAAACGAGAACTATGACAAAATGACAGTACCTCTGGGACAAGGTGCACTGGAACAAAGAGGCGACCCTGGGGACAGTTCTCAGGAATCTGGTGTTGTTGTTGGGCCTCCCTTATCTCTCTCTCCAAACCGAGTCTGACGACCCCCAGAATGGGGAAGGATGTAGTCATTCTGACCATCGGACTGTCCCTCCTCCGGAACCTCGTGAAGCCTTGAGAGAGAATCCGGCTTGGTGTTCTTAGTTCCTGGTCTGTAGGATAGGGAGAAGTTAAATCTGCTGAAGAACAGGGACCATCTAGCCTGTCTGGGATTGAGTCTCTTAGCAGATTGTAGGTACTCAAGGTTCTTATGATCCGTCCACACAATGGTGCTTAGCTCCCTCCAGCCAGTGCCTCCACTCTTCGAGTGCCAGTTTAACCGCCAGGAGCTCGCGATCTCCCACATCATAATTCCTCTTGGTTGTGGAGAGACCTCTTGAAAAGAAGGCACATGGATGAGTCTTGCCATCAGAAAACCTTTGACTTAGAATAGCACCCACTCCTGCGTCAGAGGCATCCACTTCAACAATAAACTGCCGATCAGAATCCGGTGCGTGGAGGACAGGTGCCGAGGTGAACAAGTCCTTTAAGTGAGAGAAGGCACGGTCCGCCGCTGTGTTCCAAATAAACCTGTTCTTAGATGAAGTAAGAGCATGCAAAGGTGAGGCGATGGAACTGTAATTTCTTATGAACCTCCGATAGAAATTGGCAAAGCCTTGGAATCTCTGAAGTTGCTTGCGAGACTGGGGAACCGGCCATTCCTTCACCGCTGAAACTTTGCTGAGATCCATGGACATTCTGTTGGGCGAGATGACATAGCCCAGAAACTATATAGAACTTCGTTGGAACTCACACTTCTCTGCTTTTACAAAAAGGTTATTCTGTAAAAGACGGAGAAGGACAGTGCGGACATGGCTCTGGTGCGTGGGGAGGTCTTTGGAAAAAAATCAAAATGTCATCAAGATAAACAAAAACATATAGTCCAACCATATCTCTGAGATCATCATTAATTAGGGACTGAAAAACTGCAGGAGCATTGGTTAGGCCAAAAGGCATGACAAGGTACTCGTAGTGCCCTGTGGGTGTATTGAATGCCATCTTCCACTCATCTCCCTCTTTGATGCGGATGAGGTGATAGGCATTCCTGAGATCCAGCTTGGTGAAGATGGTGGCACCCTGAATGAGATCAAACGCAGTGTTCATAAGGGGAAGAGGATAACGGTTCTTTATAGTTATGTCATTTAGTCCTCTGTAGTCAATGCACGGTCTTAGAGTTCAATCCTTCTTTCCTACAAAAAAAAACCCTGCAGCAGCAGGAGATGAAGAGGGGCGTATTATTCCAGTCTTAAGTGCCCCTTCTATGTACTCCTTCATGGCATGAGTCTCAGGTCCTGACAAGGAGTATAAACGGCCCTTGGGAGGGAAGGTACCGGGTAAAAGATCAATGGAGCAGTCATAGGGACGATGTGGAGGAAGAGAAGTTGCCAAGTGCTTTTTGGATACCTGCTTGAGATCGTGATACTCAGGAGGAACCTTAGAAAGATCTGGGTAGGTCTCCTGACAAACTGGTTCAGCGGGGAGTGAATTAGCCATTAGAAGACAAGAGGATGACCAGCTCAGGACCTCACTTGTCCTCCAATCAATGTGCGGATTGTGGTGAAGCAGCCAAGAGGCACCAAGAATGGGTAGCTCAGGGGAATGGATGACAAGAAATGATACCATCTCCTGGTGATTTCCTCCTACAATGAACTTGAGAGGCGCAGTCTCTTCCGTGATCTGGTGCAACACATGACCATCAAGTGCAAATACTTTCTGCTTCTTAGAGGTGGGTAGTAATTGAATGTTAAGAGATCTTGCCAAGCCCGCATCAATGAATTCCGCATCAGCCCCAGAATCGATACATGCCATAACCTGCTCAGGAAGACCATTTATGAGGAGCTGTGCCTGTAACGAGACTAAAGAGGATTTCACCAACTTCTGACTCAGTAGGAACCTCCTATCTCCTACTGAGTCCGGTCTTTTAATGGACACCGGTGAACCAGGTGCCCGCTCTCTCCGCAATAGAAGCACAATCCCTCCTTCGAACGTCGTGAAAGCGGGTCCGTCCAATCTGCATGGGAACCACTGGGTCCCCTACTGGAGCTGGAACTACAGGAGATTGTGCCAGGGGATTACATTGTGACACGGGCCTTGGTTCAGTGTGAAGACTGTTAGAGGTTCGGCTCCTCTCCACTCTCCGTTCGTGAAGTCTCTGATCGATCCTGGAGGAGAGAGTCTCCAGCTGGTCCAGACATCTCGGAGCTTTCCGGGTAGCCAGTTCGTCTTTAATCTCCTCATTAAGTCCTTGATAGAAAGCGTCACATAACGCCTCATCATTCCAGCGGCTTTCTGCTGAGAGAGTATGAAAATCTATTATATAGTCAGTAACCCGCCTCTTGCCTTGCTTTAGGGCTAACAGACCCCGGGCAGCCTCTCTCTCAGGTGGAACTGGGTCAAAGACTCTGATGAGCTCCCTTGTGAAGTCCTTGTAATTATAGCAGATGAGCGAGTCTCTCTGCCATTCAGCCGTTCCCCACAGCTTGGCTTTCCCTGAAAAAAGTGAAATCATATAGGCAATCCTAGCCCGTTCTGACGGGAAGGAAGAGGGCTGCAATTCAAAGTGGATCTCACACTGGGTTATGAAGGGCTGACACTGACTCCGCTCACCTGAAAATACCTCTGGAGGAGTCAGACGTGGTTCATGGCAAGGTGAGACTTGGCAAAGAGACGACGATCCAGTAGCTTGGACAGAGGCACCTTCCAGTGGAGCTGTAACTGAGGAGAGGTTAGATAGCATAGTCATCATGTCCTGCATGCTTGGTTCCAGTTTGGTGATGGACTTCTCAACACATGAGCGCCACTCCTGTGTGGACGATGGATCCATGTTGGCCAGATAATACTGTAATGAGTTACCCTGAGGATCCGAAATTACAGCCACACACAAGAAGTTATGGACAAATGACCAGTTTATTGGCGAAGAAGTATGAGCAGAAGATCAATCCGGGTGACTGGTCTGCAGAAGAAACCAGGCAACAGCTGGGAGGTAAACGGAATGGCAAATTACTCGTCCAGGCAAAGACAAGGCTCGGAGATCCAAAGACGAGCAGGGTCGGTAACCAGAAGATCCGAAAAGTAGCGGTGTCCGTCGAGGGCAAGGCAAGGAGGGTAATCCGGGGGCATGAAGCAGAAGGTCGGCAACTGAGGAACAATCCGTAGAACGCTGGAACACAACTAGACATAGGTCTGATTATTATCTGGCAGAGAAGGAGAGATTGGAGGGAACTTAAGTAGGCAGTGAGAAAAGGAAACCAGGTGAACTGAGTGAGACAGTAGAGGCAATTAGGAAGCCAACAGGTGGATCGTGTTACCAATGATGAGTGCCAGGAGATCAGGATGGCAAAAACATGACATAAAGAGATTTTTTATCCACCTTAAGTAAACTATTATGTAAATACATGATTTTTTTTTTTTTTTTTTTTTTTTTTGTTGTTGCAAAAAATGGTCTTGTCCTATTATTTGATGGCTTATTTTCCATGTTTCTCTCTCAAAAGCTAATGGTGGGTTTTCAAATGGAATATTCCCAGTCGTTTGAGATATAAAGGCTTCCATGGAGTAAGATTCTATAATTTCATGCTCTATAGGGACCCACTGTGGAATCTTATCCTCATCTCTAAATATTTTGGCAAATTGACTAAGAGAGAAAACATAGTGAGACCAGTCTACTTTGGGTAGACCCAGACCACCATCCTCATGAGAAGCATGTCGTTTGGTCTTATTAAAAAGAGGTCTTTTACCTGCCCATAGGAACAAATCAACAGCTTTGACAAATCTTGACAGCAACTGTCACATAGTCTGTCTGTGGAATTGTTATCATTTTAAAGATATTTACTTTACCCAGTAGAGATAAACTTAATTTGGTCCAGTTTTGTAAGGGGATTTCAATTTTCTGGAGGGAGAAGATTCTCCGACATGACATGATCTTAATATCTAAATATACAAGACCCATAGGGGATCCACTTAAACTGCCAATTTTCCTGAATGCATGGTGGGCAAAATCTTGAAAAAGGCATTGCCTCAGATTTCTCAGATTTCTTCTCAGAAGAGAAGAGATTAATCAAAGAATGGGAAAAAATGGGACATTTCAGGGTTTGAGCTCAATACAGGTATATACAACAACAACTTATGTTCTACCTACCTGAATACCTTGATATTGTGATGACTTCTAATAGCAACTGCTAGAGGTTCAATGGGCTCATAAGGAAGCATTGTCTCGTACCTTTATGTAGCTGAAAAAACTCTGAGTTAATTTCATTAGTAAATACTACAGTCTGAGGACAATAATACCATAATTTGATCCATTTCATAAATATTGACCCTAACTCAAACCTATTTAATATCCTAAACATATAATCCCATTCTACTCTATAAAAAGACTTTTCTGCTTCAAGCGAAAAGGCAACTTTAGGTACAGAATCTTTTCTAACCTGCCATATAAGATGTAAAAGCCTGCAAATAATATCTGCGGAAGATCTTCCCCTAAGAAAGCCATTTGATCTGGATTAAAAAAACTAGGTACATATTTTTCTAATCTTATTGCCAAAGTCTTTGCCAAGATTTTAGCATCAACGTTAATTAATGATATTGGTCTATAACCCCCACACTTCTGAGGATATTTCCCTTTTTTCAGTACAAATGTAATTATTATCCCGGTAACCTTCCTTTCTCCCGGGAATCCTGAAAGACCTTTAACAATTTAGGTGCAAGTATATCAGAGAACATTTTATAGTATTCAATGGGAAATCCATCATTTCCTGGGGATTTACCAGAACTTAATTTATTAATGTCTTTCTGTACCTCCTCTGATGTTATCTCACTCACTGATGCTTTCATTTCTAGTAGAACAGATTACTGTAACTCCCTGCTCGCTGGTCTCCCTAAAAAGTTCATTTCCAGCCTACAATCACTGCAGAACTCTGCGGTACGAGTTCTGACGAGGACCAGAGGGCGGGAACACATCATACCGGTTTTAAAATGGCTGCATTGGCTCCCCGTGCGTTTCAGGATTGATTTTAAGATTCTTTTAGCCATTTACAAATGTCTTAATCATCTTCTTATTCATCTGACATCCTTTTAAGATACGAGACCTGGCGGACCCTGAGGTCCTCTGGTACCGACTTGTACATGTTCCTAAAGTAAGAACCAAAACATATGGCGAGGCCACGTTCCATCATCATGGTCCCGTCTGTGGAGCCGCCTGCAGGAGAACCTTATGGCTGCAGAATCTACTGTTTTTAAAAAAGACCTTTTTTAGTTTAGCTTTGAGATTGTCTTATCCGTTTTTTAGTCTATGTAAGGATTAATTATCTATTGTTCTTATTGTTGCTCATTTGTTTATTTTTACCTTTTTAATCACTTTATTATTTAAATATTTTATTCTTACGTTTACTTTTATTAATTTATTTATTTTTTGTTCTTAGCTGTTCTTTGTAGATTTTAGTCTTGTTTGATCTGTTAAGCTTTGTTATTCCAGTATTTTCATAATGCGGGTCCTCCAAGCTGGGGGCTATGGCGACACCTCGTTGCCATGGAGACGGCTATTTACAGGTAGGCCCTTGCATTGCAGCCATTTGGCTGTGGTGCGGATCTGGGCCAACCTTGAGTCGTGGCCGTTCCAGTGATGACGTGATATATGGTAATGGGTGAGCTGGCCCCTGGTGTGAAAGGATCCCCTGGATATTGTTATTTATTATTATTATTATTAATATTATTATTATTATTAATATTATTAGTTAAAGAGACAGACAATTACTTTAGAGTTTTGCCATGCAACATGGGGGTGTGTTCAGTATGTGTGTGTGAAGGATTATATGTATTTCTTTGTGTTTTAATAGATGTAAAAAAAAAACTTTGTACGACTTCATGTAAGGAAGGAGTTTATTAAATACATCCTGCAGGAAGTACAACACACGTGTGATTATCAACATGTGTGTTACTGTGTCAGGGGTCATTCACCAAGAACACAGTACAACATGGATATGTAATCCTAGGATAGTAAAGTAATCTTATCTAGATAAATGGATGTGCCTGAATGTCTCAGTCAGTTTTTTTTTTCTTTTAACCTGTCCTGTCCAGCATCTCAGCATACAGAACAATCTGCGTGCCGTATTTTTGCCAGACAGATTTGCTCTGTCAAGGGAGACATCTCATGTAAATAGCTGCCCTTGATAATCTGAATATTTTTATTATTATGATAATTATTTTATTTATTTATTTATTTATTTTCCTTTTATCATTTTGCAATCATTGTCAGTCTTGATATGGCTGAGCTGGACCTGGCAGGGAAAGAGGAAAAAAAGAGGAAATGAAAGGAGGAAAAAGAGAGAGAGAAAAGAAAGTCTCAGTCATTTTTACAACACTAAAGTCTTGCTTGTTTCTAGAAGGTCTTTGTCCTGAACCTCCAACTCCAGACCAGACCAGGCCAGACCAGACCAGGCCAGCAGGATTACAAGCTGATCACAGATTCCAACACAGCAGAGACGTGTCCCAGAGAGCTGAGATATCAGAGGTTTCCTGTGAAACATCAGACTGACCGATGAGACACAGAGCAGACTTTGGTTGACTTAGTTTGGATAAAAAACTGCTTTCAGTTAGTGGGAGTGTTGTTCTGGCTGCGGACCCGCTTTGGGCCGGCGCTGCGCCGTCTCCGCTGGGCAGAAGCTTCACTGGGATTTGGCTCGATCCATCTGTGGTCTGTGTCGATGTTATTAAGATTAGTGTTGCCGCCACGCCGGTCTTCCTGCCGCCGCCACGCCGGTCTTCCTGCCGCCGCCACGCCGGTCTTCCTGCCGCCTCCACGCCGGTCTTCCTGCCGCCGCCACGCCGGTCTTCCTGCCGCCGCCACGCCGGTCTTCCTGCCGCCGCCACGCCGGTCTTCCTGCCGCCTCCACGCCGGTCTTCCTGCCGCCTCCACGCCGGTCTTCCTGCCGCCTCCACGCCGCCACGCCGGTCTTCCTGCCGCCGCCACGCCGGTCTTCCTGCCGCCGCCACGCCGGTCTTCCTGCCGCCTCCACGCCGGTCTTCCTGCCGCCTCCACGCCGGTCTTCCTGCCGCCTCCACGCCGGTCTTCCTGCCGCCGCCACGCCGGTCTTCCTGCCGCCGCCACGCCGGTCTTCCTGCCGCCGCCACGCCGGTCTTCCTGCCGCCTCCACGCCGGTCTTCCTGCCGCCGCCACGCCGGTCTTCCTGCCGCCGCCACGCCGGTCTTCCTGCCGCCTCCACGCCGGTCTTCCTGCCGCCTCCACGCCGGTCTTCCTGCCGCCTCCACGCCGGTCTTCCTGCCGCCGCCACGCCGGTCTTCCTGCCGCCGCCACGCCGGTCTTCCTGCCGCCGCCACGCCGGTCTTCCTGCCGCCTCCACGCCGGTCTTCCTGCCGCCGCCACGCCGGTCTTCCTGCCGCCTCCACGCCGGTCTTCCTGCCGCCGCCACGCCGGTCTTCCTGCCGCCGCCACGCCGGTCTTCCTGCCGCCTCCACGCCGGTCTTCCATGACTTTCCATGAAGCAGATTTACACTCTCATGCTGAGTTTTATTTTTATGTCCGACTCCAGCTGAATGACGTTCCTCGCAGTAAAACGTCAACAAAGAGGCTATTAGAATAATCAGCAGCAACTGTTTTCATTGTTATTTAAGCAGCAGAAGACCTCCGAGGCCTCTGACCTCCCTGCTGGCTCACACACAACGCAGGTTAATCATTACTGAATATTTAAACAGGAAGCTGAATAAGAGCTGCTGCAGTAGAGCAGAAAATGGCCAGTCGAGGGTGGAAAACAAGGAGAATTACTGCTTTCTAACTGGGAATGAAACGCAGTAAACCACACAGACTCCTCCCTCCTGTTTTACAGATAGAACTTTTACTGCTCTACATAGTGTCGTGTCTGTATTATATACTGGGGACACATATGGTCTCGCTGCCAAATAGACCTTTAGAGGATGACGACCGTCGTTTACTGGACTTTATGGTCATAAAGTTGCAGAAGAAGTTTAGAACTAGACCTGCAAACTTTTTTGTGGTTCTGAATTTACCTGCTCTAGACCAGACTTCAGAACCAAAGCTGGATTGAAGCTGATTGGTAGACAGGAAGGTAAGGATCTACTGGTGGATGGTCTACTGTGGAGGATTTACTGGTGAAAGATCTACAAGTGAGAATCTACTGGTGGAAGATCGACTGCTGAAGATCTACTGGATTGAAGCTGATTGGTAGACAGGAAGGTAAGGATCTACTGGTGGATGGTCTACTGTGGAGGATTTACTGGTGAAAGATCTACAAGTGAGAATCTACTGGTGGAAGATCGACTGCTGAAGATCTACTGGGGAGGATCTACTGGTGGAAGATCGACTGCTGAAGATCTACTGGGGAGGATCTACTGGTGGAAGATCGACTGCTGAAGATCTACTGGTGAGAATCTACTGGTGGAAGTTCGACTGCTGAAGATCTACTTGGGAGGATCTACTGGTGGATGTTCTACTACTGAAGATCTACTGGGGAGGGTCTACTGGTGGATGTTCTACTACTGAAGATCTACTGGGGAGGATCTACTGGTGAGAATCTACTGGTGGAAGATCTACTGGGGAGGGTCTACTGGTGAGAATCTACTGGTGGAAGATCTACTGGTGACAGATCTACTGGGGAGGATCTACTGGTGGATGTTCTACTACTGAAGATCTACTGGTGAGAATCTACTGGTGGAAGATCGACTGCTGAAGATCTACTGGGGAGGATCTACTGGTGAGAATCTACTGGTGGAAGATCTACTGGTGACAGATCTACTGGGGAGGGTCTACTGGTGGATGTTCTACTACTGAAGATCTACTGGGGAGGATCTACTGGTGAGAATCTACTGGTGGAAGATCTACTACTGAAGATCTACTGGGGAGGATCTACTGGTGAGAATCTACTGGTGGAAGATCGACTTCTGAAGATCTACTTGGGAGGGTCTACTGATGGATGTTCTACTACTGAAGATCTACTGGGGAGGATCTACTGGTGGAAGATCGACTTCTGAAGATCTACTGGGGAGGATCTACTGGTGGATGTTCTACTACTGAAGATCTACTGGGGAGGATCTACTGGTGAGAATCTACTGGTGGAAGATCTACTGGTGGAAGATCTACTGGTGAGGATCTACTGGTATTGGGGATACTGGTGCAGATCTCCAGGGTCGGAGTGATTTTAGCTGTCAACGGCTTCTTCCACAGCTGCAGGATCTGAGTGATGCCATGACGTCATGACCACAGAAGTCAGTGATGGATTTGTAATTTACCATGTGTTAACACCTGGACTTTAGGAAGGTGCTGAGACTCAGGTTATTGAAGATCAGGACCTTGTCCCAGTGGGGGAGGAGTAAGCTCACCTGGATGGCTAAACGTTTCATCCACAGGAAAACTTCTCACGAGTGAAAACAAATGGATCCTTTGGATGCTGCAAAACTAGACGGTGAATTCTATTATCAGGTTGTGAAGATTTACACGCTGCCAGCCAGGCCCATTTCATTTCCATTTAATCATTTCATGAAGGATCATCTCCGTCTAATGGGCAGATTTTCACTCTGTAAACAAACGTTGATGCCAATGACTCAGCTGTTTGTTTCAAACACCAGTTTGTCTCCATGAACCCAGACCAGCGTAATGAGGCGGGCTGATGAGGCTTGCATGCAGGTCAAGATGGAGCGAGTTCTCTGGAGGCCTGTCAGATGACCAATCAAATGGCTGCAAACGTAAAACATTCTCTTTAAACTCGTTTAGTAGATTTTATTTCCTGCGATTTGTGAAATGAACCCTTTAAGGCCCAACCCATGAAAAAGTGGAAAGTCTTAATATTTTATTTTATGATCTGCTGTCTGGTGTCCACCAGCAGACTGCTGAAGATCTACTTGGGAGGATCTACTGGTGGATGTTCTACTACTGAAGATCTACTGGTGAGAATCTACTGGTGGAAGATCGACTGCTGAAGATCTGCTTGGGAGGGTCTACTGATGGAAGATCTACTACTGAAGATCTACTGGGGAGGATCTACTGGTGAGAATCTACTGGTGGAAGATCGACTTCTGAAGATCTGCTTGGGAGGGTCTACTGATGGAAGATCTACTGGTGACAGATCTACTGGGGAGGGTCTACTGGTGACAGATCTACTGGGGTGGACCTACTGGTGGAAGATCTACTACTGAAGATCTACTGGGGAGGATCTACTGGTGATTTCCAGCAAAGTTTTTACCACCAAGCGATGCCAAATGTCTCCGAAACTGGATGTATCCTGCATGTCAAACTAAATCTCCCTGCATGGTCCCATGCTGCCCAGCGTACATTAATGTGTGTAAGGCAGCCATGTTTCACCCCCAGACCTGAGTGACCGCTACATGGTGAGCTGTAAAGCTGCCAGCAGGGTATCCCCAGATCAAGGTGCAGCTTAACATTCATTCTGAATGTTTTTCTGTTTCAGATCAGCCAGGAGGGTGATTAACCCTGACCTCACTGTGGAAGCTCCATCCTGCAGCTCACGGCCGTTTGAACCAGAAAGTCTGGTGACGGAACCCAGACTGTCTACAAGATGAGGAAAAAACTCAACGACAAGTGAATTAAATTCTCTACATTGAACTCAAATGACCCAGAAATTGGGTTAGTTTTCTCTGGAACGTGCTGGCATGGCGATGTACGCTTCTGCCGGTCTTTTCATGTAGATGTCTGTTTGGGTTGCCATGGTTACGGAGGCTGAAAGGGAAAGGTCTTCTGCTCTCTGTTGAAATGACAGACCGACTCTCCTCAGCAAATCCAATTAACGTCACCGTTTCCAAACTCTGAACTCAAGCCGTGTCTCCCTGTCCGTCCCGCTCAGAGTGTCTGGGTTTACCAGACGTCTCTTCCGGTCATCTCTTTTCAGGACAATTTAACCCCATGACCTGATCTCCGTTTCACCTTTTATTAGTGGTGATGTTCTTCCAGCTGTTAGCGTGTAGCATTGGAAGGAGACAGACATTTTCATCTCAGCTCCGTCACTTATCAATAAAGTCATTTATAGGTGGTTTGATTTGGAAGGTTGTGTTTTTTAGGTCTGACTGGATGAAGATGTTCTACAACATCTGCAGAGGGCTGGTTCTAAAATCCAGTTCAGGAAAAAAAGTCTTTTTTTCTTTCATCTGAAGTCTTTATTTGACCCTTGAACAAAAGTAAAAGTACAACTAAATGTATAAAATGTATAGATTTAGTTTGTCAGCAGGTGATGTCACAGTTGCAGTGCAGCAGGTGTCCAGCAGGGGGCAGAACAGCAGCACCGTTTTTACCGCAGAGTGATATAAAATGTCTCGGAACCTGCATCAGAAACCTGGCCGTAAAAGGTTGAATAGAAAGGTTTCCAGGATTGTGGTCTCTGGTTCAGGATGTGGGGCTGCTTGAGGTCTGGATGAAGATGAAATCCACCAGAACCGAACAGGGGGACTTCTTTTAACACCTGAATGAAGATGTTCAGCTGTCCAGCCTGTGTTCTCCATGTTGTTTCTAACAACCATGAATTCACCCTGAAGAAGCGTCTGAACCACGAATGCTGGATGAGACTAAGTCCACTAAACTGTCCTCTTCATCATCCTCATCACATTTAGCAGAACCGGACCGAACACAGGACACTGGTTTGAGGGTTGAGGTGTCCTTTCAGGACAAGACCCGGGACACACTGCAGGGAAAGGAAATGACAGCATTAAACGCCGCCGTCCATCCTCGTCTTCACTTCCACACCTGCTTTGGTCACCATGGTGCTTCTGTCAGTTCACCTCTAGGGGGCAGAGCTGAGTTCAGCGTTCACTTCCACGTCTGACGGCGGTTGGTGGACGTAACCCGCTGCTACAAACTGTCCGTCCGTTTATTCACATTCTGGGTCCGAATGGACCTTTACCTGCTGCCACCGCAGGTCACCATGAAACTGACCCTGTTCCAGACCCGGGGGGGGGGGGGGGGGATTGTAAAACTGGGATCAGTAAAACCATTAGGAGGAGAGTTTATGGCAAACTAGCAGCAACAATCAGTTTATTCTGCATTTTTCTGTCGTCTACAACATTAGTCAAGTTCTGCTGTCCATCTCATTTCTTCCATCCTTCATCATCACTCCCTTTCCTCTCCTACGTCATCTTCCTCCTGCTGCTCCTCCTCCTCCTCCTTCCTCTCATTTTCCATCTTCGCCTTTGTTATTTCTCGTCTCATTTCGTGTCTATAATCTTCTCTGTCTCTACTCGTCTCACATCGTCTCCAGACCTCTGCGTTTTTCTGAAGGTGGTCGTCTCAAAAGACAATTCGACAAAATCTTTCACTTGGTTGCATCACGTCTTTGAACAGTGTTGGCCAAGCGGCCGTGATCTGTGTTCATGCAGCCGAACATCCTCTACGTTAACACGTCTGTTGTCATGCTGCTGCAACGCCGATACTTTCAGCTTTAATAACTTGACATCGTTAATAACTTTACATCTAAAATAACTTTACATCCATAATAACTTTACATCCATAATAACTTTACACCTATAATAACTTTACATCTATAATAACTTTACATCCATAATAACTTTACATGCATAATAACTTTACACCTATAAAAACTTTACATCTATAATAACTTTATATCCGTAATAACTTTACATCCATGATAACTTTACATCTATAATAACTTTACATCCATAATAACTTACATTTATAATAACTTCATATCTGTAATAACTTTACATCTATAACTTTACATCCATAATAACTTTACATCTATAATAACTTTATATCCGTAATAACTTTACATCTATAATAACCTTACATCCATAATAACTTTACATCTATAATAACTTTACATCCATAATAACTTTACATCCATAATAACTTTACATCTATAATAACTTTACATCTAAAATAACTTTACATCTATAATAACTTTACATCCATAATAACTTACATCCATAATAACTTTATATCCGTAAAAACTTTACATCTATAATAACTTTATATCTATAATAACTTTACATCTATAATGACTTTATATCCATAATAACTTTACATCTATAATAGCTTTATATCCATAATAACTTTACATCTATAATAACTTTACATCCATAACTTTACATCTATAATAACTTTACATCTAAAATAACTTTACATCTAAAATAACTTTACATCTATAATAACTTTACATCCATAATAACTTACATCTATAATAACTTTATATCCGTAATAACTTTACATCTATAATAACTTTACATCTATAATAGCTTTATATCCATAATAACTTTACATCTATAATAACTTTACATCCATAATAACTTTACATCTAAAATAACTTTACATCTATAATAACTTTACATCCATAATAACTTACATCTATAATAACTTTATATCCGTAATAACTTTACATTTATAATAACTTTACATCCATAATAACTTTACATCCATAATAACTTTACATCTATAATAACTATACATCTATAATAACTTTACATCCATAATAACTTTACATCTATAATAACTTTACATCCATAATAACTTTACATCCATAATAACTTTACATCTATAATAACTTTATGTAACCAAAGGGGAAAATGTAACATCTAACATGTTTTCTCCATGAGAGATTCAAAATTCCCACTCTTCCACTCAGTCCTTGAATGCATTGGTCACATGACAGTTCACCTGGTCTCTCCAGCCAATCATGGTTCCATACTTATGCTACCTCACTTCCTCTCAGCTCAGTAGTGTGGGAGAGGAGTTGAGGACAGCTGCTTTGAAGGTTGGTTTCAAACAGACATACAATCTATTTAGTAAATCTTGTATAAAGTCAACTATGCATCATTGTAACTTTGTAGAGGCCAACTTGATCTAAGGACTGGGGGGCTGTGCCTGTCATTTGGGCATCTATGATCTTTGGAATTGGTGAGTCTGAGCTTTGTCTGAGCCTATGTAATTTGTTTGTGGTGTTAGCCACCATTAGCTAAAATTAGCATGCTAATGCTAACATGTGATTGTGGACCAGGCCTTTATCCTGTTGTTCATGTTAGCCTGGTGGGTTAAATACTGGCTTTAGCATTAGCTATAGCATTAGCCATCTTGCTTTTTGCTGCTTGTACTGTTTTATTTATGGGTTTGGTTGCAGTGTAAAACCTGAGCATTTCCAAATGTACAGATATTGAACATTTATTTGAAACTCTGATATGAATGTGTACACAGGATTTATTGTTAACAATATGAATTATCAGATATTTAATTGGTCCTGTTCTCCAATGCAGGCCAGGTGCCCTTTAATGGGTGATGTGATGGTGAGCTATTACCCAGGAGCTTGAAGACCCTGAGTCCCTTT
Source organism: Telmatherina bonti (assembly GCF_933228915.1). NCBI lineage: Eukaryota > Metazoa > Chordata > Actinopteri > Atheriniformes > Telmatherinidae > Telmatherina > Telmatherina bonti. The sequence continues at coordinate 40,015,705 of NC_136610.1, read as the reverse complement.
CACTGGTTGGGTAGGAGGCTAAAGTAGCCTGTCTCTCTCCCACATATTCTCCACCTGTTTCACCAGTCCACTTCTCAATCTTTCAACAGTTAATCACGCGTTTCCCATCATTCTAAATTTGAATAACTCTATGGATATTCCACCGGTGCAAACGAACTGTTGAATATCCCCCGAACAGGAAAAAGAACTCAGGACTATGGACTTTGGAAATTATGTTTGATTTATTTTGATTCCTTTTCTGTGAAATGGTTGAGGATTTCATTTGATATTTCTCATTGTAAATATTGTATTATTTTTTTGGGGGGTTTTGTGGTTAATGGTTTTAGTTATTGTTTTGTTTTGTTGCAACTACTTTCAAAATATATTACTTCTAAAGCAACCTAATTGTCTTGTGTCACTTACCTTTGCCCTCTAGTAGCTGTATCTAGTCTTCTGATTAATATTTACTAGCCTATTGCAACTTATCAATTATAACAGTAATGCATATTTAAATTCACACTTGCTATATTCTTGGCGAGCTAGCCAGGAGGGCATTTGGTACAGTGAATACAAAATTTTTTGTTTTATTTTGCTCATTCAAACTTACCAATTCCAAAATGGAAATCTTTGAAAGTCTTGAAGTAAAAATTCCGAATGCACTTTTGGTAGATGGGGCCACAGAGTCTGAATTGCGCGACGATGTTTTTGAGTTTCTAGAATCGCATGGCGCAATAAAACGAAGCGTTCCGATTACTGGTACCGATTCTGAATTTTCAGGTCGACTTGTCGTTGAATATATGCCGGGCTCTGTTTTTGAGCTTTTACCAAAATTACCATATATTCACATTTCTGAGCTGGGCAATAAATATTTTATTGAAAAACTATCTGACGTTTATGCTTCAAAGGGTTGTGCTTCAAAAACTGAAACTTTTATGGAGGATGTGAAGAACATGGCTAAATTTTCCGGAAAGGAATATGGAGAAATTCTCCAGGAAATGATGGCACAAATTAATAAGTCCATTGCTGAGCTTTACCATCCTGCAGCTGCTACCAATGCTGTCATACAGCAACAGACTTTTCCTGTAACAGTGAAAAAATCAGGTCCTCCATTAACAAATGTTTTATCTGCACCCAGCGTTCCAGCAGAGAATCAACAGAGGGAAGAAAGGCAACCCACTGTGAACATGGCTGCCAGTGATCTGAACCCTCCGGAAGTTCAACGCTATGTGGTAGAACACGTTGTACGGAGTGGAGACAGTTCACAGTCATCCCATAAGCTGAGGACATTCTCTGGAAAAGTACCAAGACCAGCACAGGAAACGGACTATGATACCTGGAGATCTGGCGTTGTTGTTTTTGAGAGATCTATTTCTGACCTGCAACGCACTAGATTTATCCGGGACAGTCTGCTGCCACCTGCTGCGGATATGGTAAAACATCTCAGTCCTGACACTTTACCTGGGGTGTACCTGCAACAATTGGAATCTGCATATGGGACGGTGCAGGATGGAGATGAATTGTACGCGAAGTTCCTCGATACTTACCAGAATATAGGTGAGAAACCATCCACATACCTCCAGCGCCTCCAGGTTGCCTTGCAGCATGCCGTGAGAAGAGGAGGGGTTCCTGTAAGTGATGTGAATAAACGGCTGTTGACCCAATTTTGTAGAGGATGTTGGGACAACAACCTTATTGTCGAGCTGCAGTTAAAGCAGAGGAAAAATGATCCACCACAGTTTGCCGAGCTTCTCCTACTCCTTCGTACTGAGGAAGATCAGGATGCATCAAAGGCAATAAGAATGAAGCAGCACCTGGGTGTGGCAAAGCATAAAGTCACAAGCCATGCACAATATGTACAACCCGGCGAGGAACCTAATTTGTGTGCTACTTTCATGTCATTCACTAAGCAGCTCATCGAACAAATGACTGCTATACAGCAGCAGCTGGCCATGCTGACTACCAGTCAGTGCAGCCTTAAAGCTCCTGCTGTCACACAAGTTGAAGGACCCAAGCCTGGAAAATTTGTTAAACATGTTAAGCCTGGATTTTGTTTCCGCTGTGGAGAGGACGGGCACATTAAGCCCCAATGTGACTCGGAACCAAACCCTTTATTAGTGGCAACCAAACGTAAACAACTTCAGGAGAAACAGCAAAAATGGAAGAAGCAAAGCTCTCACTCGACTGGATCTTTAAACTAGTTCGAGTTCCTGGTGTGGGACACCCAGGAACTGAGCCGGACCAATCCAGTCCCGCCAAGAAGTCACTGTCAGTTCAGTGTGCAGAGCTAAAGTCCAGTCTGAACAAGAAACCACACATACCAAAAGGTTTAATTGGATCACGATACACCGCAGAGATCAACGTCGCTGGTCATAAATGTCAATGCCTGCTGGATACTGGATCTCAAGTCACTACGGTGCCAGTCTCATTTTATAATGATCACCTCTCTGACCAGCCTGTTCATTCAATCAATGAGCTCCTTCATGTAGAAGGTGCTGCTGGCCAGAGTGTGCCATATCTGGGATATGTGGAGACCACAGTGACTTTTTCTGAAGATTTTGTTGGGAGGGAATTTACCATTCCTACACTTGCTCTGGTAGTTCCCGATGTGAGACCAGGGTTTCCGACTTCCATTCTTGTTGGTATGAACACACCTGAAACTCTTTGTGATCAGTTTTGTGAAAGTGGGAATCCAACCTTTCAACCACTCTCATATGGTTATAAGGCTGTGCTAAATACACTTCAGCTAGTTTACCAGCAGAGTTGTAGAGACACTTTGGGAGTTGTAACTCTATTCAGTAAAGCTCCAGTGGTTATTCCAGCTGGCCGCACAGTTGTGATTGAAGGATCTGCAAAAGTTCATGTTTCGACCAGTCAGTCTGCTCTTTTACAGCATCCGGAGTCAGGCCTGCCGGGTGGTTTGTGTGTAAGCAGCTGTCTGATATCTCTTCCTGCTCATTCACCTCAAAAGATTCCGGTAATTGTGACGAATGAGTCCGAGCAAGACGTGTTCATTTCCCCTTCTACGGTCATAGGAGAGCTTGGAGCATACGACTGTGTTATTTCGGAGCATAGTGTGACCAACTCCACCTCTACTGAACACTCAACTGTTCCATTGAAGTTCAACTTTGACAACTCGCTGATACCTCCAGAGTGGAAAGAGCGCATCACATCAAAGCTCAATGCCATGCCAGAAGTCTTTTCCCATCATGATCTGGACTTTGGTTGCACAAGCCGAGTGAAACATCACATTAATCTTCATGACCCAACCCCTTTTAAGCATCGAGCTAGACCTATACATCCACATGATGTTGAGGCTGTACGGAAACATCTGCGGGAGCTCTTGGATGCTGGTGTTATTAGGGAGTCAGAATCCCCTTTTTCTTCTCCGATTGTGGTGGTCAAAAAGAAGAATGGGAATATCCGGCTGTGCATCGATTATCGGAAACTCAACCTTCAAACAATAAAAGATGCTTACGCATTGCCCAACCTGGAAGAGTCTTTTTCAGCCCTCACTGGATCTAAATGGTTCTCAGTGCTCGACCTCAAATCAGGTTACTATCAGATCGAAATGCACAAAGAAGACAAGGCCAAGACAGCCTTTGTAACTCCCCTTGGCTTCTGGGAATTTAACAGAATGCCACAAGGTGTCACCAATGCACCTTCTACCTTCCAACGTATAATGGAAAAGTGCATGGGGAGTCTTCACCTAAAAGAGGTCTTGGTGTTCATTGATGATTTGATTGTGTTCTCGAATACTCTAGAAGAACATGAGAACCGCCTTTTGCGAGTGCTGAACCGTCTGAAAGAATACGGGTTGAAACTTTCCCCGGACAAATGCAAATTTTTCCAGTCGTCTGTGCGATATTTGGGTCACATTGTGTCGGAGAGAGGTGTGGAAATGGACCCAGAAAAGGTTGCTGCCTTGAAATCCTGGCCAATTCCAACCAACCTGAAGACCTTGCGATCATTTCTGGGTTTTGCAGGTTATTACCGGCGATTTATCAAAGGGTATGCCAAAATTGTCAAACCTCTCAATGACCTAACAAAGGGATATTCGCTTCACAAATTAGTGAAGAAGAAAGTTTCTAATGCCCGACAGATGGATCCTAGTCAGCCATTCGGTGCCCGGTGGACTGCAGAGTGCCAACTTGTTTTCTCTACTCTCATTGAACAGCTCACTAGCGCACCTGTCCTTGGGTTTGCTAATCCTGCCTTGCCTTACATACTCCACACTGATGCTAGCACCACTGGTCTTGGCGCTGCCCTTTACCAAGAACAAGAGGGGAGGCTAAAGGTGATAGCATATGCCAGTCGGGGATTGTCACAGAGCGAGAGCCGTTATCCGGCACACAAACTCGAATTTCTGGCACTAAAGTGGAGTGTGACAGAGAAATTTCCTGATTATTTGTATGGGTCAAACTTTACAGTGGTTACGGATAGTAATCCCCTTACTTATGTTCTGACATCCGCTAAACTCGATGCCACCAGCCACCGCTGGTTGGCATCTCTTTCAACTTTCTCATTTAAGTTGCAGTACAGAGCTGGCCGACACAACTTGGATGCCGACGCCCTTTCTCGTCGTCCTCATGAGAGCACGCAGAATGAATTCATACAAAAAGACTACGAGCTCCTGCACCAATTTGCTGAACTTTATATCTGTAAATAACTTTACATCTATAATAACTTTACATCTATAATAACTTTATATCCATAATAACGTTACATCTATAATAGCTTTATATCCGTAATAACTTTACATCTATAATAAATTTACATCCATAATAACTTTACATCTATAATAACTTTACAACTATAATAACTTTATATCCGTAATAACTTTACATCTATAATAACTTTACATCTATAATAACTTTGCATCCATAATAACTTTACATCTATAATAACTTTATATCCGTAAAAACTTTACATCTATAATAACTTTATATCTATAATAACTTTATATCCGTAATAACTTTATATCCGTAATAACTTTACATCCGTAATAACTTTACATCTATAATAACTTTACATCTATAATAAATTTATATCCGTAATAACTTTACATCTATAATAACTTTACATCCATAATAACTTTACATCTATAATAGCTTTATATCTATAATAACTTTACATCTATAATAGCTTTATATCCATAATAACTTTATATCTATAATAACTTTACATCTATAATAACTTTACATCTATAATAACTTTACATCTATAATAACTTTACATCTGTAATAACTTTATATCTGTAATAACTTTATATCCGTAATAACTTTACATCTATAATAACTTTACATCTATAATGACTTTATATCCGTTATAACTTTACATCTATAATGACTTTATATCCGTAATAACTTTACATCTATAATGACTTTATATCCGTAATAACTTTACATCTATAATAACTTTATATCCATAATAACTTTACATCTATAATAACTTTACATCTATAATAACTTTACATCTATAATGACTTTATATCCGTAATAACTTTACATCTATAATAACTTTACATCTATAATGACTTTATATCCGTAATAACTTGACATCTATAATAACTTTACATCTATAATAACTTTGCATCCATAATAACTTTACATCTATAATAACTTTACATCTATAATAACTTTACATCTATAATGACTTTATATCCGTAATAACTTTACATCTATAATAACTTTACATCTATAATGACTTTATATCCGTAATAACTTGACATCTATAATAACTTTACATCTATAATGACTTTATATCCGTAATAACTTGACATCTATAATAACTTTACATCTATAATAACTTTGCATCCATAATAACTTTACATCTATAATAACTTTACATCTATAATAACTTTACATCTATAATGACTTTATATCCGTAATAACTTTACATCTATAATAACTTTACATCTATAATGACTTTATATCCGTAATAACTTTACATCTATAATAACTTTACATCTATAATAAATTTACATCCATAATAACTTTACATCTATAATAACTTTACAACTATAATAACTTTATATCCGTAATAACTTTACATCTATAATAACTTTACATCTATAATAACTTTGCATCCATAATAACTTTACATCTATAATAACTTTATATCCGTAAAAACTTTACATCTATAATAACTTTATATCTATAATAACTTTATATCCGTAATAACTTTACATCCATAATAACTTTACATCTATAATAACTTTACATCTATAATAAATTTATATCCGTAAATAACTTTACATCTATAATAACTTTACATCCATAATAACTTTACATCTATAATAACTTTATATCCATAATAACTTTATATCCATAATAACTTTACATCTATAATAACTTTACATCCATAATAACTTTACATCCATAATAACTTTACATCTATAATAACTTTGCATCCATAATAACTTTACATCTACAATAACTTTATATCTACAATAACTTTATATCTACAATAACTTTATATCTATAATAACTTTATATCTATAATAACTTTATATCCGTAATAACTTTACATCTGTAATAACTTTACATCTATAATGACTTTATATCCGTAATAACTTTACATCTATAATAACTTTACATCTATAATGACTTTACATCTATAATGACTTTATATCCGTAATAACTTTACATCTATAATGACTTTACATCTATAATGACTTTATATCCGTAATAACTTTACATCTATAATAACTTTACATCTATAATAACTTTACATCTATAATGACTTTATATCCGTAATAACTTTACATCTATAATGACTTTACATCTATAATGACTTTATATCCGTAATAACTTTACATCTATAATAACTTTACATCTATAATAACTTTGCATCCATAATAACTTTACATCTATAATAACTTTATATCCGTAAAAACTTTACATCTATAATAACTTTATATCTATAATAACTTTATATCCGTAATAACTTTACATCCATAATAACTTTACATCTATAATAACTTTACATCTATAATAACTTTACATCTATAATAAATTTATATCCGTAAATAACTTTACATCTATAATAACTTTACATCCATAATAACTTTACATCCATAATAACTTTATATCCATAATAACTTTATATCCATAATAACTTTACATCTATAATAACTTTACATCCATAATAACTTTACATCTATAATAACTTTGCATCCATAATAACTTTGCATCCATAATAACTTTACATCTATAATAACTTTACATCTACAATAACTTTATATCTATAATAACTTTATATCTATAATAACTTTATATCCGTAATAACTTTACATCTATAATAACTTTACATCTATAATGACTTTATATCCGTAATAACTTTACATCTATAATAACTTTACATCTATAATGACTTTACATCTATAATGACTTTATATCCGTAATAACTTTACATCTATAATGACTTTACATCTATAATGACTTTATATCCGTAATAACTTTACATCTATAATAACTTTACATCTATAATGACTTTATATCCGTAATGACTTTACATCTATAATGACTTTACATCTTTAATGACTTTATATCCGTAATAACTTTACATCTATAATAACTTTACATCTATAATAACTTTATATCCGTAATAACTTTACATCCGTAATAACTTTACATCTATAATAACTTTACATCTATAATAACTTTACATCTATAATGACTTTACATCTATAATGACTTTATATCCGTAATAACTTTACATCTATAATAACTTTACATCTATAATAACTTTACATCCGTAATAACTTTACATCCGTAATAACTTTACATCTATAATAACTTTACATCTATAATGACTTTATATCCGTAATAACTTTACATCTATAATGACTTTATATCCGTAATAACTTTACATCTATAATAACTTTACATCTATAAGAACTTTACATCTACAGCAGGAAAGAGTCCTTCCAGGATGGACAAATCCAGCCAGTCCGAAAGGATCCCTGTCCAGTTTGATGTTCCTGCGGATGAGCAGTTCTGCTGGTTCTCATGGTCAGATCTTCCTTCTTCCAGTCTGATCCAGTTCCAGAAGACACAATTACACTGAGACTGGATAAAGTGATCGGACCAGCGATGGGAACGCTTCGACGTGGACTGATCTAGCAGGAGAACTTCCATCTGAAAGGTTCGATCCTGTGACTGACCCACTGCTTCAGTCTCAGACTCTGCAGATGGGATTGTAGGAGGATCAATAACTCATTCTGATTGGACAGTTTGCATCAGGTGTTGCAGCCATGTCTGCAGGACTTGAGCAGGTGGTGGACCATTACTACAACTGCGTTGTTTCTGTTATCAGAAGCTGGAGTCTTTCCCAGCGGGTGTCTCAACATACGGTGGACGGAAGCCTGGACAGAACCACGTTTCCATGGCGACAGCATGAAACTCCACACAGAAGGACCTCTGGTCCTGAGGCTGCAGAACGTCGGCTGGACTCTTATCAGGTCAGCTTCTCTCCCAGCAGCTGTCCTCTCTTCAGAGCAGCGTTCAGCTGAATCCGCAACGGTTTTTCCAGCCGGGTGGAGCTTCGGACCGAGGCTGCCTTCCAGCCCCTTTCTTCCTCCTTCTCCCACCTCATGAGGCCGCTGCATGTCCCACCATGCAATGCCTCAACAGAAATGAACCAATTACCAAGAGCTGCATGTCACCCCCTCCCCCCCCCCGCTGCAGCGGGAGACAAATCAATGGGTCGTCCTGAGACAGCAGTCCCACTCGTAGTTCATGCCTGCCCCCCCCGGCTGGAAGGAGCCGCCCATACAGATGAAACAGCAGCCATGTGGGGGGGGGTCAGGGAGGTGGGCCGACCCAGAGATGGATTGTTTGTGTATACCGGGGGAAGGGGGGGGGGCTGTGAAGCCTGGCTGTGTAATCAGCAGAGTATCAGTGGTGGTTAACGGCTCGACCACGGGGCTGAGAACTCCAGCTTCATGTTGTTACCGCCATCGCACACCGATCGTGCCTACAGCTGATTACTGCCACGCCGCTGCGACGTTGTGACGTGGGGTTTGACATGGCAACGCTGCAATGATATCAGCCTGGAGTTGATTGATATCAGTCAGTCAAATTATCAGTAGATACTTCCGAGTATAAAAACATCAGTTTATAAAAATAAAACACAACTTTTTTTTCACTTTTTTTAGAGTTTTAGGTAATAAAATGAACAAAACAAAGTGTTTGTTTCGAGTCACATGATCATGATCAGCCAATCAGATGCCAGGATGCTGCTACTGTTTCCATATTTATGTGGTGTAATGCAGGTCAGTGGGCAGAATGTTTCATTATATTTATCTTTACATATTATAATAATTTCACATTTAAAATCATGAATCTTGTATTAATGTCTATTTTTATCACTTTTTACTTCAATATTTGTATTGAGAACATTTCTTTTAAGTATTGATGTTCTTGAATCAAACATCTTTCTGCAAACAATGTTTTTCATTTCAGGGCTAAAAAGTATCGATATAGGTCTCGATATCGGCACCAGTATTGATATCAGATTATTGGTATCGATGACAAAGAACCATAAACTACTGGTATCACTTGGTTTGGTCCGATCGACCGTCTACAGGAGCGGCGTGGAAAGAAGGTGTTGGGCCTGGAAGGATGTGATATTTTTCCTCAGGTGCATCCTGACTGATGGGCTGCAGCTGTTCCTCGTTCCAGCCTGGCTGATAAAACTGAGGACTGCTCTCCAGCCATTGCCAGTTCGTCTGCTTGCCAGCGGTATTGTATGGCCAACCAGCGTTTGGTGTTGGTAGACTCAATAAGAGTCTAAAGAATCCCCCCTGTCTTGTTTTCCAGTCTTCAGCCTGCCCACCTTGCCCCCCTGCCCCCAACCAGTGACCAAAATAAAGGAATCGGGTTGAGAAGCATCTGTGTGCCTGACTTCTTGGAGGCTCTTTCCTGCACTTTTCCTTAACAGAAGGAAAGTTCTGGTGAAAACAAAGCAGGTGTGACATCCGTTTCCTCTGAAACGTGTTCATACTGTCCTTCTTCTTCTGCTCTGCGTTGACGGAGGCGCCGTGTCTGTCGTTGGCATGACGTAATCTCATGCTGCCTGCACTGTGGAAGTCCTTGGTTTTTCCTGGTTGGCTTTGACCCCAGAGACACGTGGAGGCGACGCTCCGGCAGCAGCGAACAAGCAAACTGCATTAGGATCTCCCGCCGAGAAACACTTTTTACTCTATGCAGGCGGTTTGTGGAGACCACCTCCTGTCATGTTTCTAAATGGTTGCTGTTAAAACAAAGTCACGTAGCGTGAAATCTCCGTGTGCAGAATCTCTGTAACCATGGCAACTGTTGCAGCCGCGCTGAAGCAGAGTAAACAACGTTTTCATTATTTATGTGGCTCTTCCTCTATGACAGGCCCGGACGTCAGTTCCTCCTCCAGGAACATGGATCTGACACGAGACCCATCACAGGACCAGAGTCTCTCTGCTGGACTTCATCTCCACATTTCACCAGTTTACCTGCTGGTTCCGTTTCATTCGGTCCTGCTCAGCTTCTCGTGTGCGATTTTACACACGTTTTCATTTTGACCTCCTTAAACACTAAAATCCCCATCAGGGACCTGATCTGGTCAAGAACCCACTTCCTGTCAGACCGGACGGGTCAAGACCAGGTCGCCTCCCGTCCAGTAGGAGGCAGCACTCTGACAACTCGTCCTCAGGAACCAGTTGCTTCATGTGGTAGAAAGTTCTGATTGGTCGATGGGGTGCATTTCTCTGCCAATAGGAAAGGAGCTCTTTAGACTTTTACTCCGACTCCATTTTGACGTGATGCTGGACAGGACGGCGTACAAAGCGGCAGAAACCGTCGCCGCCATGTCGCAGACATAACACACCTGGAAATTACTTGATAAGAATTTGTATTCATGTCATTATTTTGTTTACCTGGATATCGTGTGTTGTTGCAGCTCTGGGCGATAGTGGTGTAGTGGTAGAGCCACAGCCTCCTAGCCAGAAGGTTGCTGGTTTGAGCCCCAGCTCGGGGTTTGAACGGTGGGTTTCACTGATTCTCCCTGTGTGTGTGGATACTCCCACCCACAACACATGGGGTGGCCACTTACCTGTCCATCTGTCAAATGACTGTAGAATAGATTGTTGAATTTATTTATCGCTTTTATTTTGTGTGAAACCTGAAGTAGCGCGCTAGCTTAACAACGCTAAAGCACGAACTGCCCGGAAAATGTGTGGAAAAACTTGCTTATTTTGCTTAGAAACCGAGAAGTGTTGTATTCATTGATGCATACTGATTAAAATCCCGCCTCAGAGGCCGGAGTCAGAGAAAAAGGCCTTTGCTAATAGTTTTTTTTTATTGTTATGTCTGTTAGTCTGAATGCAGTACAGAACTTTCATCAAAAATGCTAATTTGTCAATGTTTACTAAGCTGAAGCATGTGTCTGGACTTTCATGCGGTCCGCTGGATTTTCTTTCCTTCCGGCTGGTTAGCTAGTTTGTGGGTTGGTTAGCTAGTTGCTTGTTGGTTGGTTGGTTGGCTAGCTTGCTGTTTGGTTGGTTAACTTCTCTGGTTGGTCGGTTAGCCTGTTGGCTGGTTGGTTGGTTTGCTAGTTGGTTGGTTAGTTAGCTGGTTGTATAGCTGGTTATCTGATTGATTGGTTGGCTGGTTTTCTGGTTGGTTAGTTGGCTGGTTGATTGGCTGGTTAGGTGGTTGTTTGGTTTTCTGGTTGGTTAGCTTGTTTACTGATTGGCTGGTTGGCTTGTTGGCTGGCTGGTTGGCTGGTTAGCAGGTTAGCTAGTTGGTTGGCTGGCCGGTTAGCTTGTTGGCTGGCTGGCAGGCTGGTTAGCTGATTAGGGTAGGACGGTGTGTTTTTTCTGAAAGAATGGGTGTTCTCTTCAGGAGAGAAGTCTGGATTGTAAATGTGTGAAGAAACAGATGAATGATTTTAAGCGAGTGCAGATGGGAAAGCTGTGATGTAGACCTGCAGTGCAGGTGGAGACGTGATGTCTATCCTCTGCAGAATGCACCATCATACAGCAGCAGATTTAATAAGAGCAGCAGATGAATGAACCACCCGTGTGTGTGTGTGTGTGTGTGTGTGTGTGTGTGTGTGTGTGTGTGTGTGTGTGTGTGTGTGTGTGTGTGTGTGTGTGTGTGTGTGTGCACTGTATTTCCTGTGACAGTGTGATTTGTTATTGGAATGAATGCAGAACTATTTGCATATTAAGTGATTTGTCAGAGACATGTAGCTGGTTGATAGAGGAGGTATAAGACTGGAGTTGGCTCTCGTATTCATTGGGATTTGTCAGCAGTGCCTCTTCTCCGCCGTGTCGTCATTCCTCACCGTCTTCATTTTGGGAGCGACTCTTGCCGTTTTTCTCTGCTGGTCTCACATCTTTCATCCTCCTGCTTATGCCATCATAAACTTTTCTTTCTTCTACCAGATGTCTCCATTTTTAATCCCAAACTGCTCTTTAAATTTGAAAATTTAACTTATTTCTCTTGAAATCCAGCCTGGTGTGAACCATCCATTAAGACATTTTTACAATTTTTGCTCCATTTATTTGTTGTTTGAATCTTGATCTGTGGAAACTAAAGCCTATTAGCCCCTGTCAGCAGACATTTGCTACGTTTCTACACAGACGCTACATTTCCACACAGACGCTCCGTTTCAAACTTTATTCTTCCCGGGGGGAAATTCAGAGTTCAAGCCAGCTCGTCCAAGGTTAGACATACAGACGTAACATTCATGACAAAAGAGCAATACAGAGCCGAGCTAAGCTCAGGCCATGCAGCTATTATACCAGCGCTGCCTTACAATCGATAAGAACAGAGATACAATAGGATCATAGGGGGTCGAGGGCAAAAAAGGTCATGTAACTCCGGGCCGCACCAGGAAGACGCGGTCCGAAAATACAGAGAAAAAAACCTCATACAGTAAAGTACAAACCAAAACGAGACACACAAAGTCCAGGGAGGCGGTGAGTCATGTGGGAGGGGACTGGGGGTGGATGAGGAGGGGGACAGAGCATCTATGAACATCTCTTCTTCCGTTCTCGGGGGGGGGGAGGTTGCGCCGGCCCAAGATCGCTGGGAAGCCGAATCCAGATATGATTGGGTCTTCAGGTAGATCAAAACTCCACCAGCGCCAATCAGCAGAATCCCGATCACCAATAATCCAAGGATGTCAACATCCTCCACGTCCTCAGAGGACAGAACCACCAGATACATCGGTCTCCACCTGGCCCATGAGTCCTAAATGTATCCAGCCAAAAGCGTCCCCTCAGGACATGCGGGCTCCCCTCTGCCCGATCATCGGGTTGAGAAAATTTGATCAATTGGGTTGAGAGACCAGCTGATCAAATCCATGATGTAGTTTGAGTGGAAGTAAAGAGATGTAAAAAGAGGTTCAGAGTCAGACAGGAAAAAGTCACAGGCCAGAGTGGGAGGGAGGGGAGGAAACAGGAGCACAGAGAAAAAGCGTCCGACTTCGCTGAGAGCAGGAGTAGACAGGCGCTACGTTTCCACTCAGACGCTACGTTTCCACACAGTGGCTACGTTTCCACACAGTTGCTACGTTTCCACACAGTCGCTACGTTTCCACACAGTCGCTACGTTTCCACTCAGACGCTACGTTTGCACACAGTCGCTACGTTTGCACACAGTCGCTACATTTCCACACAGTCGCTACGTTTCCACTCAGATGCTACGTTTCCACACAGTCGCTACGTTTCCACTCAGACGCTACGTTTCCACACAGTCGCTACGTTTCCACACAGTCGCTACGTTTCCACACAGTCGCTACGTTTCCACTCAGTCGCTACGTTTGCACACAGTTGCTACGTTTCCACACAGTCGCTACGTTTCCACACAGTCGCTACGTTTCCACTCAGTCGCTACGTTTGCACACAGTTGCTACGTTTGCACACAGTTGCTACGTTTGCACACAGTTGCTACGTTTGCACACAGTCGCTACGTTTGCACACAGTCGCTACATTTCCACACAGTCGCTACATTTCCACACAGTCGCTACATTTCCACACAGTCGCTACGTCTCCACACAGACGCCGCGTTTCCACACAGATGCCGCGTTTCCACACAGTCGCTACGTCTCCACACAGTCGCTACGTCTCCACACAGTCGCTACGTTTCCACACAGTCGCTACATTTCCACACAGTCGCTACGTTTGCACACAGTCGCTACGTTTGCACACAGTCGCTACGTTTGCACACAGTCGCTACGTCTCCACACAGACGCCACGTTTCCACACAGACGCCACGTTTCCACACAGACGCCACGTTTCCACACAGACGCCACGTTTCCACACAGACGCCACGTTTCCACACAGACGCCACGTTTCCACACAGACGCCACGTTTCCACACAGACGCCACGTTTCCACACAGTCGCTACGTTTCCACACAGTCGCTACATTTCCACACAGTCGCTGCATTTCCACACAGTGGCTATGTTTCCACACAGTCGCTACGTTTCCACAGAGACGCTGCATTTCCACACAGTCGCTGCATTTCCACACAGTCGCTACATTTCCACACAGTCGCTGCATTTCCACACAGACGCTGCATTTCCACACAGTCGCTACATTTCTACACAGTCGCTACATTTCCACACAGATGCTACATTTCCACACAGACGCTACATTTCCACACAGTCGCTACATTTCCACACAGACGCTACATTTCCACACAGACGCTACATTTCCACACAGACGCTACATTTCCACACAGACGCTACATTTCCACACAGTCGGTACGTTTCCACACAGACACTGCATTTCCACACAGTCGGTACGTTTCCACACAGTCGCTACATTTCCACACAGACGCTACATTTCCACACAGACACTACATTTCCACACAGTCGCTACATTTCCACACAGTCGCTACATTTCCACACAGTCGCTACATTTCCACACAGACGCTGCATTTCCACACAGACGCTGCATTTCCACACAGTCGCTACATTTCCACACAGACGCTACGTTTCCACACAGTGGCTACGTTTCCACACAGTCGCTACGTTTCCACACAGTCGCTACATTTCCACACAGTCGCTACGTTTCCACTCAGACGCTACGTTTCCACACAGTGGCTACGTTTCCACACAGTCGCTACGTTTCCACACAGTGGCTACGTTTCCACACAGTCGCTACGTTTCCACACAGTCGCTACGTTTCCACACAGTCGCTACGTTTCCACTCAGTCGCTACGTTTGCACACAGTTGCTACGTTTGCACACAGTTGCTACGTTTGCACACAGTCGCTACGTTTGCACACAGTCGCTACATTTCCACACAGTCGCTACATTTCCACACAGTCGCTACGTCTCCACACAGACGCCACGTTTCCACACAGATGCCGCGTTTCCACACAGTCGCTACGTCTCCACACAGTCGCTACGTTTCCACAGAGACGCTGCATTTCCACACAGTCGCTGCATTTCCACACAGTCGCTACATTTCCACACAGTCGCTGCATTTCCACACAGACGCTGCATTTCCACACAGACGCTGCATTTCCACACAGTCGCTACATTTCTACACAGTCGCTACATTTCCACACAGATGCTACATTTCCACACAGACGCTACATTTCCACACAGTCGCTACATTTCCACACAGACGCTACATTTCCACACAGACGCTACATTTCCACACAGACGCTACATTTCCACACAGTCGGTACGTTTCCACACAGACACTGCATTTCCACACAGTCGGTACGTTTCCACACAGTCGCTACATTTCCACACAGACGCTACATTTCCACACAGTCGCTACATTTCCACACAGTCGCTACGTCTCCACACAGACGCCGCGTTTCCACACAGATGCCGCGTTTCCACACAGTCGCTACGTCTCCACACAGTCGCTACGTCTCCACACAGTCGCTACGTTTCCACACAGTCGCTACATTTCCACACAGTCGCTACGTTTGCACACAGTCGCTACGTTTGCACACAGTCGCTACGTTTGCACACAGTCGCTACGTCTCCACACAGACGCCACGTTTCCACACAGACGCCACGTTTCCACACAGACGCCACGTTTCCACACAGACGCCACGTTTCCACACAGACGCCACGTTTCCACACAGACGCCACGTTTCCACACAGACGCCACGTTTCCACACAGACGCCACGTTTCCACACAGACGCCACGTTTCCACACAGTCGCTACGTTTCCACACAGTCGCTACATTTCCACACAGTCGCTGCATTTCCACACAGTGGCTATGTTTCCACACAGTCGCTACGTTTCCACAGAGACGCTGCATTTCCACACAGTCGCTGCATTTCCACACAGTCGCTACATTTCCACACAGTCGCTGCATTTCCACACAGACGCTGCATTTCCACACAGTCGCTACATTTCTACACAGTCGCTACATTTCCACACAGATGCTACATTTCCACACAGACGCTACATTTCCACACAGTCGCTACATTTCCACACAGACGCTACATTTCCACACAGACGCTACATTTCCACACAGACGCTACATTTCCACACAGACGCTACATTTCCACACAGTCGGTACGTTTCCACACAGACACTGCATTTCCACACAGTCGGTACGTTTCCACACAGTCGCTACATTTCCACACAGACGCTACATTTCCACACAGACACTACATTTCCACACAGTCGCTACATTTCCACACAGTCGCTACATTTCCACACAGTCGCTACATTTCCACACAGACGCTGCATTTCCACACAGACGCTGCATTTCCACACAGTCGCTACATTTCCACACAGACGCTACGTTTCCACACAGTGGCTACGTTTCCACACAGTGGCTACGTTTCCACACAGTCGCTACATTTCCACACAGTCGCTACGTTTCCACTCAGACGCTACGTTTCCACACAGTGGCTACGTTTCCACACAGTCGCTACGTTTCCACACAGTCGCTACGTTTCCACACAGTCGCTACGTTTCCACTCAGTCGCTACGTTTGCACACAGTTGCTACGTTTGCACACAGTTGCTACGTTTGCACACAGTCGCTACGTTTGCACACAGTCGCTACATTTCCACACAGTCGCTACATTTCCACACAGTCGCTACGTCTCCACACAGACGCCACGTTTCCACACAGATGCCGCGTTTCCACACAGTCGCTACGTCTCCACACAGTCGCTACGTTTCCACAGAGACGCTGCATTTCCACACAGTCGCTGCATTTCCACACAGTCGCTACATTTCCACACAGTCGCTGCATTTCCACACAGACGCTGCATTTCCACACAGACGCTGCATTTCCACACAGTCGCTACATTTCTACACAGTCGCTACATTTCCACACAGATGCTACATTTCCACACAGACGCTACATTTCCACACAGTCGCTACATTTCCACACAGACGCTACATTTCCACACAGACGCTACATTTCCACACAGACGCTACATTTCCACACAGTCGGTACGTTTCCACACAGACACTGCATTTCCACACAGTCGGTACGTTTCCACACAGTCGCTACATTTCCACACAGACGCTACATTTCCACACAGACGCTACATTTCCACACAGTCGCTACATTTCCACACAGTCGCTACATTTCCACACAGTCGCTACATTTCCACACAGACGCTGCATTTCCACACAGACGCTGCATTTCCACACAGTCGCTACGTTTCCACACAGTCGCTACGTTTCCACACAGTGGCTACGTTTCCACACAGTGGCTACGTTTCCACACAGTCGCTACGTTTCCACACAGTCGCTACGTTTGCACACAGTCGCTACATTTCCACACAGTCGCTACGTTTCCACTCAGACGCTACGTTTCCACACAGTGGCTACGTTTCCACACAGTCGCTACGTTTCCACACAGTCGCTACGTTTCCACACAGTCGCTACATTTCCACACAGACGCTACGTTTCAACACAGTCGCTACGTTTCCACACAGTCGCTACGTTTCCAATCAGATGCTACGTTTCCACACAGTCGCTACGTTTCCACACGGTCGCTACGTTTCCACACAGTCGCTACGTTTCCACACAGTCGCTACATTTCCACACAGTCGCTGCATTTCCACACAGTCGGTACGTTTCCACACAGACGCTGCATTTCCACACAGACGCTACATTTCCACACAGTCGCTACGTTTCCACACAGACGCTACATTTCCACACAGTCGCTACGTTTCCACACAGACGCTACATTTCCAATCAGACGCTACGTTTCCACACAGTCGCTACGTTTCCAATCAGACGCTACGTTTCCACACAGTCGCTACGTTTCCACACAGTCGCTACATTTCCACACGGTCGATACATTTCCACACAGTCGCTACGTTTCCACACAGTCGCTACGTTTCCAATCAGATGCTACGTTTCCAATCAGATGCTACGTTTCCACACAGTCGCTACGTTTCCACACAGTCGCTACGTTTCCACACAGTCGCTACGTTTCCACACAGTCGCTACGTTTCCACACAGTCGGTACGTTTCCACACGGACGCTACGTTTCCACACAGTGGCTACGTTTCCACACAGTCGCTACGTTTCCAATCAGATGCTACATTTCCACACAGTCGCTACGTTTCCACACAGTCGCTACGTTTCCACACAGTCGCTACGTTTCCAATCAGACGCTACATTTCCACACGGTCGATACGTTTTCCACACGGTCGATACGTTTTCCACACAGTGGCTACGTTTCCACACAGTGGCTACGTTTCCACACAGTGGCTACGTTTCCACACAGTCGCTACGTTTCCACACAGTCGCTACGTTTCCACACAGTCGGTACGTTTCCACACAGTCGGTACGTTTCCACACGGACGCTACGTTTCCACACAGTGGCTACGTTTCCACACAGTCGCTACGTTTCCAATCAGATGCTACATTTCCACACAGTCGCTACGTTTCCACACAGTCGCTACGTTTCCAATCAGACGCTACGTTTCCACACAGTCGCTACGTTTCCACACAGTCGCTACGTTTCCACACAGTCGCTACGTTTCCACACAGTCGCTACGTTTCCACACGGTCGCTACGTTTCCACACAGTCGCTACGTTTCCACACAGTCGATACGTTTTCCACACGGTCGATACGTTTTCCACACAGTGGCTACCTTTCCACACAGTGGCTACGTTTCCACACAGTGGCTACGTTTCCACACAGTCGCTACGTTTCCACACAGTCGCTACGTTTCTACACAGTCGCTACGTTTCCACACATTCGCTGCATTTCCACACAGTCGCTACGTTTCCACACAGACGCTGCATTTCCACATAGTCGCTACATTTCCACACAGTCGCTACGTTTCCACACAGTCGCTACGTTTCCAATCAGACGCTACGTTTCCACACAGTCGCTACGTTTCCACACAGTCGCTACGTTTGCACACAGTCGCTACGTTTCCACACAGTCGCTACGTTTCCACACAGTCGCCACGTTTCCACACAGACGCCACGTTTCCACACAGACGCCACGTTTCCACACAGTCGCTACGTTTCCACACAGTCGCTACGTTTCCACACAGTCGCTATGTTTCCAATCAGATGCTACGTTTCCACACAGTCGCTACATTTCCACACAGTCGCTACGTTTCCACACAGTCGCTACGTTTCCAATCAGACGCTACGTTTCCACACGGTCGCTACGTTTCCACAAGATCGATACATTTCCACACAGTCGCTACGTTTCCACACGGTCGCTACGTTTCCACACGGTCGCTACGTTTCCACACAGTCGCTACGTTTCCACACAGTCGCTACGTTTCCACACAGTCGCTACATTTCCACACAGTCGCTACGTTTCCACACAGTCGCTACGTTTCCACACAGTCGCTACGTTTCCACACAGTCGCTACGTTTCCACACAGACGCTGCATTTCCACACAGACGGTACGTTTCCACACAGACGCTGCATTTCCACACAGTCGGTACGTTTCCACACGGTCGATACATTTCCACACAGTCGCTACGTTTCCACACAGTCGCTACGTTTCCACACAGTCGCTACGTTTCAACACAGTCGCTACATTTCCACACAGTCGCTACATTTCCACACAGTCGCTACGTTTCCACACAGTCGCTACGTTTCCACACAGTCGCCACGTTTCCACACAGACGCCACGTTTCCACACAGACGCCACGTTTCCACACAGTCGCTACGTTTCCACACAGTCGCTACGTTTCCACACAGTCGCTATGTTTCCAATCAGATGCTACGTTTCCACACAGTCGCTACATTTCCACACAGTCGCTACGTTTCCACACAGTCGCTACGTTTCCACACAGTCGCTACGTTTCCAATCAGACGCTACGTTTCCACACGGTCGCTACGTTTCCACAAGATCGATACATTTCCACACAGTCGCTACGTTTCCACACGGTCGCTACGTTTCCACACGGTCGCTACGTTTCCACACGGTCGCTACGTTTCCACACGGTCGCTACTTTTCCACACAGTCGCTACATTTCCACACAGTCGCTACATTTCCACACAGTCGCTACGTTTCCACACAGTCGCTACGTTTCCACACAGTCGCTACGTTTCCACACAGTCGCTATGTTTCCAATCAGATGCTACGTTTCCACACAGTCGCTACATTTCCACACAGTCGCTACGTTTCCACACAGTCGCTACGTTTCCAATCAGACGCTACGTTTCCACACGGTCGCTACGTTTCCACAAGATCGATACATTTCCACACAGTCGCTACATTTCCACACGGTCGCTACGTTTCCACACGGTCGCTACGTTTCCACACGGTCGCTACGTTTCCACACAGTCGCTACGTTTCCACACAGTCGCTACATTTCCACACAGTCGCTACATTTCCACACAGTCGCTACGTTTCCACACAGTCGCTACGTTTCCACACAGTCGCTATGTTTCCAATCAGATGCTACGTTTCCACACAGTCGCTACATTTCCACACAGTCGCTACGTTTCCACACAGTCGCTACGTTTCCAATCAGACGCTACGTTTCCACACGGTCGCTACGTTTCCACAAGATCGATACATTTCCACAAGATCGATACATTTCCACACAGTCGCTACATTTCCACACAGTCGCTACGTTTCCACACAGTCGCTACGTTTCCACACAGTCGCTACATTTCCACACAGTCGCTACGTTTCCACACAGTCGCTACGTTTACAATCAGACGCTACGTTTCCACACAGTCGCTATGTTTCCAATCAGATGCTACGTTTCCACACAGTCGCTACATTTCCACACAGTCGCTACGTTTCCACACAGTCGCTACGTTTCCACACAGTCGCTACGTTTACAATCAGACGCTACATTTCCACACAGTCGCTACGTTTCCAATCAGACGCTACGTTTCAACACAGTCGCTACGTTTCCACACAGTCGCTACGTTTCCACACGGTCGCTACATTTCCACACGGTCGCTACATTTCCACACGGTCGATACATTTCCAATCAGACGCTACGTTTCCACACAGTCGCTACGTTTCCACACAGTCGCTATGTTTCCAATCAGATGCTACGTTTCCACACAGTCGCTACATTTCCACACAGTCGTTACGTTTCCACACAGTCGCTACGTTTCCAATCAGACGCTACGTTTCCACACGGTCGCTACGTTTCCACAAGATCGATACATTTCCACACAGTCGCTACATTTCCACACAGTCGCTACGTTTCCACACGGTCGCTACGTTTCCACACGGTCGATACATTTCCAATCAGTCGATACTTTCCACACAGTCGCTACGTTTCCACACAGTCGCTATGTTTCCAATCAGATGCTACGTTTCCACATAGTCGCTACGTTTCCACACAGTCGCTACGTTTCCACACAGTCGCTACATTTCCACACAGTCGCTACGTTTCCACACAGTCGCTACGTTTCCAATCAGACGCTACGTTTCCACACAGTCGCTACGTTTCCAATCAGACGCTACATTTCCACACAGTCGCTACGTTTCCACACAGTCGCTACGTTTACAATCAGACGCTACATTTCCACACAGTCGCTACGTTTCCAATCAGACGCTACGTTTCAACACAGTCGCTACGTTTCCACACAGTCGCTACGTTTCCACACGGTCGCTACATTTCCACACGGTCGATACATTTCCACACGGTCGATACATTTCCAATCAGACGCTACGTTTCCACACAGTCGCTACGTTTCCACACAGACGCTACGTTTCCACACAGACGCTACGTTTCCACACAGTCGCTACATTTCCACACAGTCGCTACGTTTCCACACAGTCGCTACATTTCCACACAGTCGCTACGTTTCCACATGGACGCTACGTTTCCACACAGTGGCTACGTTTCCACACAGTGGCTACGTTTCCAATCAGATGCTACATTTCCACACAGTCGCTACGTTTCCACACAGACGCTGCATTTCCACACAGTCGCTACATTTCCACACAGTCGCTACGTTTCCACACAGTCGCTACGTTTCCAATCAGACGCTACGTTTCCACACAGTCGCTACGTTTCCACACAGTCGCTACGTTTGCACACAGTCGCTACGTTTCCACACAGTCGCTACGTTTCCACACAGTCGCCACGTTTCCACACAGACGCCACGTTTCCACACAGACGCCACGTTTCCACACAGTCGCTACGTTTCCACACAGTCGCTACGTTTCCAATCAGATGCTACGTTTCCACACAGTCGCTACATTTCCACACAGTCGCTACGTTTCCACACAGTCGCTACGTTTCCAATCAGACGCTACGTTTCCACACGGTCGCTACATTTCCACAAGATCGATACATTTCCACACGGTCGCTACGTTTCCACACGGTCGCTACGTTTCCACACGGTCGCTACGTTTCCACACAGTCGCTACGTTTCCACACAGTCGCTACGTTTCCACACAGTCGCTACGTTTCCACACAGTCGCTACGTTTCCACACAGTCGCTACGTTTCCACACAGTCGCTACGTTTCCACACAGTCGCTACGTTTCCACACAGACGCTGCATTTCCACACAGACGGTACGTTTCCACACAGACGCTGCATTTCCACACAGTCGGTACGTTTCCACACGGTCGATACATTTCCACACAGTCGCTACGTTTCCACACAGTCGCTACGTTTCCACACAGTCGCTACGTTTCAACACAGTCGCTACATTTCCACACAGTCGCTACATTTCCACACAGTCGCTACGTTTCCACACAGTCGCTACGTTTCCACACAGTCGCCACGTTTCCACACAGACGCCACGTTTCCACACAGACGCCACGTTTCCACACAGTCGCTACGTTTCCACACAGTCGCTACGTTTCCACACAGTCGCTACGTTTCCACACAGTCGCTACGTTTCCAATCAGATGCTACGTTTCCACACAGTCGCTACATTTCCACACAGTCGCTACGTTTCCACACAGTCGCTACGTTTCCACACAGTCGCTACGTTTCCAATCAGACGCTACGTTTCCACACGGTCGCTACGTTTCCACAAGATCGATACATTTCCACACGGTCGCTACGTTTCCACACGGTCGCTACGTTTCCACACGGTCGCTACGTTTCCACACGGTCGCTACGTTTCCACACAGTCGCTACTTTTCCACACAGTCGCTACATTTCCACACAGTCGCTACGTTTCCACACAGTCGCTACGTTTCCACACAGTCGCTACGTTTCCACACAGTCGCTATGTTTCCAATCAGATGCTACGTTTCCACACAGTCGCTACATTTCCACACAGTCGCTACGTTTCCACACAGTCGCTACGTTTCCAATCAGACGCTACGTTTCCACACGGTCGCTACGTTTCCACAAGATCGATACATTTCCACACAGTCGCTACGTTTCCAATCAGACGCTACGTTTCCACACGGTCGCTACGTTTCCACAAGATCGATACATTTCCACACAGTCGCTACATTTCCACACGGTCGCTACGTTTCCACACGGTCGCTACGTTTCCACACGGTCGCTACGTTTCCACACAGTCGCTACGTTTCCACACAGTCGCTACGTTTCCACACAGTCGCTACATTTCCACACAGTCGCTACGTTTCCACACAGTCGCTACGTTTCCACACAGTCGCTATGTTTCCAATCAGATGCTACGTTTCCACACAGTCGCTACATTTCCACACAGTCGCTACGTTTCCACACAGTCGCTACGTTTCCAATCAGACGCTACGTTTCCACACGGTCGCTACGTTTCCACAAGATCGATACATTTCCACAAGATCGATACATTTCCACACAGTCGCTACATTTCCACACAGTCGCTACATTTCCACACAGTCGCTACGTTTCCACACAGTCGCTACGTTTCCACACAGTCGCTACATTTCCACACAGTCGCTACGTTTCCACACAGTCGCTACGTTTACAATCAGACGCTACGTTTCCACACAGTCGCTATGTTTCCAATCAGATGCTACGTTTCCACACAGTCGCTACATTTCCACACAGTCGCTACGTTTCCACACAGTCGCTACGTTTCCACACAGTCGCTACGTTTCCAATCAGACGCTACGTTTCCACACAGTCGCTACGTTTCCAATCAGACGCTACATTTCCACACAGTCGCTACGTTTCCACACAGTCGCTACGTTTACAATCAGACGCTACATTTCCACACAGTCGCTACGTTTCCAATCAGACGCTACGTTTCAACACAGTCGCTACGTTTCCACACAGTCGCTACGTTTCCACACGGTCGCTACATTTCCACACGGTCGATACATTTCCACACGGTCGATACATTTCCAATCAGACGCTACGTTTCCACACAGTCGCTACGTTTCCACACAGACGCTACGTTTCCACACAGACGCTACGTTTCCACACAGTCGCTATGTTTCCAATCAGATGCTACGTTTCCACACAGTCGCTACATTTCCACACAGTCGCTACGTTTCCACACAGTCGCTACGTTTCCAATCAGACGCTACGTTTCCACACGGTCGCTACGTTTCCACAAGATCGATACATTTCCACACAGTCGCTACATTTCCACACAGTCGCTACGTTTCCACACGGTCGCTACGTTTCCACACGGTCGATACATTTCCAATCAGTCGATACTTTCCACACAGTCGCTACGTTTCCACACAGTCGCTACGTTTCCAATCAGATGCTACGTTTCCACATAGTCGCTACGTTTCCACACAGTCGCTACGTTTCCACACAGTCGCTACATTTCCACACAGTCGCTACGTTTCCACACAGTCGCTACGTTTCCAATCAGACGCTACGTTTCCACACAGTCGCTACGTTTCCAATCAGACGCTACATTTCCACACAGTCGCTACATTTCCACACAGTCGCTACGTTTCCAATCAGACGCTACGTTTCAACACAGTCACTACGTTTCCACACGGTCGCTACGTTTCCACACGGTCGCTACATTTCCACACGGTCGATACATTTCCACACGGTCGATACATTTCCAATCAGACGCTACGTTTCCACACAGTCGCTACGTTTCCACACAGACGCTACGTTTCCACACAGACGCTACGTTTCCACACAGTCGCTACATTTCCACACAGTCGCTACGTTTCCACACAGTCGCTACATTTCCACACAGTCGCTACGTTTCCACATGGACGCTACGTTTCCACACAGTGGCTACGTTTCCACACAGTGGCTACGTTTCCAATCAGATGCTACATTTCCACACAGTCGCTACGTTTCCACACAGTCGCTACGTTTCCAATCAGACGCTACATTTCCACACAGTCGATACGTTTTCCACACGGTCGATACGTTTTCCACACAGTGGCTACGTTTCCACACAGTGGCTACGTTTCCACACAGTCGCTACGTTTCCACACAGTCGCTACGTTTCCACACAGACGCTGCATTTCCACACAGACGCTGCGTTTCCACACAGACGCTACGTTTCCACACAGACGCTGCGTTTCCACACAGTCGCTACGTTTCCAATCAGACGCTACGTTTCAACACAGTCGCTACGTTTCCACACAGTCGCTACGTTTCCACACGGTCGCTACATTTCCACACGGTCGATACATTTCCACACGGTCGATACATTTCCAATCAGACGCTACGTTTCCACACAGTCGCTACGTTTCCACACAGACGCTACGTTTCCACACAGACGCTACATTTCCACACAGTCGCTACGTTTCCACACAGTCGATACATTTCCACACAGTGGCTACGTTTCCACACAGTCGCTACGTTTCCAATCAGATGCTACGTTTCCACACAGTCGCTACATTTCCACACAGTCGCTACGTTTCCACACAGTCGCTACGTTTCCACACAGTCGCTACGTTTCCACACGGACGCTACGTTTCCACACAGTGGCTACGTTTCCACACAGTCGCTACGTTTCCAATCAGATGCTACATTTCCACACAGTCGCTACGTTTCCACACAGTCGCTACGTTTCCACACAGTCGCTACGTTTCCAATCAGACGCTACATTTCCACACAGTCGATACGTTTTCCACACGGTCGATACGTTTTCCACACAGTGGCTACGTTTCCACACAGTGGCTACGTTTCCACACGGTCGATACGTTTCCACACAGTCGCTACGTTTCCACACAGTCAGTACGTTTCCACACAGACGCTGCATTTCCACACAGACGCTGCGTTTCCACACAGACGCTACGTTTCCACACAGACGCTACGTTTCCACACAGACGCTACGTTTCCACACAGTCGCTACGTTTCCACACAGTCGCTACGTTTCCAATCAGACGCTACGTTTCCAGACAGTCGCTACGTTTCCACACAGTCGCTACGTTTCCACACAGTCGCTACGTTTCCACACAGTCGCTACGTTTCCACACAGTCGCTACGTTTCCACACAGTCGCTACGTTTCCACACAGTCGCTGCATTTCCACACAGACGGTACGTTTCCACACAGACGCTGCATTTCCACACAGTCGGTACGTTTCCACACAGACGCTGCATTTCCACACAGACGCTACATTTCCACACAGTCGCTACGTTTCCACACAGTCGCTACGTTTCCACACACATGCTAGGTTTCCACACAGACGCTACGTTTCCACACAGTCGGTACGTTTCCACACAGATGCTGCATTTCCACACAGTCGCTACGTTTCCACACAGTCGCTACGTTTCCACACAGTCGCTACGTTTCCACACAGTCGCTACGTTTCCAATCAGATGCTACGTTTCCAATCAGATGCTACGTTTCCACACAGACGCTACGTTTCCACACAGACGCCACTTTTCCACACAGTCGCTACGTTTCCACACAGACGCTACATTTCCACACGGACGCTAAGTTTCCACACAGTCGCTACATTTCCACACAGTCGCTACGTTTCCACACAGTCGCTACGTTTCCACACAGTCGCTACGTTTCCACACAGTCGCTACATTTCCACACAGTCGCTACATTTCCACACAGTCGATACGTTTCCACACAGACGCTACGTTTCTACACAGTCGCTACGTTTCCACACAGACGCTGCATTTCCACACAGTCGGTACGTTTCCACTCAGACGCTGCATTTCCACACAGTCGCTACATTTCCACACAGTCGCTACGTTTCCACACAGTCACTACGTTTCCACACAGTCGCTACGTTTCCAATCAGACGCTACGTTTCCACACAGTCGCTACGTTTCCACACAGTCGCTACGTTTCCACACAGTCGCTACGTTTCCACACAGTCGCTACGTTTCCACACAGACGCTACATTTCCACACAGTCGCTACGTTTCCACACAGTCGCTACGTTTCCACACAGTCGCTACGTTTCCACACAGTCGCTACGTTTCCAATCAGACGCTACGTTTCCAATCAGACGCTACGTTTCCACACAGTCGCTACGTTTCCAATCCGACGCTACGTTTCCACACAGTCGCTACGTTTCCACACAGTCGCTACGTTTCCACACAGTCGCTACGTTTCCACACAGTCGCTACGTTTCCAATCAGATGCTACGTTTCCAATCAGATGCTACGTTTCCACACAGTCGCTACGTTTCCACACGGTCGCTACGTTTCCACACGGTCGCTACGTTTCCACACGGACGCTACGTTTCCACACGGTCGCTACGTTTCCACACGGACGCTACGTTTCCACACGGACGCTACGTTTCCACACAGTGGCTACGTTTCCACACAGTGGCTACGTTTCCAATCAGACGCTACGTTTCCACACAGTCGATACGTTTTCCACACGGTCGATACTTTTTCCACACAGTGGCTACGTTTCCACACAGTGGCTACGTTTCCACACAGTGGCTACGTTTCCACACAGTGGCTACGTTTCTACACAGTCGCTACGTTTCCACACAGACGCTGCATTTCCACACAGTCGGTACGTTTCCACACAGACGCTGCATTTCCACACAGTCGCTACATTTCCACACAGTCGCTACGTTTCCACACAGTCGCTACGTTTCCAATCAGACGCTACGTTTCCACACAGTCGCTACGTTTCCACACAGTCGCTACGTTTCCACACAGTCGCTACGTTTCCACACAGTCGCTACGTTTCCAATCAGACGCTACGTTTCCACACAGTCGCTACGTTTCCAATCAGACGCTACGTTTCCACACAGTCGCTACGTTTCCACACAGTCGCTACATTTCCACACGGTCGATACATTTCCACACAGTCGCTACGTTTCCACACAGTCGCTACGTTTCCAATCAGATGCTACGTTTCCAATCAGATGCTACGTTTCCACACAGTCGCTACGTTTCCACACAGTCGCTACGTTTCCACACGGTCGCTACGTTTCCACACGGACGCTACGTTTCCACACGTACGCTACGTTTCCACACAGTGGCTACGTTTCCACACAGTCGCTACGTTTCCAATCAGACGCTACGTTTCCACACAGTCGATACGTTTTCCACACGGTCGATACTTTTTCCACACAGTGGCTACGTTTCCACACAGTGGCTACGTTTCCACACAGTGGCTACGTTTCCACACAGTGGCTACGTTTCTACACAGTCGCTACATTTCCACACAGACGCTGCATTTCCACACAGTCGGTACGTTTCCACACAGACGCTGCATTTCCACACAGTCGCTACATTTCCACACAGTCGCTACGTTTCCACACAGTCGCTACGTTTCCAATCAGACGCTACGTTTCCAATCAGACGCTACGTTTCCACACAGTCGCTACGTTTCCACACAGTCGCTACGTTTCCACACAGTCGCTACGTTTCCACACAGTCGCTACGTTTCCACACAGTCGCTGCATTTCCACACAGACGCTGCATTTCCACACAGACGGTACGTTTCCACACAGACGCTGCATTTCCACACAGTCGGTACGTTTCCAATCAGACGCTACATTTCCACACAGTCGATACGTTTTCCACACGGTCGATACGTTTTCCACACAGTGGCTACGTTTCCACACAGTGGCTACGTTTCCACACAGTCGCTACGTTTCCACACAGTCGGTACGTTTCCACACAGACGCTGCATTTCCACACAGACGCTGCGTTTCCACACAGACGCTACGTTTCCACACAGACGCTGCGTTTCCACACAGTCGCTACGTTTCCAATCAGACGCTACGTTTCAACACAGTCGCTACGTTTCCACACAGTCGCTACGTTTCCACACGGTCGCTACATTTCCACACGGTCGCTACATTTCCACACGGTCGATACATTTCCTCACGGTCGATACATTTCCACACAGTGGCTACGTTTCCACACAGTCGCTACATTTCCACACGGTCGATACATTTCCACACAGTGGCTACGTTTCCACACAGTGGCTACGTTTCCAATCAGATGCTACGTTTCCACACAGTCGCTACGTTTCCACACAGTCGCTACGTTTCCACACAGTCGCTACGTTTCCACACAGTCGCTACGTTTCCACACGGACGCTACGTTTCCACACAGTGGCTACGTTTCCACACAGTCGCTACGTTTCCAATCAGATGCTACATTTCCACACAGTCGCTACGTTTCCAATCAGACGCTACATTTCCACACAGTCGATACGTTTTCCACACGGTCGATACGTTTTCCACACAGTGGCTACGTTTCCACACAGTGGCTACGTTTCCACACAGTGGCTACGTTTCCACACAGTGGCTACGTTTCCACACAGTCGGTACGTTTCCACACAGACGCTGCATTTCCACACAGACGCTGCGTTTCCACACAGACGCTACGTTTCCACACAGACGCTGCGTTTCCACACAGACGCTACGTTTCCACACAGTCGCTACATTTCCACACAGTCGCTACGTTTCCACACAGTCGCTACGTTTCCAATCAGACGCTACGTTTCCACACAGTCGCTACGTTTCCACACAGTCGCTACGTTTCCACACAGTCGCTACGTTTCCACACAGTCGCTACGTTTCCACACAGTCGCTACGTTTCCACACAGTCGCTACGTTTCCACACAGTCGCTGCATTTCCAATCAGACGCTACGTTTCCACACAGTCGCTACGTTTCCACACAGTCGCTACGTTTCCACACAGTCGCTACGTTTCCACACAGTCGCTACGTTTCCACACAGTCGCTACGTTTCCACACAGTCGCTACATTTCCACACAGTCGCTACGTTTCCACACAGTCGCTACGTTTCCAATCAGACGCTACGTTTCCACACAGTCGCTACGTTTCCACACAGTCGCTACGTTTCCACACAGTCGCTACGTTTCCACACAGACGGTACGTTTCCACACAGTCGCTACATTTCCACACAGACGCTGCATTTCCACACAGTCGGTACGTTTCCACACAGTCGCTACGTTTCCACACAGACGCTGCATTTCCACACAGACGGTACGTTTCCACACAGTCGCTACGTTTCCACACAGACGCTGCATTTCCACACAGACGGTACGTTTCCACACAGTCGCTACGTTTCCACACAGACGCTGCATTTCCACACAGTCGGTACGTTTCCACACAGACGCTGCATTTCCACACAGACGCTACATTTCCACACAGTCGCTACGTTTCCACACAGACGCTACATTTCCACACAGTGGCTACGTTTCCACACAGTCGCTACATTTCCACACAGTCGCTACGTTTCCACACAGTCGCTACGTTTCCACACGGTCGATACATTTCCACACAGTCGCTACGTTTCCACACAGTCGCTACGTTTCCACACAGTCGCTACGTTTCCACTCAGACGCTACGTTTACACAGTCGCTACGTTTGCACACAGTCGCTACGTTTGCACACAGTCGCTACGTTTCCACACAGTCGCTACATTTCCACACAGACGCTACGTTTCAACACAGTCGCTACGTTTCCACACAGTCGCCACGTTTCCACACAGACGCCACGTTTCCACACAGTCGCTACGTTTCCACACAGTCGCTACATTTCCACACAGTCGCTACATTTCCACACAGTCGCTACGTTTCCACACAGTCGCTACATTTCCACACAGTCGCTACGTTTCCACACAGTCGCTACGTTTCCACACAGTCGCTACGTTTCCACACAGTCGCTACGTTTCCACACAGTCGCTACGTTTCCACACAGTCGCTACGTTTCCACACAGTCGCTACGTTTCCAATCAGATGCTACGTTTCCACACAGTCGCTACATTTCCACACAGTCGCTACGTTTCCACACAGTCGCTACGTTTCCACACACATGCTAGGTTTCCACACAGACGCTACGTTTCCACACAGTCGGTACGTTTCCACACAGATGCTGCATTTCCACACAGTCGCTACGTTTCCACACAGTCGCTACGTTTCCACACAGACGCTACGTTTCCACACAGTCGCTACGTTTCCAATCAGATGCTACGTTTCCACACAGTCGCTACGTTTCCACACAGTTGCTACATTTCCACACAGTCGTTACATTTCCAATCAGACGTTACATTTCCAATCAGACGCTACGTTTCCACACAGTCGCTACGTTTCCACACGGTCGATACATTTCCACACAGTCGCTACGTTTCCACACAGTCGCTAAGTTTCCACTCTGACGCTACGTTTCCACACAGTCGCTACATTTCCACACAGTCGCTACGTTTCCACACAGTCGCTACGTTTCCACACAGTCGCTACGTTTCCACACAGACGCTACGTTTCCACACAGTCGCTACGTTTCCAATCAGATGCTACGTTTCCACACAGTCGCTACGTTTCCACACAGTTGCTACATTTCCACACAGTCGTTACATTTCCAATCAGACGTTACATTTCCAATCAGACGCTACGTTTCCACACAGTCGCTACGTTTCCACACGGTCGATACATTTCCACACAGTCGCTACGTTTCCACACAGTCGCTAAGTTTCCACTCTGACGCTACGTTTCCACACAGTTGCTACATTTCCAATCAGACGCTACGTTTCCACACAGTCGCTACGTTTCCACACGGTCGATACATTTCCACACAGTCGCTACGTTTCCACACAGTCGCTACGTTTCCACACAGTCGCTACGTTTCCACACAGTCGCTACGTTTCCACTCAGACGCTACGTTTACACAGTCGCTACGTTTGCACACAGTCGCTACGTTTCCACACAGTCGCTACGTTTCCACACAGTCGCTACGTTTCCACACAGTCGCTACGTTTCCACACAGTCGCTAAGTTTCCACTCTGACGCTACGTTTCCACACAGTTGCTACATTTCCAATCAGACGCTACGTTTCCACACAGTCGCTACGTTTCCACACGGTCGATACATTTCCACACAGTCGCTACGTTTCCACACAGTCGCTACGTTTCCACACAGTCGCTACGTTTCCACACAGTCGCTACGTTTCCAATCAGATGCTACGTTTCCACACAGTCGCTACGTTTCCACACAGTTGCTACATTTCCACACAGTCGTTACATTTCCAATCAGACGTTACATTTCCAATCAGACGCTACGTTTCCACACAGTCGCTACGTTTCCACACGGTCGATACATTTCCACACAGTCGCTACGTTTCCACACAGTCGCTAAGTTTCCACTCTGACGCTACGTTTCCACACAGTTGCTACATTTCCAATCAGACGCTACGTTTCCACACAGTCGCTACGTTTCCACACGGTCGATACATTTCCACACAGTCGCTACGTTTCCACACAGTCGCTACGTTTCCACACAGTCGCTACGTTTCCACACAGTCGCTACGTTTCCACTCAGACGCTACGTTTACACAGTCGCTACGTTTGCACACAGTCGCTACGTTTCCACACAGTCGCTACGTTTCCACACAGTCGCTACGTTTCCACACAGTCGCTACGTTTCAACACAGTCGCTACGTTTCAACACAGTCGCTACGTTTCCACACAGTCGCTACGTTTCCACACAGTCGCTACGTTTCCTCACAGTCGCTACGTTTCCTCACAGTCGCTACGTTTCCACACAGTCGCTACGTTTCCACACGGTCGCTACGTTTCCACACGGTCGCTACGTTTCCACACGGTCGCTACATTTCCACACGGTCGCTACATTTCCACACGGTCGCTACATTTCCACACGGTCGCTACATTTCCACACGGTCGCTACATTTCCACACAGTCGCTACATTTCCACACAGTCGCTATGTTTCCAATCAGATGCTACGTTTCCACATAGTCGCTACGTTTCCACACAGTCGCTACGTTTCCACACAGTCGCTACGTTTCCACACAGTCGCTACGTTTCCACACAGTCGCTACGTTTCCACACAGTCGCTACGTTTCCACACAGTCGCTACATTTCCACACAGTCGTTACGTTTCCACACAGTCGCTACGTTTCCACACAGTCGCTACGTTTCCACACAGTCGCTACGTTTCCACACAGTCGCTACGTTTCCACACAGTCGCTACGTTTCCAATCAGATGCTACATTTCCACACAGTCTGTACGTTTCCACACAGTCGCTACGTTTCCACACAGTCGCTACGTTTCCTCACAGTCGCTACGTTTCCAATCAGACGCTACATTTCCACACAGTCGCTACGTTTCCTCACAGTCGCTACGTTTCCAATCAGACGCTACATTTCCACACAGTCGCTACGTTTCCAATCAGACGCTACGTTTCCACACAGTCGCTACGTTTCCACACAGTCGCTACGTTTCCACACAGACGCTACGTTTCCACACAGACGCTGCATTTCCACACAGTCGGTACGTTTCCACTCAGACGCTGCATTTCCACACAGTCGCTACGTTTCCACACAGTCGCTACGTTTCCACACAGTCGCTACGTTTCCACACAGTCGCTACGTTTCCACACAGTCGCTACGTTTCCAATCAGACGCTACGTTTCCACACAGTCGCTACGTTTCCACACAGTCGCTACGTTTCCACACAGTCGCTACGTTTCCACACAGTCGCTACGTTTCCACACAGTCGCTACGTTTCCACACAGTCGCTACGTTTCCAATCAGACGCTACGTTTCCACACAGTCGCTACGTTTCCAATCAGACGCTACGTTTCCACACAGTCGCTACGTTTCCACACAGTCGCTACATTTCCACACGGTCGATACATTTCCACACAGTCGCTACGTTTCCACACAGTCGCTACGTTTCCAATCAGATGCTACGTTACCAATCAGATGCTACGTTTCCACACAGTCGCTACGTTTCCACACAGTCGCTACGTTTCCACACAGTCGCTACGTTTCCACACAGTCGCTACGTTTCCACACGGACGCTACGTTTCCACACGGACGCTACGTTTCCACACGGACGCTACGTTTCCACACAGTCGCTACGTTTCCAATCAGACGCTACGTTTCCACACGGTCGATACGTTTTCCACACGGTCGATACTTTTTCCACACAGTGGCTACGTTTCCACACAGTGGCTACGTTTCCACACAGTGGCTACGTTTCTACACAGTCGCTACGTTTCCACACAGACGCTGCATTTCCACACAGTCGGTACGTTTCCACACAGACGCTGCATTTCCACACAGTCGCTACGTTTCCACACAGTCGCTACGTTTCCACACAGTCGCTACGTTTCCACACAGACGCTGCATTTCCACACAGACGCTGCATTTCCACACAGACGTTACGTTTCCACACAGACGCTGCATTTCCACACAGTCGGTACGTTTCCACACAGACGCTGCATTTCCACACAGACGCTACATTTCCACACAGTCGCTACGTTTCCACACAGACGCTACGTTTCCACAAGGTCGATACATTTCCATACAGTCGCTACGTTTCCACACAGACGCTGCATTTCCACACAGTCGGTACGTTTCCACACAGACGCTGCATTTCCACACAGTCGCTACGTTTCCACACAGACGCTACATTTCCACACAGTCGCTACGTTTCCACACAGTCGCTACGTTTCCACACAGTCGCTACGTTTCCAATCAGACGCTACGTTTCCACACAGTCGCTACGTTTCCAATCAGACGCTACGTTTCCACACAGTCGCTACGTTTCCACACAGACGCTACGTTTCCACAAGGTCGATACATTTCCATACAGTCGCTACGTTTCCACACAGACGCTGCATTTCCACACAGTCGGTACGTTTCCACACAGACGCTGCATTTCCACACAGTTGCTACATTTCCAATCAGACGCTACGTTTCCTCACAGTCGCTACGTTTCCACACGGTCGATACATTTCCACACAGTCGCTACGTTTCCACACAGTCGCTACGTTTCCACACAGTCGCTACGTTTCCACACAGTCGCTACGTTTCCACTCAGACGCTACGTTTACACAGTCGCTACGTTTGCACACAGTCGCTACGTTTCCACACAGTCGCTACGTTTCCACACAGTCGCTACGTTTCCACACAGTCGCTACGTTTCAACACAGTCGCTACGTTTCAACACAGTCGCTACGTTTCCACACAGTCGCTACGTTTCCACACAGTCGCTACGTTTCCACACAGTCGCTACGTTTCCACACAGTCGCTACGTTTCCTCACAGTCGCTACGTTTCCAATCAGACGCTACGTTTCCACACAGTCGCTACGTTTCCACACGGTCGCTACGTTTCCACACGGTCGCTACGTTTCCACACAGTCGCTACATTTCCACACGGTCGCTACATTTCCACACGGTCGCTACATTTCCACACGGTCGCTACATTTCCACACGGTCGCTACATTTCCACACAGTCGCTACATTTCCACACAGTCGCTATGTTTCCAATCAGATGCTACGTTTCCACATAGTCGCTACGTTTCCACACAGTCGCTACGTTTCCACACAGTCGCTACGTTTCCACACAGTCGCTACGTTTCCACACAGTCGCTACGTTTCCACACAGTCGCTACGTTTCCACACAGTCGCTACATTTCCACACAGTCGTTACGTTTCCACACAGTCGCTACGTTTCCACACAGTCGCTACGTTTCCACACAGTCGCTACGTTTCCACACAGTCGCTACGTTTCAACACAGTCGCTACGTTTCCAATCAGATGCTACATTTCCACACAGTCTGTACGTTTCCACACAGTCGCTACGTTTCCACACAGTCGCTACGTTTCCTCACAGTCGCTACGTTTCCAATCAGACGCTACATTTCCACACAGTCGCTACGTTTCCTCACAGTCGCTACGTTTCCAATCAGACGCTACGTTTCCACACAGTCGCTACGTTTCCAATCAGACGCTACGTTTCCACACAGTCGCTACGTTTCCACACAGACGCTACGTTTCTACACAGTCGCTACGTTTCCACACAGACGCTGCATTTCCACACAGTCGCTACGTTTCCACTCAGACGCTGCATTTCCACACAGTCGCTACGTTTCCACACAGTCGCTACGTTTCCACACAGTCGCTACGTTTCCACACAGTCGCTACGTTTCCAATCAGACGCTACGTTTCCACACAGTCGCTACGTTTCCACACAGTCGCTACGTTTCCACACAGTCGCTACGTTTCCACACAGTCGCTACGTTTCCACACAGTCGCTACGTTTCCACACAGTCGCTACGTTTCCAATCAGACGCTACGTTTCCACACAGTCGCTACGTTTCCAATCAGACGCTACGTTTCCACACAGTCGCTACGTTTCCACACAGTCGCTACATTTCCACACGGTCGATACATTTCCACACAGTCGCTACGTTTCCACACAGTCGCTACGTTTCCAATCAGATGCTACGTTACCAATCAGATGCTACGTTTCCACACAGTCGCTACTTTTCCACACAGTCGCTACGTTTCCACACAGTCGCTACGTTTCCACACAGTCGCTACGTTTCCACACGGACGCTACGTTTCCACACGGACGCTACGTTTCCACACGGACGCTACGTTTCCACACAGTCGCTACGTTTCCAATCAGACGCTACGTTTCCACACGGTCGATACGTTTTCCACACGGTCGATACTTTTTCCACACAGTGGCTACGTTTCCACACAGTGGCTACGTTTCCACACAGTGGCTACGTTTCTACACAGTCGCTACGTTTCCACACAGACGCTGCATTTCCACACAGTCGGTACGTTTCCACACAGACGCTGCATTTCCACACAGTCGCTACGTTTCCACACAGTCGCTACGTTTCCACACAGTCGCTACGTTTCCACACAGACGCTGCATTTCCACACAGACGCTGCATTTCCACACAGACGTTACGTTTCCACACAGACGCTGCATTTCCACACAGTCGGTACGTTTCCACACAGACGCTGCATTTCCACACAGACGCTACATTTCCACACAGTCGCTACGTTTCCACACAGACGCTACGTTTCCACAAGGTCGATACATTTCCATACAGTCGCTACGTTTCCACACAGACGCTGCATTTCCACACAGTCGGTACGTTTCCACACAGACGCTGCATTTCCACACAGTCGCTACGTTTCCACACAGACGCTACATTTCCACACAGTCGCTACGTTTCCACACAGTCGCTACGTTTCCACACAGTCGCTACGTTTCCAATCAGACGCTACGTTTCCACACAGTCGCTACGTTTCCAATCAGACGCTACGTTTCCACACAGTCGCTACGTTTCCACACAGACGCTACGTTTCCACAAGGTCGATACATTTCCATACAGTCGCTACGTTTCCACACAGACGCTGCATTTCCACACAGTCGGTACGTTTCCACACAGACGCTGCATTTCCACACAGTCGCTACGTTTCCACACAGACGCTGCATTTCCACACAGTCGGTACGTTTCCACACAGACGCTGCATTTCCACACAGACGCTACATTTCCACACAGTCGCTACGTTTCCACACAGTCGCTACATTTCCACACAGTCGCTACGTTTCCACACAGTCGCTACATTTCCACACAGTCGCTACATTTCCACACAGTCGCTACGTTTCCACACAGTCGCTACGTTTCCACACAGTCGCTACGTTTCCACACAGTCGCTACGTTTCCACACAGTCGCTACGTTTCCACACAGTCGCTACGTTTCCACACAGTCGCTACGTTTCCACACAGTCGCTACGTTTCCACACGGACGCTACGTTTCCACACGGACGCTACGTTTCCACACAGTGGCTACGTTTCCACACAGTCGCTACGTTTCCAATCAGATGCTACATTTCCACACAGTCGCTACGTTTCCACACAGTCGGTACGTTTCCACACTGACGCTGCGTTTCCACACAGTCGCTACGTTTCCACACAGTCGCTACGTTTCCACACAGACGCTACGTTTCCACACAGACGCTACATTTCCACACAGTCGCTACGTTTCCACACAGTCGCTACGTTTCCACACAGTCGCTACGTTTCCACACAGTCGCTACGTTTCCAATCAGATGCTATGTTTCCACACAAACGCTACGTTTCCACACACACACCACTTTTCCACACAGTCGCTACGTTTCCAATCAGATGCTATGTTTCCACACAAACGCTACGTTTCCACACACACACCACTTTTCCACACAGTCGCTACGTTTCCACACGGACGCTAAGTTTCCACACAGTCGCTCCATTTCCACACAGTCACTACGTTTCCACACAGTCGCTACATTTCCACACAGTCGCTACGTTTCCACACAGACGCTACGTTTCCACACAGTCGCTACGTTTCCACACAGACGCTGCATTTCCACACAGTCGGTACGTTTCCACACAGACGCTGCATTTCCACACAGACGCTACATTTCCACACAGTCGCTACGTTTCCACACAGTCGCTACGTTTCCAATCAGACGCTACGTTTCCACACAGTCGCTACGTTTCCAATCAGACGCTACATTTCCACACATTCGCTACGTTTCCACACAGTCGCTACATTTCCACACGGTCGCTACATTTCCACACGGTTGCTACATTTCCACACAGTCGCTACGTTTCCACACAGTCACTACGTTTCCACACAGTCGTTACATTTCCAATCAGACGCTACGTTTCCACACAGTCGCTACGTTTCCACACGGTCGATACATTTCCACACAGTCGCTACGTTTCCACACAGTCGCTACGTTTCCACTCTGACGCTACGTTTCCACACAGTTGCTACATTTCCAATCAGACGCTACGTTTCCACACAGTCGCTACGTTTCCACACGGTCGATACATTTCCACACAGTCGCTACGTTTCCACACAGTCGCTACGTTTCCACACAGTCGCTCCGTTTCCACACAGTCGCTCCGTTTCCACACAGTCGCTACGTTTCAACTCAGACGCTACGTTTCCACACAGTCGCTACATTTCCACACAGTCGCTACGTTTCCACACAGTCGCTATGTTTCCAATCAGATGCTACGTTTCCACACAGTCGCTACATTTCCACACAGTCGCTACGTTTCCACACAGTCGCTACATTTCCACACGGTCGCTACGTTTCCACACGGTCGCTACGTTTCCACACGGTCGCTACGTTTCCACACAGTCGATACTTTCCACACAGTCGCTACGTTTCCACACAGTCGCTACGTTTCCACACAGTCGCTATGTTTCCACACAGTCGCTACGTTTCCAATCAGATGCTACGTTTCCAATCAGACGCTACGTTTCCACACAGACGCTACGTTTCCACACAGACGCCACTTTTCCACACAGTCGCTACGTTTCCACACAGTCGCTACATTTCCACACGGTCGCTACATTTCCACACGGTCGCTACATTTCCACACGGTCGCTACATTTCCACACGGTCGCTACGTTTCCACACAGTCGCTACGTTTCCACACAGTCGCTATGTTTCCAATCAGATGCTACGTTTCCACATAGTCGCTACGTTTCCACACAGTCGCTACGTTTCCACACTTCGCTACGTTTCCACACAGTCGCTACATTTCCACACAGTCGCTACGTTTCCACACAGTCGCTACGTTTCCACACAGTCGTTACGTTTCCACACAGTCGCTACGTTTCCACACGGTCGCTACGTTTCCACACGGTCGCTACGTTTCCACACAGTCGCTACATTTCCACACGGTCGCTACATTTCCACACGGTCGCTACATTTCCACACGGTCGCTACATTTCCACACGGTCGCTACATTTCCACACGGTCGATACATTTCCACACAGTCGCTACATTTCCACACAGTCGCTATGTTTCCAATCAGATGCTACGTTTCCACATAGTCGCTACGTTTCCACACAGTCGCTACGTTTCCACACAGTCGCTACGTTTCCACACAGTCGCTACGTTTCCACACAGTCGCTACGTTTCCACACAGTCGTTACGTTTCCACACAGTCGCTACGTTTCCACACAGTCGCTATGTTTCCACACAGTCGCTACGTTTCCACACAGTCGCTACGTTTCCAATCAGATGCTACGTTTCCACACAGTCTGTACGTTTCCACACAGTCGCTACGTTTCCACACAGTCGCTACGTTTCCTCACAGTCGCTACGTTTCCAATCAGACGCTACATTTCCACACAGTCGCTACGTTTCCTCACAGTCGCTACGTTTCCAATCAGACGCTACATTTCCACACAGTCGCTACGTTTCCACACAGTCGCTACGTTTCCACACAGTCGCTACGTTTCCACACAGTCGCTACGTTTCCAATCAGACGCTACGTTTCCACACAGTCGCTACGTTTCCACACAGTCGCTACGTTTCCACACAGTCGCTACGTTTCCACACAGTCGCTACGTTTCCACACAGTCGCTACGTTTCCAATCAGACGCTACGTTTCCACACAGTCGCTACGTTTCCACACAGTCGCTACGTTTCCACACAGTCGCTACGTTTCCACACAGTCGCTACGTTTCCACACAGACGCTACGTTTCCACAAAGTCGGTACGTTTCCACACAGTCGCTCTTACAATATCTTAGACGTTTCCTTTTTCAATAAAACTGCGCATGACGCACCGGTAGGCTCTCCCCTTCTGATTGACCCCATTTCTCACCAACTGGATAGATCCATGGTCCTTCCTTGGCCAATAATACCCACTCTGTGTGAACCTAGGTGGTCTGACCATCACATACGTCTCTGCTGCCAGACCTCGCCCACCAGCTCTGACGGCAGTTCTGACCCCACTGCTGTAAAGCCAATAAAATTCCCGTCACGGCGATGTGCAACTTCTGTGTGTGGGATGTAAAATGGCTCCAGGGGGTCCGTGTGTAGACATTTGCGACAACGTGCGTACTTGTGTGCGGGAGGGGAGGCTTGGGGGGGGGGGGGGGGTTGTTTACTTTGTGTGTTGGGATGGGGAGGAGGGGTGGGGGCGTCCGTGTTGTTTTCTTTCCGTTGTTTCTTACCGTTGCCGTATCTCCAGTGGTTCTGTTGGGTCTGCTAAAGACGTGGGACCTGGTTTGTTAGAAAACTTGGGGTCTCGGCTCTAAAACGTCAGACCCCGGACCGGCAGAACCGTTCATGCGGGTGTCGTTCAGTCCGAGTGTGGGTGAAGCAAAAAGAGCAGCGATGAAAGAGACGCAGCGGTTCAACACCTCTATTTCCCTCCAGTTGTAAACATTTGTTCATAAATAGAAAATGATAGAAAGAAAATAAGCTGCTGCTGATTTATCTGCGTGTGTGTGGACCGCTTCCATACTCTGTGTGTGCATGCGTGCAGCGATGCGTGTCTGTTAGAACATACACTTATTACAGTCGCAGGACTAATGTGGGATAAAAACTTCTTGTTTGTCTTTATTATTCTGTCATGTGATTGTGATGGAAACCCAGCAGCTCTTCAGAT
Source organism: Telmatherina bonti (assembly GCF_933228915.1). Taxonomy (NCBI): domain Eukaryota; kingdom Metazoa; phylum Chordata; class Actinopteri; order Atheriniformes; family Telmatherinidae; genus Telmatherina; species Telmatherina bonti. Next base: position 39,973,754 of record NC_136610.1, on the reverse strand, counting down.
GAAGAAGGAGCAGCTCCTTCCAGAGGAAGACTACATTCCTGCCCTTCAGACCACCAGGACCCCTGCTCATCATAACAGCTACATATTCTGCTTTAGTGTGTTTATGCATCACCTGGTGAATTTCAATAATACTGATAGTAAATATGAATATACAGCAAGATTCCTCTTGATACCACCTTTCATTAGAGTCTCATTGATGACTGTATGTTGAAGTGTTCTGGAGTTAGAGCTTATTGAAGTTGGAGACTCCAAATGGCCACTTTGGGGAGCGCATGAACATACTTACAGTAAAACCCTCATAGAATAATAACTGTGGCTATTGCCACCAAATTTTAACTGGTCATAGGAAAGGCTTCAGGCTACAGCTCCATCTGATTTTCCAGTCCATATCTCCATCTCTCCATGAGCAGCATGTTGACAAAGTAGAAGAGAAATTCAGACGAGAGAAAAAACCTGAAATTTCCTTGTGTTCCAACTTCAATAACTTTATGCTGCTTACAGTTACAATCCATCTGAAGGCTCAGGGTAAAACTTTAGAGTTTTATCTTTATAAAGAGACCGGGTTTTTTAATCTACTCCAAAGGGTTCAAGAACAGCATCTACTTTAATTTGGGTCTGTCTTTTTCAGGCGTATTTGGCATTTTGGGGGGTGGCTGTTAAGGGGTTAAGGACCCGCTAGCTGCAGAAACGGAGAACAGTAAGATGGTAAGACACTCAGCCATGGTCTCCATGGTGACACAAATCTGAATGAAGGAGCGGCAAAGTGATGCTGGCATGGCGGCTTCTCTGATTGGTGCATTCTGTAAGTGTCAGATGTGAATATTAGTAGAAGACACTGCAGGATAACACGTCAGATATATCACACATTAATGAACATATCTTCCTTTTAACTGTCCTCGTGTTGCTCTGGCTGATTGGGTTCAGCTCTGTGTTCCAACTCTGCTTGTTATAAAGAGCTTTGTAAATAAAGTTGATCTGAGTTGCGACGCATTGCCGCTCAGTAGTCCATCTGACGTCCTCGTTTTCTCGCTCACCAGCTGGTGGCGCTAATGCACCAACTCACGGTTAGGAAAAGAAGCTGGAGGTGGACAAATCCAGAAAAGCGGTTGCTGGTTAGACGGAGCAGGAAGCTCCTCTTTCCCAGCATGCATCAGGTTTAACATCGAGCTTTCTGCAGACTGCAAGCTAGCTGTTTAGTTAGTTCGGTTTAGTTCCTGATGTATTATTATTATTTCTACTGCATGTTTTGGATGTCACTGTGTTCTCAAGTCTTCTTTGTCTTAAATGAGACGCTGTCGCCACTAGGACTCCCTGGTTGTGAATTAAGCATCAACTAATGAAAAGATACAGCGTGTGTTTGTTTTTTACTGGTTAGAATAGAAATATGGCGAGGTAACCGATGACAACAACAGTAACGCTCGTCATGCCGATGAAAGCGTCAGACACTCGTCTGATTGTCCTGATGCTCCGGAGGCAGACATGGGCAGCAACTCTGCTCCGAATCAAAGCTCTTTCTTCTGGGATGAGCGTGGAAAGCTAGCCTGAGGAGAAGCTCTGCCCGCTGTGGATACGTCTGTGTGTGTGTGGACATTAGCAACGGCATGAGGACTTCAGAACCAAAGCCATGTTTGCCTTTAGTCTTGCTCTGTTTGTAGCACATCTGCTCTCATCTCTGTTTATTCGCCGCTCAGGGCCGAATCAGGGCCGTGAAGCGTCGCTGCAGAGAGGGCCAGAGGACACCACACTGTCCTGGTCTGGACAACATGGCAGGATTATAAGGACAGGGAATATTTTCATCTCCTATTAAAGCCATTTACCATGATTATGCTAATACCGTCACCCTGAGCTGCACACCTTCCACAGTGCTGCAACAAGGTTTGAATAAAACATTTCAGCTGTTCATGTGTTCATGCTGAACAAGTAGAAACAAATCTCTGTGATGCTAGCCAGTCTGTGTTCAGCATGGTGTTTGGAAATCACTGAATGATGCTAATTTCTATAAATCAGCTACACTTACTGTGTAAAACAGCATCGTGTCCAAAGTTAAGTCCGGTAAAAACTATTTGCAATGTGTTAAAATAAGACTTCCTGCATCAGACGGGTTAGCTTGTTCTTCGTGTTACCACCGCGGTCCTGCAGGTAGCTAACATAGATGCGAGGTCTGAGTAGCGAGCATCAAACCTGCTGCAGAAAGCTTGTCGGAACTCTCCGGAAATCAAACTAAAGTTGGGGCGACACTGATACTAGCATCAGAAATACACAAATGCTTGTCGATCCCCTTACTTTTGGCAAGATGTCCGAGTATTTGTGTCAAAACATCACCTTTTACCATGGAAACCAAATCTTTGATTTTCCTGTTCCAGTTGCATCATGTTGGAGTACGAAGAGTTTCCTGACGCGAAGGATGTATGTTTAAATATGTTTTTAAAAGATGAGGAAGAAATCCTCGATAACGGCAAAGATGGTGATCTGGATGACCCTGTCCGACATGGAAAACGTTACTGTAAGTCCAGTTTCTAGATTTATGAGAAGAAATTCTTTGATTTGAGCTTATTCACTCAACAATTCTAAAAGTTTTGTAACAGTTGTTTTTATGTTAATCAAACATAAATTATATAAATATATCATCACTGTTTGATAGTTGTTGTTCCTGTTTGGCGTGTCCCTCTGAAGAGGTCGCCACAGCGAGTCATCACACGGGTTAGTTGGGACATATACGCCGGATGCTCTTCCAGACGCAACCCTCCTGGCTTGGGAACGGCTTTCAGACGCCCTTATCGCTGCAGCAGAGTCAGAAAGCAGGACTCAAACCACCGACCTTTATGTCACAAGACAAGCATCTCTACCACCTGAGCCACTGCCACCTTTATATTCAGTGTTTTCTAGATGAAACAGAAAATATGTTTCATGTGTTAAGTTGGGTCATTGAACAACAGCAAAACAACGTGACACTGAATCTCTGTATCGGTACTCAGCATCGGTTCTCTGTATCGGTACTCAGCATCGGTACTCGGCATCGGTTCTCTGTACCGGTTCTCTGTACCGGTACTCTGTATCGGTTCTCTGTACCGGTTCTCTGTATCGGTTCTCTGTACCGGTACTCGGCATCGGTTCTCTGTACCGGTACTCGGCATCGGTTCTCTGTACCGGTACTCGGCATCGGTACTCGGCATCGGTTCTCTGTACCGGTACTCAGCATCGGTTCTCTGTACCGGTACTCGGCATCGGTTCTCTGTACCGGTACTCGGCATCGGTTCTCTGTACCGGTACTCGGCATCGGTTCTCTGTACCGGTACTCGGCATCGGTTCTCTGTACCGGTACTCGGCATCGGTTCTCGGCATCGGTTCTCTGTACCGGTACTCGGCATCGGTTCTCTGTACCGGTACTCTGTATCGGTACTCTGTATCGGTACTCTGTATCGGTTCTCTGTATCGGTTCTCTGTACCGGTACTCGGCATCGGTTCTCTGTATCGGTACTCTGTATCGGTTCTCTGTATCGGTACTCTGTATCGGTACTCGGCATCGGTTCTCTGTATCGGTACTCGGCATCGGTTCTCTGTATCGGTACTCGGCATCGGTTCTCTGTACCGGTACTCGGCATCGGTTCTCTGTATCGGTACTCTGTATCGGTTCTCTGTATCGGTACTCTGTACCGGTACTCGGCATCGGTTCTCTGTATCGGTACTCGGCATCGGTTCTCTGTATCGGTACTCGGCATCGGTTCTCTGTACCGGTACTCGGCATCGGTTCTCTGTATCGGTACTCTGTATCGGTACTCGGCATCGGTTCTCTGTACCGGTACTCAGCATCGGTACTCAGCATCGGTTCTCTGTATCGGTACTCTGTACCGGTACTCGGCATCGGTTCTCTGTACCGGTACTCGGCATCGGTTCTCTGTACCGGTACTCAGCGTCGGTTCTCTGTATCGGTACTCAGCGTCGGTTCTCTGTATCGGCATCGGTTCTCTGTATCGGTACTCAGCGTCGGTTCTCTGTATCGGCGTCGGTTCTCTGTATCGGTGCTCGGCGTCGGTTCTCTGTACCGGTGCTCGGCGTCGGTTCTCTGTACCGGTGCTCGGCATCGGTTCTCTGTACCGGTGCTCGGCATCGGTTCTCTGTACCGGTGCTCGGCATCGGTTCTCTGTACCGGTGCTCGGCATCGGTTCTCTGCGTCGGTACTCGGTGTCGGTACTCGGCATTGGTACTCGGTATCGGCATGCTGTATTTGCAGATGCCAGGTAACTGTGGAGACAGAGGTTTAGATACGTTCTACCATCAGACAAAACTGTCAGTTTCCCACGCTGTCATCTTTTCTAAGGTCTGTCCTCTCCTTGATGCTTCTTGCCTCCATCTTCCTGAGTGAAAGACTGAGTATTCTCATTATTCCTCCCTCCGGGTGGACTTTTATGCAGCCCACCTCATCCCCATCTCCTCCTCGTCTTTTTACCTAAAGCAACTCATCAGAAGTCTGAGCCACCTTTTAAATCTGCTCATCCTGCAGCAGTGTCGACACTCCGGGGGTCCCATCTTATCCCTGTCCTCCTTCCATGCCACCGCTCCACCAAACTAAATTACAGCTAATCCATCCTTCTACTTTAAAAAAAACCACCTTTCAACTTTGGCAGACAAGAACAAACAAAGCAAACATTGGAGCATCTGGAGAAAATCTAAAGGCAAACAGATCAACAAGCAGACAGACAAACGGATCCGAGACGGACTCCTCTGACAAACATCTACTTCCTTTTCAAGCATGGCGACGAGGGATTAACACTGGGAAAAGAAAGCTGTTGCCAGCTTGAATTAGCAGGTCAGGGAGTCACTATCTACAGTCCTCAGCTTTGTGATGTCCGTCTCAGAGATGACATGGACTTTAAGGAGGCATTCCCATCCGCCTTTTGACTGTAACCCAACACCGTCTGCTGCGAATGTCCGCTTCTTTCTGGGAATTGTGAAGTATTCTGATTCGGATCAAAGAAGCAGCTTAATCTGCTTCAAGTGGGCCATATACAGGAAGTGGACTACACAACCAATTGTATTGTGAGTAAATACAACCAAAACATATGTTTGTGGGAGACATGGAAAAAGCCTATCAACACCAGACCGCTAGGACCTGAACCAGCTGCGTTTTACTCCGATGGAAACGTTTTTCAACTTTAACCAGTAGACAAACCAGTTTTCTTTGTTGATTATCTTGTTTTCTCCTTCAGTAATTCTTTGTGCAGTGTCTCCATGACAATCCTGGCCCCCAACCACATGGAGTCCTGAATCCTACCAGGTCTAAAGAACTATCCTAGTGAGAGGAAGACTTGAACATCCAGTTATTAAGGCGTTGGAACTGCCCCTTTGTTTGCTTCTGTCTTGCTTTGTCGTAACGTCTTTAGTAAAGAGGACCATAACTTCCATCAGGGTGCGAAATTGTTGATTCTATTCTATTCTATTCTATTCTATTCTATTCTACAGTCATTTAGCAGACGCTTACATATGAGTGAGAACAACACAAGCACGAAATCAATCAGTAGAGGACATCGTAGGAAGGTGCTAGTGGACTGTCCAGTTGGACGCAAGTCCTTCCATGAAGTACTACAGACTTTTTTTCTTTCTTTTTTTTTTGTGTGTGTGTATTTGTGTTTTTTAAATCAGGGAAAAGTCTTATAAATGACACTGAACTAATTAATTCCACCATCACTCTGTGCATGTATTACTGAAGTGTTACTTTTTGTTTTTTCTTTCTATTGTCTTGTCCAGCATTTAAGCAGCACACTGATGTTCTGGATGCTGTGCAAATTTATTTTGCCAAGGGGAACTTTTATAGATGTAATGATCCCCTTGTATTTCTTGATTCTTATTTAATTTTTCTATTTGTTTTGGATAATAGGTTGTATTACAGAGTTTATGCTGCTGGACCGGAGAGGATAGAAAAGGGGCAGAAAGAGAACAGAAAAGAAAACAGAGAAAACAAGAGAAAGAGATCAATGCATACATGTATATGCACATACATACCCACCTACATATACATGTATATACACTCGCACACACACACACATACATACATATACACAAACATATATATATATATATATATATATATATATATATATATATATATATATATATATATATATATATATATATATATATATATTATATGTGTATATGTACACACACACACATACACACCCACACAAGCCAACTCTAGATTCATGGTCCCTGTGGAGAACAGAACCATTGACAATCAGGAGGACCAGAAACTAGCAAGTTAAATCAGAAAGACAGAAAGAGAGCTTCCTGCTGTTAATGAATAAACTTGCTGGATGACTCAGTGACTGTGACACATGCAGAACATTCATGCAGAACATTTAGAGTGGAACGTGTTCAGAGAAGAGTGATCATGCCAATGTGACCCCGCCCGCCTAGGGCTAGAGGCAGGCCAGGAGAACCCAGAAACCCGGGTAACCGACAGCCACCCCCAGGCACAGACCCCAACCACCCCACTCCGGAGCCAGCCATGCATCCGCCCAGGAGGTGGCGAAGGAGGTCCCCAACCAGAGTCCCCCGCAGTCAGGGGGAACAGGCCCCAGCAGGCCCAGGCCGGCAAGGGCCGATCCCGCCGGGCACCAGCCCCCCAGGGCAGACAGAGCACAGGCCCCAGGGCCCCAAGAGCCTGAGAGCAGCCCCCCGCCCCCGCAGGCAGAGGGTACAGCCCACACCGACGAAGGACCAGGATCCCCAGACCGCCACCTAGCGGCAGCCAGGTCGCACCCCAGTGCACCAGCTGCGCTCCCCGGGTATAGGACCCCCCCCCCCCACCACCACCACCACCACCACCACCACCAAACCACACACACATATACATGCACACCCTCCCTCCCCCAACACGCACTCTCCTCTCAACCCCCACCCACACACCCCCACCACCCCCTGGCTTCATCTCCAAACCAACAGCTCCCTCTGCCACTACAAGCCAAAGCAGCAGAGTCTCTCTGCTCCAACTGAGAAGCTGCAGCAGCAGCAGCACTTTGTCTTCTGATTGCTAACTGTGAAAGAACCTCAGGAGAAGAAGCTACAATATTTGTGACTGTACAGACTATCTCTGTGTGTGTCAAAGTTAGTCATTGGAGATGAACTCTGAGCTGTGCACTGCCCTCTGGTGGACAAACTGGCAAACTACCACACTAACATAACGGGAAAGCATGCGGCCAGTGACGTTTGAAACCGACGTACCTGTTAACGTATGTAAAAAGAGAAGAAAGGAACTTTCTACTGCTCTGTATTCTACCCACATCTGTTAACCAACAAAACAGACTAAACAGCATCTTTGAGCCCTAAGTCTTCTCACCTGCAATTTTCAGCAGCTGTGGTGTTCGGCAACCATCAAGTGCGTTGTGGCCAAGGGAGCTAAACAAGGTTAAGCTATATCTGTGAAAACAACAGCACTACCAGGGATTCTGGAGCTCCAGGTCTCTAGAACTACAGGACGCAGAGAAACGCATCAACGCAGGTAAAACCCAACCTCCAGGTAGGATGTTGTCTTCTTGTGGACGTCTTCCTGACCATGTTCTCACTAGCTGACGTTTTTTCATTATTTTATTCTCTGTCTGAGGGAAGATTAATGCCATTTTTCTGTAACAAACAGCAGCGTTGCAGATGTAAAACCTTTGCTATAACTTGTTAACTTAGCAAAGTTCTTTCAGGAACTGATTTACATTCTCTTCATAAAATGACTGACAGATAAATTATAACTCCGCTGAGCAATTAGCGAGCCTGTGCTGTGTAAGAGCGGCCTTGCGCTCAGCTTCAGTGGCGGTTCAGTGGAATTATACCACGGTCTGGGTGAATACTCCATGCTGATTGGCTGCAGGGTGTCGGTTAAAAAGTGGTATACCATGGTCTGTGATAATTCTACAGACATCAGGCTGCATTATTTTTGTATATACTCACGTATTTGGCCAGTTATATCTCTGTAATTTCCCTCTGTTACAGGGTGTCACCATAGCAACACATTTATAAGCTTACTTAGATCAGCTCCTTTTCCCAGGTGAATGACAGAAACATACTTTAGCTTGGCAGCGGTTGTTTGGTATAAAAACTACACAGAGGCCAACATGAAATATAGTGTTGTAAAAAGAAATGAACATTTGTTATGACATTTTGACTGTGTGGGATCATGGTGGTATAAGCAGATAAAACGACGAGGATCCCTGCAATAGTCAGTTATCACGCACTCCACGGAGTCTAGAACAGGGATCCCCAACTCTGGTCCTCAAGGACTGGTGTCCTGCAGGTTTTCTAAATGTTCCTGCTGAACACACATGACTCAGACTGAGACAAGCTCTGCTCATGTCTGCTAAATACACATTGATGTAAATCAGGTGTGTTGCAGCAGGGACAGGACACCAATCCTCCAGAACCAGGATTAGGGATCCCTGGTCTGGAACACCACAACATGTAGTACAACCTGAAATCCCTCCTCTTCCTCCCAGTGCGAAACCGTCCCTTTTTACCAAATGTGACTTGACAGCAGTTTTCTCCTCCAGCTGGGACTCAGACCTTCCTGCCACGTTGAACGTGCAGATCATCTGGGTAAGATGGTGGTGGAGCTGGACGGTAGGGTGATGGAGCTGGATGGTGGTGGAGCTGGACGGTAGGGTGGTGGATCTGGAAGTTAGGGTGCTGGAGCTGGACGGTAGGGTGATGGAGCCACGCGTTAGGGTGGTGGAGCTGGACGGTAGGGTGGTGGATCTGGAAGTTAGGGTGCTGGAGCTGGACGGTAGGGTGATGGAGCCACGCGTTAGGGTGGTGGAGCTGGACGTTAGGGTGGTGGAGCTGGACATTAGGGTGATGGAGCTGGATGGTGGTGGAGCTGGACGTTAGGGTGGTGGAGCGGGACTTTAGGCTGATGGAGCCACGTGTTAGGGTGGTGGAGCTGGATGGTGGTGGAGCTGGATGGTGGTGGAGCTGGACATTATGGTGGTGGAGCGGGACTTTAGGGTGATGGAGCCACGTGTTAGGGTGGTGGAGCTGGATGGTAGGGTGATGGAGCTGGACAGTAGGGTGGTGGAGCTGGAAGGCAGGTTGGTGGAGCTGGACATTAGGGTGGTGGAGCTGGATGGTGGTGGAGCTGGACGTTAGGCTGATGGAGCCACGTGTTAGGGTGGTGGAGCTGGATGGTAGGGTGATGGAGCTGGAAGGCAGGGTGGTGGAGCTGGATGGTAGGTTGGTGGAGCTGGACATTAGGGTGGTGGAGCTGGATGGTGGTGGAGCTGGACATTATGGTGGTGGAGCGGGACTTTAGGGTGATGGAGCCACGTGTTAGGGTGGTGGAGCTGGATGGTAGGGTGATGGAGCTGGACAGTAGGGCGGTGGAGCTGGAAGGCAGGGTGGTGGAGCTGGACGTTAGGGTGGTGGAGCTGGACATTATGGTGGTGGAGCTGGATGGTGGTGGAGCTGGACGTTAGGGTGGTGGAGCCACGTGTTAGGGTGGTGGAGCTGGACGGTAGGGTGGTGGAGCTGGATGGTGGTGGAGCTGGACGTTAGGGTGCTGGAGCTGGACGGTGGTGGAGCTGGACATTAGGGTGGTGGAGCTGGACATTAGGGTGATGGAGCTGGACATTATGGTGGTGGAGCTGGACATTAGGGTGGTGGAGCTGGATGGTGGTGGAGCTGGACGTTAGGGTGGTGGAGCGGGACTTTAGGCTGATGGAGCCACGTGTTAGGGTGGTGGAGCTGGATGGTAGGGTGATGGAGCTGGACAGTAGGGTGGTGGAGCTGGATGGTAGGGCGGTGGAGCAGGAAGGCAGGTTGGTGGAGCTGGACATTAGGGTGGTGGAGCTGGACATTAGGGTGATGGAGCTGGACATTAGGGTGGTGGAGCGGGACTTTAGGGTGATGGAGCTGGACATTAGGGTGGTGGAGCGGGACTTTAGGGTGATGGAGCTGGACTGTAGGGTGATGGAGCTGGAAGGCAGGTTGGTGGAGCTGGAAGGCAGGTTGGTGGAGCTGGACATTAGGGTGGTGGAGCCACGTGTTAGGGTGGTGGAGCTGGATGGTAGGGTGATGGAGCTGGACGGTAGAGTGGTGGAGCTGGACATTAGGGTGGTGGAGCTGGACATTAGGGTGGTGGAGCTGGACATTAGGGTGATGGAGCCACGTGTTAGGGTGGTGGAGCTGGATGGTAGGGTGATGGAGCTGGACGGTAGAGTGGTGGAGCTGGACATTAGGGTGGTGGAGCTGGACATTAGGGTGGTGGAGCTGGACATTAGGGTGGTGGAGCTGGACAGTAGGGTGGTGGAGCTGGATGGTAGGGTGATGGAGCTGGACATTAGGGTGGTGGAGCTGGACGTTAAAGGTGATGGAGCCGGACGGTAGGGTGGTGGAGCTGGACGTTAGGGTGGTGGAGCTGGACGGTAGGGTGATGGAGCTGGACATTAGGGTGGTGGAGCTGGACGGTAGGGTGGTGGAGCTGGACATTGGGGTGGTGGAGCTGGACGGTAGGGTGGTGGAGCTGGACATTAGGGTGGTGGAGCTGGACGGTAGGGTGGTGGAGCTTGATGGTAGGGTGGTGGAGCTGGACATTAGGGTGGTGGAGCTGGACGGTAGGGTGGTGGAGCTGGACATTGGGGTGGTGGAGCTGGACGGTAGGGTGATGGAGCTGGACATTAGGGTGGTGGAGCTGGACGGTAGGGTGGTGGAGCTGGACATTAGGGTGGTGGAGCTGGACGGTAGGGTGGTGGAGCTTGATGGTAGGGTGGTGGAGCTGGACGTTAGGGTGGTGGAGCTGGATGGTGGATTAGCTGGACATTAGGGTGGTGGAGCTGGACGGTAGGGTGGTGGAGCTGGACATTGGGGTGGTGGAGCTGGACGTTAGGGTGGTGGAGCTGGACGGTAGGGTGATGGAGCTGGACATTAGGGTGGTGGAGCTGGACGGTAGGGTGGTGGAGCTTGACGGTAGGTTGGTGGAGCTGGACATTAGGGTGGTGGAGCTGGACTGTAGGGTGGTGGAGCTGGATGGTGGTGCAGCTGGACATTAGGGTGATGGAGCTGGACATTAGGGTGGTGGAGCTGGATGGTGGTGGAGCTGGACAGTAGGGTGGTGGAGCTGGACGTTTGGGTGATGGAGCCGGACATTAGGGTGGTGGAGCTGGATGGTGGTGGAGCTGGACGTTAAGGTGATGGAGCTGGACATTAGGGTGGTGGAGCTGGATGGTGGTGGAGCTGGATGGTGGTGGAGCTGGACGTTAAGGTGGTGGAGCTGGACAGTAGGGTGGTGGAGCTGGACGTTAGGGTGGTGGACCTGGATGGTGGTGGAGTTGGATGGTGGTGGAGCTGGACGTTATGGTGATGGAGCTGGATGTTAGGGTGATGGAGCCACTAGTTAGGGTGGTGGAGCTGGACGGTAGGATGGTGGAGCTGAACATTAGGGGGGTGGAGCTGGACGGTAGAGTGGTGGAGCTGGACAATAGGGTGGTGGAGCTGGACGGTAGAGTGGTGGAGCTGGACAATAGGTGGTGGAGCTGGACGGTAGAGTGGTGGAGCTGGACGGTAGGGTGGTGGAGCTGGACGGTAGGGTGGTGGAGCTGGACGGTAGGGTGGTGGAGCTGGATGGTAGGTTGGTGAAGCTGGACGGTAGGGTGGTGGAGCTGGACATTAGGGTGATGGAGCTTGATGGTAAGGTGGTGGAGCTGGACATTAGGGTGGTGGAGCTGGACATTAGGGTGGTGGAGCTGGACTGTAGGGTGGTGCAGCTGGACGTTAGGGTGATGGAGCTGGACGTTAGGGTGATGGAGCTGGACGTTAAGGTGGTGGAGCTGGATGTTTGGGTGATGGAGCCGGACGTTAGGGTGGTGGAGCTGGACGTTAATGTGGTGGAGCTGGACGTTAAGGTGATGGAGCTGGACGGTAGGGTGGCTGAGCTTGACGGTAGGTTGGTGGAGCTGGACATTAGGGTGGTGGAGCTGGACTGTAGGGTGGTGGAGCTGGACTGTAGGGTGGTGGAGCTGGACATTAGGGTGGTGGAGCTGGACTGTAGGGTGGTGGAGCTGGACTGTAGGGTGGCTGAGCTTGACGGTAGGTTGGTGGACCTGGATGGTGGTGGAGCTGGACGTTAAGGTGATGGAGCTGGACATTAGGGTGGTGGAGCTGGATGGTGGTGGAGCTGGATGGTGGTGGAGCTGGACGTTAAGGTGGTGGAGCCGGATTTTAGAGTGATGGAGCCGGATGTTAGGGTGGTGGAGCTGAACATTAGGGGGGTGGAGCTGGACGGTAGAGTGGTGGAGCTGGACAATAGGGTGGTGGAGCTGGACAATAGGGTGGTGGAGCTGGACAATAGGGTGGTGGAGCTGGACGGTAGAGTGGTGGAGCTGGACGGTAGGGTGGTGGAGCTGGACGGTAGGGTGGTGGAGCTGGACATGAGGGTGGTGGAGCCGGACGTTAAAGGTGGTGGAGCCGGACGGTAGGGTGTTGGAGCTGGACATGAGGGTGTTGGAGCTGGACGTTAGGGTGGTGGAGCTGGACGGTAGGGTGGTGGAGCTGGACATGAGGGTGGTGGAGCTGGACGTTAAAGGTGGTGGAGCCGGACGTGAGGGTGGTGGAGCTGGACGTTAAAGGTGTTGGAGCTGGACAGTAGGGTGGTGGAGCTGGACGTTAAAGGTGTTGGAGCTGGACGGTAGGGTGGTGGAGCTGGACGGTAGGGTGGTGGAGCTGGACGGTAGGGTGGTGGAGCTGGACGGTAGGGTGGTGGAGCTGGACGGTAGGGTGGTGGAGCTGGACGGTAGGGTGGTGGAGCTGGTCGTTAGGTTGGTGGAGCTGGATGGTGGTGGAGCTGGACGTTATGGTGGTAGAGCTGGACGTTATGGTGGTGGAGGTGGACGTTATGGTGGTGGAGGTGGATGGTGGTGAAGCTGGACGTGAGGGTGGTGGAGCTGGACGTTGGAACAAATATTGCGACCACAAGCTGCTCGTTCTGATATTTGGTGGTGTATTTTTCTCATTAACCGCCATAAAGACGTGACGAGGCTGCTTCTTCAAGTTGGTACGCAGCGTTTCCGCAGTCCTGTTTACTCGGCAGCGTTTACACGGTAGCGTTTACACGGTAGCGTTTACACGGTAACGTTTACACGGTAGCGTTTACATGGTTACGTTTACACGGTAGCGTTTACATGGTTACGTTTACACGGTAGCGTTTACATGGTTACGTTTACACGGTAGCGTTTACACGGTAACGTTTACACGGTAGCGTTTACACGGTAACGTTTACACGGTAGCGTTTACATGGTTACGTTTACACGGTAGCGTTTACACGGTAGCGTTTACACGGTAACGTTTACACGGTAACGTTTACACGGTAGCGTTTACACGGTAGCGTTTACACGGTAACGTTTACACGGTAGCGTTTACATGGTTACGTTTACACGGTAACGTTTACACGGTAGCGTTTACACGGTAGCGTTTACACGGTAACGTTTACACGGTAGCGTTTACACGGTAGCGTTTACACGGTAACGTTTACACTGTAGCGTTTACACGGTAACGTTTACACGGTAGCGTTTACACGGTAGCGTTTACACGGTAGCGTTTACATGGTTACGTTTACACTGTAGCGTTTACACGGTAACGTTTACACGGTAGCGTTTACACGGTAACGTTTACACGGTAACGTTTACACGGTAGCGTTTACACGGTTACGTTTACACTGTAGCGTTTACACGGTAACGTTTACACGGTAGCGTTTACACGGTAGCGTTTACACGGTAACGTTTACACGGTAACGTTTACACGGTAGCGTTTACACGGTAACGTTTACACTGTAGCATTTACACGGTAGCGTTTACACAGCAGGGTTTACCCGGGTGACCTGATTGTCCTTTGGAGTCTCCCCAGTTTTGTTGTGGATCCAAACCAGACCGTGATGGAGGTGCAGATCAGCAGCTCCTGTGGCAGTTTAAACCTCCTGATGACACCTAACCAAAGCCGCTAGAAGAAGAAATGCATTTCATCTGGGTGGAAACCTAGTGACTGCGTGCTGATTGGGATTAAAATGATTAAGCTTCTCTGAACTGGTTTCGGCTAAATGGTGGCATCACTATCGGATCACAGTAATGATCCGTAACAAAATAAGAACATGACACCTACACTACCTGATCTGTGTTTATATACATGTGAAGTTTGGATCTGTTGATGTGATGTGAGCATGCGCTGGCTTTGGACACGTTGCCATAGAGACGGTTCTGAGTGATGTAGCTACATCTTCTGTCCAATCAGCCGTTAGTCTTGTTGCTTGCTGCAGTAGCGGACGATGGTGCTGGGCTGATTAAACATGTTAGCACGCTGCTGAGCCATGTTCTCTCCTCTAAAGTCAGCTTTGCTCTCGTGGCCGCTTTTCCCTTTTTTGTTTATCAAGACTGCCGTACACAAACTGGTCACCAATTACAGTCTGTCAGTTGTCCAAACTAACATGACTGAGCCTTTAGCTTTCAATCCGTCACACAGCTAGCAGAGGTCTATGATGGTTGAAGCGCATCAAACCCGTCATACGGCTGCATCTGCCCTTGCTGAAGATGTGGCGACGAGACCAGCTGAGGTAAGCAGTCTTCCTGGCGTTCAACTTGGACTCCAATCTCAAACTGGAACTGTTGCTTAAAAGAGCGCCAGCTACCGTCCACATCTCCGGTGGTCTCATCGGTTTTCCTCCCAGTTTGTCTGGTTTGTAGGATCTAATGTCTAACAGGTTGCAAACCAGAAGGAAGCTGTTGGATTTGACAGTAGGGGTTGTTTTTTCTACTTTTATGCTTCTCTGGATCATTTCATGACTTTTTAATGAGGTGTAAACGAACACTGCAGCATCTCGTTGTGTTAATGTTCTCTGCAGATCACAGTTCCTGCCCAGAGCTACAACAGTGATTGAAAGTAAGGAAGGAGGAGTGTGAGGGTCTCTGTAGGGTGACCTGCTGAAAAGGCGTCGGTTCAAACCTAACCGAGGAGGCAGCCTGAAGAGGCGGACCCCCAGCTGGGCCTTCCCGTTCAGCAGCAGTCTGAGTCGTTACGCTGGCTCAGCCTGAAGAGGATGTAGGAAATCTAAACCAGATGTGTTAATGATGAGAAACATACTTTAAAAAGGTTAATGTGGTGCAAACATGAGCACTTTTACAGGATAAAACATGTTGATGATGATCACGTCATCGTGGTGAAACAGCTTCAGTTCTGCTGCTGCTGGATTCATGCCTCATGTTCTCCATGTAGACTATGAGACATGATCAGGCAGCAGCTCAGACGGTCGTTTTGCTTCATAAGTCTGTGTTTTCCTCTCAGTCTGGCCTTGTTTTTACACCACAAAGACCTGCTTTGTGTTCTTTCCCACATCTGTTTTGCTGCCTTGTCCCAGTCTTTGTTTCTGTTGTTTACTGGTTAATACCAATTCAGTAGCGGCTTTCTTTTTACTTTTTAAAAATTATTTTTCTGTCTAAGGCACTCTGTACAGCTTCAGACATAAATGTTATGGTATGATGCAATGCAGCAGAATTAGCCTTCAGGCTAATTTACATCTGCAGTCGCCTGACAGGGAACACTAAACTCACCCAGACACAAACACACATTTAACCAGCACCAGAAGTAAATATAGAAGGTTTAAATTAGGGAGACAAGTCAGCGGCTCCAGACTTGTCTGGTTTTTAAACAGCGTTGCAGCTCCTTATCACTTGTTATGAATTCCTCTGTGAATCGGCTTTCAAAGAAATGACAGATCGTCCAGAAGTTGTGCAGCAGGACAGTTCGCATCAGCTACAGAAGGAAAATATTCTGGCGGGTCCTACAGAACTAGCAAGGCAGAATAAATCCAGTAGGCATGCAGGGGACACTCAGGATTTAAAACTTAAACTAAAAAATAGTCTGAAACTTGGCAAACTCAGTCGGCTGTTTGTTGAGAATGTTGCAGTGATGATGCTGGAACGGCTTTTTGTCTGATATTTTACAGCTTGTACGACTAAGATCCGATGTGCATTCACTGCCTCGAACAGAAGATCCAGAAGTGTGAAAAATTAGAGCAACAATAAATATTTTGTCTACATTTGTATGAAGGAATGATCTGAAATTCACCAGGTTCGGTTTGACTTTTGTTTTGTTTTTGTAACCATTTTTCTGATGTGTGATTGAAGCTAAATGCCTGAATCTAGGCTAGATTATAATTAATGGATTGATTTCTAATGAAAATATCTGCAGCTGGAATCTGACCTCAAGTTTTACAAAAGAAACATAGATTTTACCTTCCTGACTGATCCAACCGCTCAGCTACACCTGATACAACGCAACTTGCCTTCCCACCTGCACGCTGAGCAGTTTATGCATGTATGTAGAAAACTGTGTCATCAGCGTAGAGGGAGATTAGCATTGTTTCGCTCCCTCTGACAGCTGCTAAATGTTTCATATCTGACGGAGATACTCACCAAAAAAACAGTTCTGTCCAAACAGAATGTGGAAAAGCCTCATTTATCACCCACTACAATCCAACTTTAAAAAAAAAAAAAAAACTCCACCCCCCCCCCCACCTCCCAGGGTAGGCCGACTGTACATCTCTCCAGCTCAGGTTCTCTACCAGAGTCCTGGGAGGCTCCTCTTCAGTATCTCAGCTGTTCCTAGGACTGATTTCTTCTGGACGGAGATGTCTGATGTTCCACTAGGTATCTGTTGGAGCCACTTCTCCAGTGGGGGGACACGGCCCCCAGTGCTCCCATCACTATGGGTACTACTGTTGCTTCCACCCTCCAGGCCTTCTCCAGGTCTTCCTTGAGGCCTTGGTACTTCTCCAGTTTCTCCTTTTTTTTTTTCAAACAAACAAACAAAACCAAAAACAAAACAGAAAAAAACAAAACAAACAAACAAACAAACAGAATTGTACAGATAAAAAACCAATAACAAAAAAAGAAAAAAAATGTGTACATATATATAGAAAACACACACACACAGAAAAATAAAATAAAATTCAGTCTCACACATTTGCCTAACAGTTCTCAAACTGCAGTTTGTGTATCAGTAGTGGTGCTAGGGCCTTGGTACTTGGCGCAACAGACCCAAGAAGAACTACTATAGTCAAAACATTAACTCATATTATCAGGTAGACAGATCAGGTAGACAGTAGAGGTTGCAGGACACTTTGGTTTAATGCAGATAAGTATGGATTCCAGAGTTCATAAAATGCTTTTATATTTCCCCGCTGGGAGAACTTAATCTTTTCAAGTTTTAAGAAGAAAAGAAAATCATGAACCCAATGTATATAGGTGGGTGGCAGAGACTCCTTCCATTTGAATAAAATAATTCTACGAGCCAGAAGTGTGATGAAGGCAATAGAATCAGATTCTGTTTTTGATAATCCTGTATTGTGAGATGTTCTAAATACGTCCAATAGGGGTCATGGTTGTATTGATTTACCAATAACAGAGCCTATTAAAGTGAAAATGTTTTGCCAGAATGGTTTTAGTTTTGTTCAGGACCAGAACATATGGACGTGGTTGGCAGGAGTAGCACCACACCGATTGCAATTTGGGTTCACATCTGGAAAAATCTTTGCCATCTTTTGGTTGGTCCAGAAACAGCAGTGCAAAATCTTACATTGCATAAATGATTGTTTTGCACAAACTGAAGAAGTGTGGACCCTGTTAAGGATGGACAGCCAGAGGTCATCACAAAGTGTTATATTTAACTCACTTTCCCATTCACGCTTCAGTACAAAAAAAGATGTTTTTTCATTGCATAATAATTTATTATACAAAATTGAAATAATGCCCTTAAATGTTTGAGGCTGATCTAAAATTGAGTCAATTGGATTTTTTGGTGGTGCATTGGAAAACTGAGAGACACTTTTAAACATAAAATCCTGTAGTTGTAAATAGCGGAAAAAATCACTGTTTTTTATGTTAAATTTAGATTGAAAGTTGGCGAATGAAATAAATGTCCCATTATCATAAAAGTCAGCGAAGGTTTTAATGCCCATATCATCCCAGTCAGTGAAGGTTTTGTCCGTTAAAGATGGTTTGAAGAGGTGGTTTGAGCAAACTGGAGCTCTTAGACAAAAAGATGTCCAATTTAAATTGTGTTTACACTGAATCCAAATTTTAACAGTATTTTTCACAATAATATTTTTAGTACATTCAGTAGGTGGAGACATATTGGAAAAAATTAGGGCTGGCAGGGATGAGGGGCGACGAGATAATGCCTCTAATTGTAGCCATGATGGAGCATCAGCTCCTGGATGTTCATACAGCCAGTGGACAATTGGTCTAATGTTTGCTGCCCAATAATAATATTGGAAGTTTGGAGCGGCCATACCTCCCATTTTTTTTGGTTGCTGTAAAGTGGCCCATGCTATCTGAGGTGGCTTGCCGTTCCAAATGAAAGTTGTTATAATGCCATTTAATTTAGTAAAAAAGGATTTAGGAATGAAAATTGGCAAACACTGAAAATGTAAATGTAAATTTTGGTAAAATATTCATTTGAACAGAATTAATACGGCCAGCAACTGATAAAGGAAGGGATGACCAAGACTTCAGGTTGGACTTTGTCTGTTCAAGCAGAGGTTGAAAGTTGGCAGAGAAAAGATCTGAATGCTTTCTGGTGACAGTGATTCCCAGGTAGATAAACTGGTCTGTGATTTTGAAGGGAAGTGCTTCTAGTGAATTATTATGAGCTGCTCTGTTTATAGGGAATACCTCACATTTTTCAAGATTCAGTTTGTATCCGGAGAGTATTTGGAATCTATTTAGAATACTGAAGACCTCAGGTAGGCTGGTATCAGGATCTGAAATGAACAAGAGGAGGTCGTCTGCATACAGACAGACGCGCTGCTCTTGTCCCTCTCTCATAATCCCTTTAATCAGAGGACTTTGGCGAAGGGCTATGGCCAATGGCTCGATGGCTAATGCAAAGAGGAGAGCTGAGAGAGGACAGCCCTGCTTTGTCCCTCTGTGTAAGGGGAACTGGTTAGAGTAAGTATTGTTGGTTCGAACTGAGGAGACAGGCGATGTATATAGCAGTTTGATCCATGAAACAAATTTGTTGTCAAAACCAAATTTGTTAAGTGTAAAGAATAAATAGTCCCATTCGACTCTGTCAAATGCTTTTTCAGCATCCATAGATATGACTAATTCAGAGACTGAGTTGTCAAATGGATGATAAATTATATTAAACACCTCACATTAAAAAAAGAAAATCTATCTTTAATAAAGCCAGTCTGGTCAGTGGAGATTATTTCAGACATTACTGTTTCTAAACGGGTGGCGAGGATTTTGGCCAAAATTTTGGTATCTACATTAAGTAGTGAAATTGGTCAGTACGAAGCACACAGTTGAGGATTTTTGTTTTTTTTTTTTTTAACAGAAGAGAAATTTGAGATTCCCGCAGAGTTGGAGGAAGGATATTATTTCTATAAGAATCATTGTAAATGTTTAATAGAAGAGGTTCTAGTTGATTTGGAAATTTTCTGTAAAATTCGGTACAGAAGCCATCTTTACCTGGGCTTTTGCCACTCTGCATGTTAAAAATGGCTTTTTTAATTTCGTCAAGTGTAATTGGACTCTCTAATGTCTCTGGTGTGTTAATATGAATTTGGGGAATAACATATTCATCGAAAAAACTTTGTAGATCTTTGATAGTGTACTTTGCTTCAGAGGAATACAATGATTTGTAAAAAGATAGAAAAGCATTGTTAATTTCCCCAGGATCAGAGGTTAAAGTATCACCCACCTGAATTTCATGGATGATTTTGGATGCCATAGACTTCCTCAGCTGCTGTGCCAAGAGTCGACTTGGTTTTTCCCCAAATTCATAGTAGGAATGTCTGGACTTCAGTAGCATCTCTTCTGCTTTAACTGTGGAAAGGTTATCAAACTCATATTGAAGAAGGAGCGTTTGCTTGTATAATTCATCTGATGGGGTAACAAAATATAGATGGTCAATCTCTGAAATCTTATTGGCAATATTCTTAATTTGGGACAAATATTTTTTTCTTTCAAAAGACGCATAGGAAATTATCTGACCTCTTAAATAACATTTCAGAGATTCCCATAAAACACATTGACTAATGTCAGGTGTACTGTTCTTCTCAATGAAAAAGTCTATTTGTTCCCCAATTGTAGTGAGGAAATCTGAGTTTGATAAAAGTCTAATATTTAATCTCCACAACTGAGGGTGGACTAAAGACGGGCAGAGCAAGTCCATAGTTAGAGGAGAATGATCAGAAATCACTCTAGCTTGATATTGGCAATTTTGGATAGAGCTAACTAAATTATTATCTACCAAAAAATAATCGATCCTTGAAAATGTATGGTGAACAGAAGAAAAAGAATAATCTCGTGTATTCCGATTAGACCTACGCCAAATATCAGACACACCGAAATCATAGATGAATTAGGTAAATTACTGAAGTAGATTTATGTGCATAATGTTTAGATGAAGATCTGTCTAATTTGTCGTTTAAACAGCAATTAAAGTCTCCCCCAATAATGAGACAATGAGATTCAATATTAGAAATTTTAGAGAAAAAATTAACAAAAAAGCTCTCATCATCTATGTTTGGTGCATAGACATTTGCCAAGGTTAAAGTAGTATTATTAATTGAACCATAGATTATAACATATTGACCATTGTGGTCTGTAACCACGCTTTCACATTTAAATGGGACCGAGTGATGAATGAGAATGGCAACCCCACGTGCGTTACTATTAAATGATGAATGATATAGTTGTGACACCCAGGTTTTGTGCAGTTTGTTTATATTTTATGCATTTGAATGAGTTTCTTGAATAAAAGCTACTTTTACATCAAGATTGCTCAGGTTATGAAGCACCTGGTGAATTTTTGAGACTTTTCCCAGACCTCTGACATTCCATGTTGCAAATTTAATGATAGTGCCTGCAGAATTCATATATCTAAAGTTCATATAGTCTCAACATGTGAGAAGGAGAGAAATTGTGAAGAAGTCCTTGGAATGGTGAGACAAACGAAACAATCATGTGTAGAAAACTCAAAATAAAACAAAACAAAAGAAAAAAAACACACCCGCACACACACACACAGAACTCAAAAGCACACTGTATCCCCACCCGCCCCCAAAAAAAGCCACAGTATCCCTGCGAGAGGGCAGTTTTAATTCTAACTAAATAAACCATTGTCTTTTGTTTTTAGGTCTGACTGAAAATTTAATATAAACCGACACCGAAATAAATTGCCTAAGAAGGCGCATTATGCTCCCTAGAGTCTGCAAGTAGAAGTTACATGTATATCCGACAGGGGGCAGTGCATGTTCCGGCCTGTATGCTTTGTACAGTGTGTAGCCAATACGAGGAAGAAAGGCGAGGAAACTGTAAACAAAAATCAGCTGGACAGCATGTCGCACCGTTGCAGGAGACAGAGCCTCATCTCCTCATGAAAACAAAAATAATCCAGCAAAAAATCTCCGTCGAAAATGATGCAGCGTAATCCATTGACTTTGTTGCCACAAGCTCTGAGAGGCAAGAGCAAAAGTTCTGAAGACAACTCAAGCCTAAGTTGGTGACGCATTCGTGGAAGGAATGAAGGCGGCTTCTGCAGCTTTATGGCAGGTGAATTGCTGGAGCTCACCGTTAACAGTAACACAGAGTGCTCGGATATCGGAGTGAGTATTTAGTGTTGAGTTCACGGAGCCTACGCTTGACTGTCAAAGCTCCTCCGCTTCCTCGTGAGCTCCGCGCTGAAATTGGGGTATATGTAGATGCGGGAGCCATTGAAGGTCAACTCCTTATCCCTGGCCAAACGAAGAACTTTGATTTTATCCTGGAAATTGAGTAGTTTGATTAGTATGGGCCGCGGTCTGACTCTGTCACCATGGCGCGCGGTGGCACCGCCAGGTGGACCGGTAGGAGTGCGGTTAGCCCTCTCAATGACCGGGGCAAAGGGAAAATTTTCCCGTCCAAGTAGCTGTGGGATCAACTGAGACATGAAGCCGAGGATATCAGGACCTTCGGCATTCTCCAGGACATGAATGAAGCGCAGGTTGGAAGCACGGCTCCTGTTCTCCAAGTCTTCGACCTTAGTCAGGAGGTAAGAGTTTTTTTTTTTCCAGTTCGCGGTTCTTAGATTGGAGATCAAGAATATCATCTTCAGTTTTCCCAACTCTTTGTTCCAACAATCCCACATGCTCACCGATAGTATCCAGAGAGCGCTGAATGTTGTTGAGTTGGGAATGAATGGGATCCACCTTAACGTCCATGTGAGATAGCATTTCCATCTTCAGCTGATTTAAGCAATCCAGCACAACTTGCATGGAGTTTTGGTGAGATGAATCTTGAAACATCATCAAGGTGATCAGATTGGAGCAGTTGTGGTGTCAGAAAGCAATATTAAGAGATATAGCAAACTATTTCAGACAGACCAGTTTTGCACGCACTCACGCTGCGGCCATCTTCTCCTTTTTCCTGATATTTCCATCATTGGGGATGGATCCATCGATCACTACGGCTTTCCTCTGCTGCTTCTCCATGATCACTATGTCCGCTTGGTTGGCCACCACCATTTTATCTGTCTGGATCTGGAAGTCCCAGAGGATCTTAGCCCTCTCATTCTCCACCACCTTGGGGGGAGTTTCCCACTGGGACTGAGGGGTCTCCAGTCCATATTCTGCTCAGATGTTCCTGTACACTATGCCGGCTACTTGGTTATGGCACTCCATGTATTCTTTGCCTGCCAGTATCTTGTACCATGCTGTGAGGTGCTGGATTGTTTCAGGGGCTCCTTTGCATAGTCTGCACCTGGGATCCTGCCTGGTCTGGTAGATCTGGGATCCTGCCTGGTTTGGTAGATCTGGGATCCTGCCTGGTCTGGTAGATCTGGGATCCTGCCTGGTCTGGTAGATCTGGGATCCTGCCTGGTCTGGTAGATCTGGGATCCTGCCTGGTAGGGTAGATCTGGGATCCTGCCTGGTCTGGTAGATCTGGGATCCTGCCTGGTCTGGTAGATCTGGGATCCTGCCTGGTAGGGTAGATCTGGGATCCTGCCTGGTAGGGTAGATCTGGGATCCTGCCTGGTCTGGTAGATCAGGGCCTGCTCCTGTGCTGCCATGATTCGTGTCTCTGTGCTGTCCTTCAGTCCAGCCGTCTCCATTGATAGGACTTGTTTATATCGGCCACTTCGGTGATCTGCCGGTGGTACATCCCATGCAGGGGCTTTTCCTCCTATGATGGTTCTTCCATCTCGTGTTCCTCCACACTCCATTGTCTGAGACATTCACAAAGTACTTCATCCCTCTGTGCCCTCTTCCTGATGTATTCGTGGAGCTTGGATGTTTTATTTGGATAGTGGCCTTGATGCTCACTAGTCCCCCCTTCTTTGTGCTTAGTGTATAGTCGCTGGACACTGGACTTGGGGTGGAACCCTCCATGCATGGTGAGCAGCTTCCGTGTTTTAACCTGAGCTTCCTCCTTTGACCGGCTTATTATCCCAGCAGGGTATCGGATCACTGGCAGGGCGTAGCTGTTAATTGCCTGGATCTTGTTCTTGCCATTGAGCTGACTTCTCAGTACTTGCCTCAGTCGCTGCAGGTATGTAGCTGTGGCAGCTTTCCTTGTGGCTTCTTCATGGTTACCATTTGCCTGTGGTATGCCCAGGTACTTGTAGCTTTCCTCTACATCTGTTATCCTGCCCTCTGGGAGTGCAATGCCCTCCGTATGGATTACCTTCCCTCTCTTTGTGATCATTCGCCCACATTTCTCCAGTCCGAATGACATTCCGATGTCCCTGCTGTAGATCCTGGTGGTGTGGATCAGTGAGTCAATGTCCCGCTCACTCTTAGCGTACAGCTTGATGTCATGCATGTACAGGAAGTGGCTGATGGTGGCCTCATTCCTCAGTGGGTATCCATAGCCAGTCTTGTTGATTAGTTGGCTGAGAGGGTTCAGGCCTATACAGAACAGCAGCGGGGACAGGGTATCTCCTTGATATATGCCAAATTTGATGGAGACTTGTGCTATTGGCTTGAAGTTGGTCTCCAGGGTGGTCTGCCACAGTGTAATGAAACACTTTTATTTATTTTGCAGGATCGTAGGAAGTTGGCAAATAATGAACACACAAACTCTTAGCCCAATGATTAACTCAGCGTTTTATTAATCTTGCAGCACAACACCATTGAATGAGGGCACACAACAACACCATTAAAGTTTATACTTCATTCCACTCTTGATGTTTTGTGACATCATTCAATTTATAAAGTGCCATGGTTCCCATAAGAATGCAGTGTCATAAACCCATGGTTTGCCAGGCCATGTTGTGATCTTCATGACATAGCCCACCGGTTATATATGATTTTATAGATAACCCTTTTCACCCGTCTGATATATAAGCAAGTTAGCACATTTAAGCAGGTTAGTACAATTAAGCAACTTATCAAAATGATCAGGGGAGGCACTAAGGTTCTGCGTGCTGTTAGAAAATGTCCCACCAATGGTGAGCAGAGCTTTGCTGTATGTTTCTAGCTGCATGTATCACCTCCTTTCCAGCCATTAAGGTTGTCACCATAGCTCCGGAAACGTTAGCCCCATGACTCCTGATTATATCACGCAGTTCTGTAGAGAGATCCAATGTGCATTTGAATCGGTCCAGAGAAATACCCCATGGCACCCGCAAAATTTCCCATTGGAGTGCAGTCAGCCGGGATTGCTCCGTGTAATTGGTCAGGAAGTAGGTCCTATTTTTCCATTGCCATAGATGAACATTCCCTAAACAGCCGGAGAAAGGAGCTGAAGGTAATTGTGGATGTGACCTAAATGTAGCTACGCATAAGTAGTGTGGGCCTACCTGCCATAGCATGTCCTGTGTTGGTTTCACCGTCCAATCACACAATACCTTGTCTTCAGTTAAACATGGATTTCTATGTCCCATCTGTAGTGCACATGTTAACCCCTGATCAGTTGTCTCACATAATTTGGCATCAAATGTCATGTTGGTTCAAACCACTCTCCACTCATATGCAAGAAGTAATAAGCGTGCGAGGTTATTACAGGTAATACTTCATATTGACACACTATCTTTGGCTGAGTAACATTGTATAGAGTGTAAGAACCTCGACAGCTTGTTTCATTACAAATGGTCTTTTCCGGATGTATCTGTAACCACAAATCATTACTTATGTTCCATGTTGTTCTCCAGTGATGATAGTTACCGGAATAAACCCCTGTGACAAATCTTTGTTTCTGGAGCCGCGCATGCAATACCTGAATACTACATACAGTCCAGTTTAAAGCATGTGTGACATTATTTAAAACATCAGAGGTTGAATTCCACATATCTAATCGCCATTTATATGCGCGTGTCCACAGATTGACATTTTCGCTGGATAAACCAATTCCAGTAGGCATCCACGCTCCAACAGTGTGGACTGCCTTGGAGGTGTATTGTCCAGTGTTAGACAACATTGTTCTGGTGATTTCTCCATCAATGGTGTTGGACACACCGAGGATAATTCCAGCACAGCCCAATAGCATGTCATACCATGCTCGACATAACTGCAAACACATAGGTATGGGAGGAAAAGTCACCGTCCAATGGACCACAGTTCGCCGTTTTCCCATTGTCATGTTGGTGCAGGTGGATAGAATGGGAGCCAACTGTGTTTGAGTAGCCTTAGGTTTATCATTTCTGACCCAAATTACAAACATAAAGGCATTTCTTCCTGTTATGACTGTGCCATTGCTCAACCACACATCAGAAAACACCGTCATGGTCCACTGAGTACCATTATTATGGGTACTACAGGTGGTATCATCCAGCTCACACATAGTGGCCGCCGCTCGAACGGTGATGTTGCAGCCACGAGCCACCATTGGGACGTCGAGGACACGTCCGTCCCGAGTCTTCATACATCCTTGGCATTTATACAGCTGGCATGTACTGGTAATATTTGATGCCCAACAGGCCTGATTGGCCTGACAGGTGAAGTCGTCCTGGGTCCGGTCGCGCGACTCATTCCGCTAACCAGTGGTGAATGTTGACACTTCAGTCAGCAGCAATCCCTCCGTGTCGAGCCTCCAGCTGCAGCGAGGACATGGAGGAATATGACCCCACAGACGACACTTCCAGGTCCTGGGCCTCCAGCCATCCTGCCTTGGCGAGGTCCCCTTACGTCCTTGCGCCGAGGTCCCAATGAGCAACCTCCACCACGTCATTTATCTGCACACAAAAAATGTTAGATCTAAGAGAGAGAGAAAAGCATTAGTCCTCCCTTAGATAACATTGATCCACAGGCACATTCACCCACTGTTCTTCTCTGTCATAGAGCACGCTGACTACAGCATCTGACACAGCTGCAGTCAAGGGTGGACTTTCCACATTTTTATGGGCTGATCCGTCTGTGTCACACCTTCACAGGAAATCATTCTCATCAGCGGAGTTTGCCCTGACCCTACAGGTCGGTTATTTATCTGGGCAACCGCCTGAGATAGATGCACTCGCCAGTTCTTAAGCGAGTTCTCCCCAGAAAGTTTTCTCAACTTTTCTTTCAGCATTCCATTCATTCTTTCTATCAGTCCAGCTGCTTCTGGATGATAGGGAACATGATAAATCCATTCTACATGATGTTCCTCAGCCCATTCCTTCACCTTGTTACCTGTGAAGTGAGCTCCATTATCACTTTGCACCTGCAAAGGAATACCATAAAACTGACAGATAGTGTTCAAACATTTCAGCGTAGCGAATTGGTTAGCGAAGCGACAAGCATGCACAACCAACACTCCTGAAAATGTATCTACTGCCGTACATGCATATCTACAGCCATTGCTGTTAACCATGGGACCAATAAAATCAATCTGCCATGATTGTCCTGGTTTTATTGTTTCATACACACAACTTCTGAGCGAATAAGTTTTTCAGTTCCAAACTGAAATCTACCCTGGCGCAGATGTAGAGTCATTCCTGCCAAAACAGCCATTCCCAAAATCCACTCTCTTAATGGAGTGACAACAACAGTATATTCTCGAATCGGGAGTTTTCCTATTTTAAGGGGTACTTTAATAGCTTTTCCATTAACTATTTGGCCTCCTATTCCTGCTAGGGGAACATGCACGCCTTTAATCTTATCTGGATTACCATAAACTAGTGAGGCCTCCGCCCCCGTGTCTACTAAAGCCATTACTCTTTGAACTGATTTTCTCCAATAAATTTCAAGATCTACATGAGGCCGAATATCTGTAGCAGACCAAGAAATTTTTAATATCCGGGCTTGGCCTCCTCCCTATTCCTCATCATAATCTGGCTGTCTTTGGTTTCTCCTCTTTTGATAAGCATTTATGATTTAACTCAGTCAGCTGCTTCACCTGCTCTTTACACGCAGCCAACTCTCTCTGAATGATCTCTCCTTCTGCCACACTCCGTCGCCAAGCATTGGCACAAACCCACATGTGCCGCTGCACAGACGATAAAGGTGCTTTATCATTAACAGGTATTTTCTGCAATACCTCTGTTAATTCCGCTGGTGTGGCGGTTCTCACAACCCCAGACCACGGCTCAGGGCGTCCCCCTCCCGCTCTGAGTGCTAACCCCACACTCTGCCACCGTCCCTCCCAACCAACGCAGCTCGCGTCAGTCGGAGGTTCAGACTCAACAGCCGTTTTCCGTGAAAACAGCTTCTTAAAACCAGACATTATTTACAGCTTTCTTAGTATCCTGTTCGTGACGCCAAAATATAATGAAACACTTTTATTTATTTTGCAGGATCGTAGGAAGTCGGCAAATAATGAACACACAAACTCTTAGCCCAATGATTAACTCAGCGTTTTATTAATCTTGCAGCACAAGAGTAAGCAACACATCATCAGTTAAGGCACTTTTCAGTTTCCAGCTCTTACCGTAACGCGAGAGGTTGGAGAGCCCACAACCCCGGTAGAGAGTGCCAAAACCAGCTGGGCGTCCTGATCAAATAGACCCGCAGCAGACTCCACCGAAGTCCGGGACTTCCCCGCTTTAATACCCCTCATTCTGCCACATAACGTGGGAGCGCTAGGGAGGTGGCCAACCATCCCCACACACACACACACACCATGAGACCATAACTTTATATACATATACAGATTTGTTGCTATGTTCAAAATTCTCTAAGCGAAGTCTTTGTAGCAAAAACTGGGTTTTTTGATTAATTATTTCATTTCATTCCAGGTAAAGATGACGTGGTGTGTATGGATGGAAACAATGAGACGGGAAGAAAATGATAACCTCCAACCTCGATGGCAAACAGCATCATGGAGAGTTTTACAAGGAAGAGAAATAAAGAGCTTCGGCATTGCGACTCCACGGCTACCTGTTCTGGAATCCTCCGTATGCTCATCGCCACTCAGTGTTTGCAGAAGAAGAAGACTTGCAGGTGTCCTTCATCCTTGTCTACATCCACATCAGGCAGATGGTCCGCTTTCGGTTCAGATGTCATGTTTTTCAGGAGGCATGTCTTTTCAGGAAGCGTCTTGAGATGGGATTATTGTGATTTGATGCTATATAAATAAAGTTGAACTGAATGGTCACTTAGTAGCTAAGATTAACTGGTCTAGCAGGCAGTCATAGGTCACTCAAATCATGTCACTTAGTGTTGCCAATTATACTACCATCCAGAACAGCAACAACATTCTGGATACTACCATAGAAAACAGGAACAATATTCTGGATACCACAATCCAGAACAGGAACAAAATTTTGGATACTACCATCCAGAACAGGAACAACATTCTGGATACCACCATCCAGAACAGGAACAACTTTCTAGATACTACCGTCCAGAACAGGAACAACATTCTGGATACTACCATCCAGAACAGGAACAACTTTCTAGATACTACCGTCCAGAACAGGAACAACATTCTGGAAACTACCATAGGAAACAGGAACAATATTCTGGATACCACAATCCAGAACAGGAACAACATTCTGGATACTACCATCCAGAACAGGAACATCATTCTGGATACTACCATCCAGAACAGGAACGACATTCTGGATACTACCATCCAGAACAGGAACAACATTCTAGATACTACCATCCAGAACAGGAACAACATTCTGTATACTACCATCCAGAACAGGAACAACATTCTAGATAATACAATCCAGAACAGGAACAACATTCTGGATACTACCATCCAGAACAGGAACAACATTCTGGATACCACCATCCAGAACAGGAACATTCTAGAACCACCATCCAGAACAGGAACAACCTTTTTTAGATACCACCATACAGAACAGGAACAACATTCTGGATACTACCATCCAGAACAGGAACAATGTTTAGGATACTACCGTCCAGAACAGGAACGACATTCTGGATACTACCATCCAGAACAGGAACAACATTCTAGATACTACCATCCAGAACAGGAACAACATTCTGTATACTACCATCCAGAACAGGAACAACATTCTAGATAATACCATCCAGAACAGGAACAATATTCTGGATACTACCACCCAGAACAGGAACAACATTCTGGATACTACCATCCAGAACAGGAACGACTTTCTGGATACTACCATCCAGAATAGGAACAATGTTCTGCATACTACCATCCAGAACAGGAACATTCTGGATACCACCATCCACAACAGGAACAAGCTTTTTTAGAGGCCACCATACAGAACAGGAACAACATTCAGGATACTACCATCCAGAACAGGAACAATGTTTAGTATCCTACCGTCCAGAACAGTAACAACATTCTGGATACTACCTTCCAGAACAGGAACAACATTCTGGATATTACCATCCAGAACAGGAAACATTTTCTGGATACTGCCATCCAGAAAAGGAACAATGTTCTGGATACTACCATCCAGAACAGGAACAATGTTCTCGATACTACCATCCAGAACAGGAAGAACATTCTAGATACTTCCTCCCAGAATAGTGACAACATTCTCGATACCACCATCCAGAATAGGAACAACATTCTGGATACTACCATGCAGAACAGGAACGACATCCTGGATACTACCATCCAGAATAGTGACAACATTCTAGATACCACCATCCAGAACAGGCACGACTTTCTGGATACTACCATACAAAACAGGAACAATGTTCTGGATACTACCGTCCAGAACAGGAACATTCTAGAACCACCATCCAGAACAGGAACAACCTTTTTTAGATACCACCATACAGAACAGGAACAACATTCTGGATACTACCATCCAGAACAGGAACGACTTTCTGGATACTACCATCCAGAACAGGAACAACATCCTGGACACCACTATCCAGAACAGGAACATTCTAGAACCACCATCCAGAACAGGAACAACCTTTTTTAGATACCACCATACAGAACAGGAACAACATTCTGGATACTACCATCCAGAACAGGAACAATGTTTAGGATACTACCGTCCAGAACAGGAACAACATTTTGGATACTACCACCCAGAACAGGAACAACATTCTGGACACTACCATCCAGAACAGGAACGACTTTCTGGATACTACCATCCAGAATAGGAACAATGTTCTGCATACTACCATCCAGAACAGGAACATTCTGGATACCACCATCCAGAACAGGAACAAGCGTTTTTAGAGGCCACCATACAGAACATGAACAACATTCTGGATACTACCATCCAGAACAGGAACAATGTTTAGTATCCTACCGTCCAGAACAGGAACAACATTCTGGATACTACAAACCAGAACAGGAACAACATTCTCGATACCACCATCCAGAATAGGAACAACATTCTGGATACTACCATGCAGAACAGGAACAACATCCTGTATACTCCCTTCCAGAACAGGAACGACATCCTGGATACTACCATCCAGAATAGTGACAACATTCTAGATACCACCATCCAGAACAGGCACGACTTTCTGGATACTACCATACAAAACAGGAACAATTTTCTGGATACTACCGTCCAGAACAGGAACAATTTTCTGGATACTACCATCCAGAACAGGAACGACTTTCTGGATACTACCATCCAGAACAGGAACAACATCCTGGACACCACTATCCAGAACAGGAACAACATTCTGGATAATACCATCCAGAACAGGAACATTCTGGATACCACCATCCAGAAAAGGAACAACCTTTTTTAGATACTACCATCCAGAACAGGAACAACATTCTGGACACTACCATCCAGAACAGGAACAACATTCTGGATACCACCATCAAGAACAGGAAAAACATTCTGGATACTACCATCCAGAACAGGAACAACATTCTGGATATTACCATCCAGAACAGGATCAACATTCTGGACACCACCATCCAGAAAAGGAACAACTTTCTAGATACTACCGTCCAAAACAGGAACAACATTCTGGAAACTACCATAGAAAACAGGAACAATATTCTGGATACTACCATCCAGAACAGGAACAACATTCTGGATACTACCATCCAGAACAGGAACAACATTCTGGATACTACCATCCAGAACAGGAACGACATTCTGGATACTGCCATCCAGAACAGGAACAACCTTTTTTAGGTACCACCATACAGAACAGGAAAAACATTCTGGATACTATCATCCAGAACAGGAACAATATTTAGGATACTACCGTCCAGAACAGGAACAACATTCTGGATACTACCACCCAGAACAGGAAAAACATTCTGGATACTACCATCCAGAACAGGAAATACATTCTGGATACTACCATCCAGAACAGGAACATTCTGGATACTACCATCCAGAACAGGAACAACATTCTGGA
Organism: Telmatherina bonti; assembly: GCF_933228915.1. Taxonomy (NCBI): domain Eukaryota; kingdom Metazoa; phylum Chordata; class Actinopteri; order Atheriniformes; family Telmatherinidae; genus Telmatherina; species Telmatherina bonti. The sequence continues at coordinate 39,942,037 of NC_136610.1, read as the reverse complement.
TACCACCATCCAGAACAGGAACATTCTAGAACCACCATCCAGAACAGGAACAACCTTTTTTAGATACCACCATACAGAACAGGAACAACATTCTGGATACTACCATCCAGAACAGGAACAATGTTTAGGATACTACCGTCCAGAACAGGAACGACATTCTGGATACTACCATCCAGAACAGGAACAACATTCTAGATACTACCATCCAGAACAGGAACAACATTCTGTATACTACCATCCAGAACAGGAAGAACATTCTATATACTTCCTTCCAGAATAGTGACATTCTCGATACCACCATGCAGAACAGGAACAACATCCTGTATACTCCCTTCCAGAACAGGAACGACATCCTGGATACTACCATCCAGAATAGTGACAACATTCTAGATACCACCATCCAGAACAGGCACGACTTTCTGGATACTACCATACAAAACAGGAACAATGTTCTGGATACTACCGTCCAGAACAGGAACAATTTTCTGGATACTACCATCCAGAACAGCAACGACTTTCTGGATACTACCATCCAGAAAAGGAACGACTTTCTGGATACTACCATCCAGAATAGGAACAATGTTCTGCATACTACCATCCAGAACAGGAACATTCTGGATACCACCATCCACAACAGGAACAAGCTTTTTTTAGAGGCCACCATACAGAACAGGAACAACTTTCTGGATACTACCATCCAGAACAGGAACAATGTTTAGTATCCTACCGTCCAGAACAGGAACAACATTCTGGACACTACAAACCAGAACAGGAACAACATTCTAGATACTACCTTCCAGAACAGGAACAACATTCTGGATATTACCATCCAGAACAGGAAACATTTTCTGGATACTGCCATCCAGAAAAGGAATGACTTTCTGGATACTACCATCCAGAACAGGAACAATGTTCTGGATACTACCATCCAGAACAGGAACAATGTTCTCGATACTACCATCCAGAACAGGAAGAACATTCTAGATACTTCCTCCCAGAATAGTGACAACATTCTCGATACCACCATCCAGAATAGGAACAACATTCTGGATACTACCATGCAGAACAGGAACGACATCCTGGATACTACCATCCAGAATAGTGACAACATTCTAGATACCACCATCCAGAACAGGCACGACTTTCTGGATACTACCATACAAAACAGGAACAATGTTCTGGATACTACCGTCCAGAACAGGAACATTCTAGAACCACCATCCAGAACAGGAACAACCTTTTTTAGATACCACCATACAGAACAGGAACAACATTCTGGATACTACCATCCAGAACCGGAACGACTTTCTGGATACTACCATCCAGAACAGGAACAACATCCTGGACACCACTATCCAGAACAGGAACATTCTAGAACCACCATCCAGAACAGGAACAACCTTTTTTAGATACCACCATACAGAACAGGAACAACATTCTGGATACTACCATCCAGAACAGGAACAATGTTTAGGATACTACCGTCCAGAACAGGAACAACATTTTGGATACTACCACCCAGAACAGGAACAACATTCTGGACACTACCATCCAGAACAGGAACGACTTTCTGGATACTACCATCCAGAATAGGAACAATGTTCTGCATACTACCATCCAGAACAGGAACATTCTGGATACCACCATCCACAACAGGAACAAGCGTTTTTAGAGGCCACCATACAGAACATGAACAACATTCTGGATACTACCATCCAGAACAGGAACAATGTTTAGTATCCTACCGTCCAGAACAGGAACAACATTCTGGATACTACAAACCAGAACAGGAACAACATTCTCGATACCACCATCCAGAATAGGAACAACATTCTGGATACTACCATGCAGAACAGGAACAACATCCTGTATACTCCCTTCCAGAACAGGAACGACATCCTGGATACTACCATCCAGAATAGTGACAACATTCTAGATACCACCATCCAGAACAGGCACGACTTTCTGGATACTACCATACAAAACAGGAACAATTTTCTGGATACTACCGTCCAGAACAGGAACAATTTTCTGGATACTACCATCCAGAACAGGAACGACTTTCTGGATACTACCATCCAGAACAGGAACAACATCCTGGACACCACTATCCAGAACAGGAACAACATTCTGGATAATACCATCCAGAACAGGAACATTCTGGATACCACCATCCAGAACAGGAACAACCTTTTTTAGATACCACCATCCAGAACAGGAACAACATTCTGGACACTACCATCCAGAACAGGAACAACATTCTGGATACCACCATCAAGAACAGGAAGAACTTTCTAGATACTACTGTCCAGAACAGGAACAACATTCTGGAAACTACCATCGAAAACAGGAACAATATTCTGGATACCACAATCCAGAACAGGAACAACATTCTGGATATTACCATCCAGAACAGGAACAACATTCTGGACACCACCATCCAGAAAAGGAACAACTTTCTAGATACTACCGTCCAAAACAGGAACAACATTCTGGAAACTACCATAGAAAACAGGAACAATATTCTGGATACCACAATCCAGAACAGGAACAACATTCTGGATACTACCATCCAGAACAGGAACAACATTCTGGATACTACCATCCAGAACAGGAACGACGTTCTGGATACTGCCATCCAGAACAGGAACAACCTTTTTTAGGTACCACCATACAGAACAGGAAAAACATTCTGGATACTATCATCCAGAACAGGAACAATATTTAGGATACTACCGTCCAGAACAGGAACAACATTCTGGATACTACCACCCAGAACAGGAAAAACATTCTAGATACTCCCTTCCAGAACAGGAACAACATTCTGGATACTACCATCCTGAACAGGAAAAACATTCTGGATACTACCATCCAGAACAGGAACATTCTGGATATCACCATCCACAACAGGAACAACCTTTTTTAGAGGCCACCATACAGAACAGGAACAACATTCTGGATATTACCATCCAGAACAGGAAAGATTTTCTGGATACTGCCATCCAGAACAGGAATGACTTTCTGGATACTACCATCCAGAACAGGAAAAACATTCTGGATACTACCGTCCAGAACAGGAAAAATATTCTGGATACCACCATCCAGAACAGGAACAACCTTTTTTAGATATCACCATAACGAACAGGAACAACATTCTGGGTACTACTACCCAGAACAGGAACAATGTTTAGGATACTACCGTCCAGAGCAGGAACAACATTCTGGAAACTATCATCCAGAATGGAAACAATGTTCTGGATGCTATCATCCAGAACAGGAACAACATTCTGGATACTACCATCCAGAAAATGAATGCCATCCTGGATACTACCATCCAGAACAGGAACAACATTCTGGATGCCACCATCCAGAACAGGAACATTATGGATACCACCATCCAGAACTGGAAGAATGTTTAGGATACTACCGTTCAGAACAGGAACAACATTCTGGATACTACCATCCAGAACAGGAACAATGTTTAGGGTACTACCGTCCAGAACAGGAACAATGTTTAGGATACTACCGTCCAGAACAGGAAAAACATTCTGGATACTACCATCCAGAACAGGAACAACATTCTGGATACTACGTTCCAGAAGAGGAACAACATTCTGGATACTACCATCCAGAACAATAAAAAAATTCTGGATACTACCTTCCAGAACAGGAACAACATTCTGGATACTACCTTCCAGAACAGGAACAACATTCATGATACTACCATCCAGAACTGGAACAACATTCTCGATACCACCATCCAGAATAGGAAAAACATTCTGGATACTACCATCCAGAACAGGAACAACATCCTGTATACTCCCTTCCAGAACAGGGACGACAACCTGGATACTACCATCCAGAACAGGAACAATGTTTAGGATACTACCATCCAGAACAGGAACAATGTTTAGGATACTACCGTCCAGAACAGGAACATTGTTTAGGATACTACCGTCCAGAACAGGAACAACATTCTGGATACTACCATCCAGAACAGGAAAAACATTCTGGATACTACCTTCCAGATCAGGAACAACATTCTGGATACTACCATCCAGAACAGGAAAAAAATTCTGGATACTACCTTCCAGAACAGGAACAACATTCTGGACACTACCTTCCAGAACAGGAACAACATGCTAGATACTACCATCCAGAACAGGAACAACATTCTCGATACCACCATCCAGAATAGGAACAACATTCTCGATACTACCATCCAGAACAGGAACATCCTCCTGTATACTCCCTTACTGAACAGGAATGACATCCTGGATACTACCATCCAGAACACGAAAAACATTCTGGATACTAACATCCAGAAAAGGAACGACTCTCTGGATACTACCATCCAGAAAAGGAACAATGTTCTGGATACTACCATCCAGAAAAGGAAGAACATTCTAGATACTTCCTTCCTGAGCAGGAACAACATTCTGGAAACTATCATCCAGAATAGAAACAATGTTCTGGATACTATCATCCAGAACAGGAACAACATACTGGATACTACCATCCAGATCAGGAACAATGTTTAGGATACTACCGTCCAGAACAGGAACAATGTTTAGGATACTACCGTCCAGAACAGGAACAGCATTCTGGATACTACCATCCAGAACAGGAAAAACATTCTGGATACTACCTTCCAGGACAGGAACAACATTCTGGATACTACCATCCAGAACAGGAACAACATTCTGGATACTACCATCCAGAACAGGAACAACATTCTCGATACCACCATCCAGAATAAGAACAACATTCTGGATACTACCATCCAGAACAGGAACAACATCCTTTATACTCCCTTCCAGAACAGGAACGACAACCTGGATACTACCATCCAGAACAGGAACAATGTTTAGGATACTACCATCCAGAACAGGAACAATGTTTAGGATACTACCATCCAGAACAGGAACAATGTTTAGGATACTACCGTCCAGAACAGGAACAACATTCTTGGATACGACCATCCAGAACAAGAAAAATATTCTGGATACTACCTTCCAGAAGAGGAACAACATTCTGGATACTACCATCCAGAACAGGAAAAACATTCTGGATACTACCTTCCAGAACAGGAACAACATTCTGGATACTACCTTCCAGAACAGGAACAACATTCTGGATACTACCATCCAGAACAGGAAAAACATTCTGGATACTACCTTCCAGAACTGGAACAACATTCTGGATGCTACCATCCAGAACAGGAACAACATTCTCAATACCACCATCCAGAATAGGAACAACATTCTGGATACTACCATCCAGAACAGGAACAATGTTCTGGATACTACCATCCAGAACAGGAAGAACATTCTAGATACTTCCTTCCAGAGCAGGAACAACATTCTGGAAGCTATCAACCAGAATAGAAACAATGTTCTGGATACAATCATCCAGAACAGGAACAACATTCTGGATACTACCATCCAGAACAGGAAAAACATTCTGGATGCTACCATCCAGAACAGGAAAAACATTCTGGATACTACCATCCAGAACAGGAATGACTTTTTGGATACTATCATCCAGAACAGCCACAATGTTCTGGATACTACCATCCAGAACAGGAATGACTTTTTGGATACTATCATCCAGAACAGCAACAATGTTCTGGATACTACCATCCAGAACAGGAACAATGTTCTGGATACCACCATCCAGAAAAGGAAGAACATTCTAGATACTTCCTTCCAGAGCAGGAACAACATTCTGGAAACTATCATCCAGAATAGAAACAACGTTCTGGATACTATCATCCACAACAGGAACAACATTCTGGAAACTACCATAGAAAACAGGAACAATATTCTGGATACCACAATCCAGAACAGGAACAACATTCTGGATACTACCATCCAGAACAGGAACATCATTCTGGATACTACCATCCAGAACAGGAACAACATTCTAGATACTACCATCCAGAACAGGAACAACATTCGGGATACTACCATCCAGAACAGGAACAACATTCTGGATACTACCATCCAGAACAGGAACAACATTCTGGATACCACCATCCAGAACAGGAACAATTTTCTAGATACTACCATCCAGAACAGGAACAACATTCTAGATACTAACATTCAGAACAGGAACAACATCCTTTATACTCCCTTCCAGAACAGCAAAGACATCCTGGATACTACCATCCAGAACAGGAACAACATCCTGTATACTCCCTTCCAGAACTGGAACAACGTCCTGTATACTCCCTTCCAGAACAGGAACGACATCCTGGATACTACCTTCCAGAACAGGAACAACGTTCTAGATACTACCATCCAGAACAGGAACAACGTTCTAGATACTACCATCCAGAAAAGGAACAATGTTCTGGATACTTCCATCCTGAACAGGAACAACGTTCTAGATACTTCCATCCAGTACAGGAACAATGTTCAGGATACTATCATCCAGAACAGGAACAACGTTCTAGATACTTCCATCCAGAACAGGAACAATGTTCTGGATACTACTACCATCCATAACAGGAAAAACGTTCTAGATACTTCCATCCAGAACAGGAACAACATTTTAGATACTTCCATCCAGAACAGGAATAATGTTCTGGATACTACCAACCAGAACAGGAACAACGTTCTGGATACTACCATCCAGAACAGGAACAACGTTCTAGATACTTCCATCCAGAACAGGAACAACGTTCTAGATACTGCCATCCAGAACAGGCACAACGTTCTAGATACTACCATCCAGAACAGGAACAACGTTCTAGATACTACCATCCAGAACAGGAACAATGTTCTGGATACTACCATCCAGAACAGGCACAACGTTGTAGATACTTCCATCCAGAACAGGAACAACGTTCTAGATACTTCCATCCAGAACAGGAACAGCGTTCTAGATACTACCATCGAGAACAGGAAAAATTTTCTGGATACTACCATCCAGAACAGGAACAACATCCTGGACAACACTATCCTGAAAAGGAACAACATTCTGGATAATACCATCCAGAACAGGAATGACATTCTGGATACTACCATCCAGAACAGTAACAACATTCTGGATACTACCATCCAAAACAGGAACAACATTCTCGATATCACAATCCAGAACAGGAACGACTTTCTGGATAATACCATCCAGAACAGGAATGACATTCTGGATACCACCACCCAGAACAGGACAATTCTGGATACTACCATCCACAACAGGAACAACCTTTTTTAGATACTACCTTCCAGAACAGGAACGACATTCTGGATACTACCATCCAGAACAGGAACAATGTTTAGGATACTACCGTCCAGAACAGGAACAACATTCTGGATACTGCCTTCCACAACAGGAACAACATTCTGGATACTACCATCCAGAACAGGAATGACTTTTTGGATACTATCATCCAGAACAGTAACAACATTCTTGATACTACCATCCAGAACAGGAACAACGTCCTGTATACTCCCTTCCAGAACAGGAACGACATCCTGGATACTACCATCCAGAATAGTGACAACATTCTGGATACCACAATCCAGAACAGGAACGACTTTCTGGATACTACCATACAAAACAGGAACAGCATTCTGGATACTACCATCCAGAAAAGGAACAATGTTTAGGATACTACCATCCAGAACAGGAACAACATTCTGGATACTACAATCCAGAACAGGAACAACATTCTAGATACTACCTTCCAGAACAGGAACAACATTCTGGATACTACCTTCCAGAACAAGACCAACATTCTGGATACTACCATCCAGAACAGGAAAAACATTCTGGATACTACCATCCAGAACAGGAATGACTTTTTGGATACTACCATCCAGAACAGGAACAATGTTCTGGATACTACCATCCAGAACAGGAACAATGTTCTGGATACTACCATCCAGAAAAGGAAGACATTCTAGATACTTCCTTCCAGAGCAGGAACAACATTCTGGAAACTATCATCCAGAATAGAAAAAACGTTCTGGATACTATCATCCACAACAGGAACAACATTCTGGAAACTACCATAGGAAACAGGAACAATATTCTAGATACAACCATCCAGAACAGGAACAAAATTCTGGATACTACCATCCAGAACAGGAACAACATTCTGTATACTACCATCCAGAACAGGAACAACATTCTTGATACTACCATCCAGAACAGGAACAACATCCTGTATACTCCCTTCCAGAAAAGGAACGACATCCTGGATACTACCATCCAGAATAGTGATAACATTCTGGATAAAACCATCCAGAACAGGAACGACTTTCTGGATACTGCAATACAAAACAGGAACAATGTTCTGGATACTACCATCCAGAACAGGAACAACATACTGGATACTACCATCCAGAACAGGAACAACATCCTGGACACCACTATCCTGAACAGGAACAACATTCTGGATAATACCATCCAGAACAGGAATGACATTCTGGATACTACCATCCAGAACAGTAACAACATTCTGGATACTACTATCCAGAACACGAACAACTTTCTAGATACTACCATCCAGAACAGGAATAACATCCTGGATACTACCATCCAGAACAAGAACAACATTCTAGATACTACCATCCAGAACAGGAATGACACCCTGGATACTACCATCCAGAATAGGAACAACATTCTTGATACTACCATCCAGAACAGGAACAACATCCTGTATACTCCCTTCCAGAACAGGAACGACATCCTGGATACTACCATCCAGAATAGTGACAACATACTGGATACCACAATCCAGAACAGGAACGACTTTCTGGATACTACAATACAAAACAGGAACAATGTTCTGGATACTACCGTCCAGAACAGGAACAATGTTTAGGATACTACCATGCAGAACAGGAACAACATTCTGGATACTACCATCCAGAACAGGAACAACATTCTAGATAGTATCTTCCAGAACAGGAAAAACATTCTGGATACTACCATCCAGAACAGGAATGACTTATTGGATACTATCATCCAGAACAGGAACAATGTTCTGGATACTACCATCCAGAAAAGGAAGAACATTCTAGATACTTCCTTCCAGAGCAGGAACAACATTCTGGAAACTATCATCCAGAATGGAAAAAACGTTCTGGATACTATCATCCACAACAGGAACAACATTCTGGAAACTACCATAGGAAACAGGAACAATATTCTGGATACCACAATCCAGAACAGAAACAACATTCTGGATACTACCATCCAGAACAGGAACATCATTCTGGATACTACCATCCAGAACAGGAACGACATTCTGGATACTACCATCCAGAACAGGAACAACATTCTGGATACTACCATCCAGAACAGGAACAACATTCTGGATACTACCATCCAGAACAGGAACAACATTCTTGATACTACCATCCAGAACAGGAACAACGTCCTGTATACTCCCTTCCAGAACAGGAACGACATCCTGGATACTACCATCCAGAATAGTGACAACATTCTGGATACCACAATCCAGAACAGGAACGACTTTCTGGATACTACCATACAAAACAGGAACAACATTCTGGATACTACCATCCAGAAAAGGAACAATGTTTAGGATACTACCATCCAGAACAGGAACAACATTCTGGATACTACAATCCAGAACAGGAACAAAATTCTAGATACTACCATCCGGAACAGGAACAATGTTCTGGATACTACCATCCAGAACAGGAAGAACATTCTAGATACTTCCTTCCAGAGCAGGAACAGCATTCTGGAAGCTATCAACCAGATCAGGAACAATGTTCTGGATACAATCATCCAGAACAGGAACAACATTCTGGATACTACCATCCAGAAAAGGAACAATGTTTAGGATACTACCATACAGAACAGGAACAACATTCTGGATACTACAATCCAGAACAGGAACAACATTCTAGATACTACCTTCCAGAACAGGAACAACATTCTGGATACTACCTTCCAGAACAAGAACATTCTGGATACTACCATCCAGAACAGGAAAAACATTCTGGATGCTACCTTCCAGAACAGGAAAAACATTCTGGATACTACCATCCAGAACAGGAATGACTTTTTGGATACTACCATCCAGAACAGGAACAATGTTCTGGATACTACCATCCAGAAAAGGAAGACATTTTAGATACTTCCTTCCAGAGCAGGAACAACATTCTGGAAACTATAATCCAGAATAGAAACAACGTTCTGGATACTATCATCCACAACAGGAACAACATTCTGGAAACTACTATAGAAAACAGGAACAATATTCTGGATACCACAATCCAGAACAGGAACAACATTCTGGATACTACCATCCAGAACAGGAACATCATTCTGGATACTACCATCCAGAACAGGAACGACATTCTGGATACTACCATCCAGAACAGGAACAACATTCTAGATACAACCATCTAGAACAGGAACAACATTCTGGATACTACCATCCAGAACAGGAACAACATTCTGGATACTACCATCCAGAACAGGAACAACATCCTGTATACTCCCTTCCAGAACAGGAACAACATCCTGTATACTCCCGTCCAGAACAGGAACAACATTCTTGATACTACCATAGGAAACAGGAACAATATTCTGGATACCACAATCCAGAACAGAAACAACATTCTGGATACTACCATCCAGAACAGGAACATCATTCTGGATACTACCATCCAGAACAGGAACGACATTCTGGATACTACCATCCAGAACAGGAACAACATTCTAGATACAACCATCCAGAACAGGAACATCATTCTGGATACTACCATCCAGAACAGGAACAACGTCCTGTATACTCCCTTCCAGAACAGGAACGACATCCTGGATACTACCATCCAGAATAGTGACAACATTCTGGATACCACAATCCAGAACAGGAACGACTTTCTGGATACTACCATACAAAACAGGAACAACATTCTGGATACTACCATCCAGAAAAGGAACAATGTTTAGGATACTACCATCCAGAACAGGAACAACATTCTGGATACTACAATCCAGAACAGAAACAACATTCTAGATACTACCATCCAGAACAGGAACAATGTTCTGGATACTACCATCCAGAACAGGAAGAACATTCTAGATACTTCCTTCCAGAGCAGGAACAACATTCTGGAAGCTATCAAACAGATTAAAAACAATGTTCTGGATACAATCATCCAGAACAGGAACAACATTCTGGATACTACCATCCAGAAAAGGAACAATGTTTAGGATACTACCATCCAGAACAGGAACAACATTCTGGATACTACAATCCAGAACAGGAACAACATTCTAGATACTACCTTCCAGAACAGGAACAACATTCTGGATACTACCTTCCAGAACAAGAACAACATTCTGGATACTACCATCCAGAACAGGAAAAACATTCTGGATGCTACCTTCCAGAACAGGAAAAACATTCTGGATACTACCATCCAGAACAGGAATGACTTTTTGGATACTACCATCCAGAACAGGAACAATGTTCTGGATTCTACCTTCCAGAACAGGAAAAACATTCTAGATACTTCCTTCCAGAGCAGGAACAACATTCTGGAAACTATCATCCAGAATAGAAACAACGTTCTGGATACTATCATCCACAACAGGAACAACATTCTGGAAGCTACCATAGAAAACAGGAACAATATTCTGGATACCACAATCCAGAACAGGAACAACATTCTGGATACTACCATCCAGAACAGGAACATCATTCTGGATACTACCATCCAGAACAGGAACGACATTCTGGATACTACCATCCAGAACAGGAACAACATTCTAGATACAACCATCCAGAACAGGAACAACATTCTGGATACTACCATCCAGAATAGTGACAACATGCTGGATACCACCATCCAGAATAGGAATGACATTCTGGATACTACCATCCAGAACAGTAACAACATTCTGGATACCACCATCCAGAACAGGAACATTCTGGATACCACCACCCAGAACAGGAAAATTCTGGATACCACCATCTACAACAGGAACAACCTTTTTTAGATACTACCTTCCAGAACAGGAACAACATTCTGGATACTACCATCCAGAACAGGAACAATGTTTAGGATATTACCGTCCAGAACAGGAACAACATTCTGGATACTACCATCCAGAACAGGAACAACATTCTAGATACTACCTTCCAGAACAGGAACAACATTCTGGATACTACCATCCAGAACAGGAATGACTTTTTGGATACTATCATCCAGAACAGGAACAACATTCTAGATACTACCTTCCAGAACAGGAACAACATTCTAGATACTACCTTCCAGAATAGGAACAACATTCTTGATACTACCATCCAGAACAGGAACAACATCCTGTATACTCCCTTCCAGAACAGGGACAACGTCCTGTATACTCCCTTCCATAACAGGAACGACATCCTGGATACTACCATCCAGAACAGGAACAATGTTTAGGATACTACCGTCCAGAACAGGAACAACATTCTGGATACTACCATCCAGAACAGGAAAAATTTTCTGGATACTACCATCCAGAACAGGAACAACATCCTGGACACCACTATCCTGAACAGGAACAACATTCTGGATAATACCATCCAGAACAGAAATGACATTCTGGATACTACCATCCAGAACAGTAACAACATTCTGGATACTACCATCCAGAACACGAACAACTTTCTAGATACTACTATCCAGAACAGGAACAACATTCTAGATACTACCATCCAGAACAGCAACAACATCCTGTATACTCCCTTCCAGAACAGGAACAACGTCCTGTATACTCCCTTCCAGAACAGGAACGACTTTCTGGATAATACCATCCAGAACAGGAATGACATTCTGGATACTACCATCCAGAACAGTAACAACATTCTGGATACCACCATCCAGAACAGGAACATTCTGGATACCACCACCCAGAACAGGAAAATTCTGGATACCACCATCTACAACAGGAACAACCTTTTTTAGATACTACCTTCCAGAACAGGAACAACATTCTGGATACTACCATCCAGAACAGGAACAATGTTTAGGATATTACCGTCCAGAACAGGAACAACATTCTGGATACTACCATCCAGAACAGGAACAACATTCTAGATACTACCTTCCAGAACAGGAACAACATTCTGGATACTACCATCCAGAACAGGAATGACTTTTTGGATACTATCATCCAGAACAGGAACAACATTCTAGATACTACCTTCCAGAACAGGAACAACATTCTAGATACTACCTTCCAGAATAGGAACAACATTCTTGATACTACCATCCAGAACAGGAACAACATCCTGTATACTCCCTTCCAGAACAGGGACAACGTCCTGTATACTCCCTTCCATAACAGGAACGACATCCTGGATACTACCATCCAGAATAGTGACAACATTCTGGATGCCACCATCCAGAACAGGAACGACTTTCTGGATACTGCAATACAAAACAGGAACAATGTTCTGGATACTACCATCCAGAACAGGAAAAACTTTCTGGATACTACCGTCCAGAACAGGAAAATTCTGGATACCACCATCCACAACAGGAACATTCTTTTTTAGATACTACCTTCCAGAAAAGGAACAACATTCTGGATACTACCATCCAGAACAGTAACAACATTCTGGATACTACCGTCCAGAACAGGAAAATTCTGGATACCACCATCCACAACAGGAACAACCTTTTTTAGTTACTACCTTCCAGAACAGGAACAACATTCTGGATACTACCATCCAGAACAGGAACAATGTTTAGGATACTACCGACCAGAACAGGGACAACATTCTGGATACTACCATCCAGAACAGGAACAACATTCTGGATACTACCATCCAGAACAGGAACAATGTTTAGGATACTACCGTCCAGAACAGGAACAACATTCTGGATACTACCATCCAGAACAGGAAAAATTTTCTGGATACTACCATCCAGAACAGGAACAACATCCTGGACACCACTATCCTGAACAGGAACAACATTCTGGATAATACCATCCAGAACAGAAATGACATTCTGGATACTACCATCCAGAACAGTAACAACATTCTGGATACTACCATCCAGAACACGAACAACTTTCTAGATACTACTATCCAGAACAGGAACAACATTCTAGATACTACCATCCAGAACAGGAACAACATCCTGGATACTACCATCCAGAACAGGAACAGCATGCTAGATATTACCATCCAGAACAGGAATGACACACTGGATACTACCATCCAAAACAGGAACAACATTCTCGATACCACCGTCCAGAATAGGAACAAAATTCTTGATACTACCATCCAGAACAGTAACAACATTCTGGATACTACCATCCAGAACAGGAAAAACATTCTGGATGCTACCTTCCAGAACAGGAAAAACATTCTGGATACTACCATCCAGAACAGGAATGACTTTTTGGATACTACCATCCAGAACAGGAACAATGTTCTGGATTCTACCTTCCAGAACAGGAAAAACATTCTAGATACTTCCTTCCAGAGCAGGAACAACATTCTGGAAACTATCATCCAGAATAGAAACAACGTTCTGGATACTATCATCCACAACAGGAACAACATTCTGGAAGCTACCATAGAAAACAGGAACAATATTCTGGATACCACAATCCAGAACAGGAACAACATTCTGGATACTACCATCCAGAACAGGAACATCATTCTGGATACTACCATCCAGAACAGGAACGACATTCTGGATACTACCATCCAGAACAGGAACAACATTCTAGATACAACCATCCAGAACAGGAACAACATTCTGGATACTACCATCCAGAATAGTGACAACATGCTGGATACCACCATCCAGAATAGGAATGACATTCTGGATACTACCATCCAGAACAGTAACAACATTCTGGATACCACCATCCAGAACAGGAACATTCTGGATACCACCACCCAGAACAGGAAAATTCTGGATACCACCATCTACAACAGGAACAACCTTTTTTAGATACTACCTTCCAGAACAGGAACAACATTCTGGATACTACCATCCAGAACAGGAACAATGTTTAGGATATTACCGTCCAGAACAGGAACAACATTCTGGATACTACCATCCAGAACAGGAACAACATTCTAGATACTACCTTCCAGAACAGGAACAACATTCTGGATACTACCATCCAGAACAGGAATGACTTTTTGGATACTATCATCCAGAACAGGAACAACATTCTAGATACTACCTTCCAGAACAGGAACAACATTCTAGATACTACCTTCCAGAATAGGAACAACATTCTTGATACTACCATCCAGAACAGGAACAACATCCTGTATACTCCCTTCCAGAACAGGGACAACGTCCTGTATACTCCCTTCCATAACAGGAACGACATCCTGGATACTACCATCCAGAACAGGAACAATGTTTAGGATACTACCGTCCAGAACAGGAACAACATTCTGGATACTACCATCCAGAACAGGAAAAATTTTCTGGATACTACCATCCAGAACAGGAACAACATCCTGGACACCACTATCCTGAACAGGAACAACATTCTGGATAATACCATCCAGAACAGAAATGACATTCTGGATACTACCATCCAGAACAGTAACAACATTCTGGATACTACCATCCAGAACACGAACAACTTTCTAGATACTACTATCCAGAACAGGAACAACATTCTAGATACTACCATCCAGAACAGCAACAACATCCTGTATACTCCCTTCCAGAACAGGAACAACGTCCTGTATACTCCCTTCCAGAACAGGAACGACTTTCTGGATAATACCATCCAGAACAGGAATGACATTCTGGATACTACCATCCAGAACAGTAACAACATTCTGGATACCACCATCCAGAACAGGAACATTCTGGATACCACCACCCAGAACAGGAAAATTCTGGATACCACCATCTACAACAGGAACAACCTTTTTTAGATACTACCTTCCAGAACAGGAACAACATTCTGGATACTACCATCCAGAACAGGAACAATGTTTAGGATATTACCGTCCAGAACAGGAACAACATTCTGGATACTACCATCCAGAACAGGAACAACATTCTAGATACTACCTTCCAGAACAGGAACAACATTCTGGATACTACCATCCAGAACAGGAATGACTTTTTGGATACTATCATCCAGAACAGGAACAACATTCTAGATACTACCTTCCAGAACAGGAACAACATTCTAGATACTACCTTCCAGAATAGGAACAACATTCTTGATACTACCATCCAGAACAGGAACAACATCCTGTATACTCCCTTCCAGAACAGGGACAACGTCCTGTATACTCCCTTCCATAACAGGAACGACATCCTGGATACTACCATCCAGAATAGTGACAACATTCTGGATGCCACCATCCAGAACAGGAACGACTTTCTGGATACTGCAATACAAAACAGGAACAATGTTCTGGATACTACCATCCAGAACAGGAAAAATTTTCTGGATACTACCGTCCAGAACAGGAAAATTCTGGATACCACCATCCACAACAGGAACATTCTTTTTTAGATACTACCTTCCAGAAAAGGAACAACATTCTGGATACTACCATCCAGAACAGTAACAACATTCTGGATACTACCGTCCAGAACAGGAAAATTCTGGATACCACCATCCACAACAGGAACAACCTTTTTTAGTTACTACCTTCCAGAACAGGAACAACATTCTGGATACTACCATCCAGAACAGGAACAATGTTTAGGATACTACCGACCAGAACAGGGACAACATTCTGGATACTACCATCCAGAACAGGAACAACATTCTGGATACTACCATCCAGAACAGGAACAATGTTTAGGATACTACCGTCCAGAACAGGAACAACATTCTGGATACTACCATCCAGAACAGGAAAAATTTTCTGGATACTACCATCCAGAACAGGAACAACATCCTGGACACCACTATCCTGAACAGGAACAACATTCTGGATAATACCATCCAGAACAGAAATGACATTCTGGATACTACCATCCAGAACAGTAACAACATTCTGGATACTACCATCCAGAACACGAACAACTTTCTAGATACTACTATCCAGAACAGGAACAACATTCTAGATACTACCATCCAGAACAGGAACAACATCCTGGATACTACCATCCAGAACAGGAACAGCATGCTAGATATTACCATCCAGAACAGGAATGACACACTGGATACTACCATCCAAAACAGGAACAACATTCTCGATACCACCGTCCAGAATAGGAACAAAATTCTTGATACTACCATCCAGAACAGCAACAACATCCTGTATACTCCCTTCCAGAACAGGAACAACGTCCTGTATACTCCCTTCCAGAACAGGAACGACTTTCTGGATAATACCATCCAGAACAGGAATGACATTCTTAATACTACCATCCAGAACAGTAACAACATTCTGGATACCACCATCCAGAACAGGAACATTCTGGATACCACCACCCAGAACAGGAAAATTCTGGATACCACCATCTACAACAGGAACAACCTTTTTTAGATACTACCTTCCAGAACAGGAACAACATTCTGGATACTACCATCCAGAACAGGAACAATGTTTAGGATATTACCGTCCAGAACAGGAACAACATTCTGGATACTACCATCCAGAACAGGAACAACATTCTAGATACTACCTTCCAGAACAGGAACAACATTCTGGATACTACCATCCAGAACAGGAATGACTTTTTGGATACTATCATCCAGAACAGGAACAACATTCTAGATACTACCTTCCAGAACAGGAACAGCATTCTGGATACTACCATCCAGAACAGGAATGACTTTTTGGATACTATCATCCAGAACAGGAACAATGTTCTGGATACTACCATCCAGAACAGGAAGAACATTCTAGATACTTCCTTCCAGAGCAGGTACAACATTCTGGAAACTATCATCCAGAAAAAAAACAACGTTCTAGATACTACCTTCCAGAACAGGAACAACATTCTGGATACTACCATCCAGAACAGGAACAACATTCTAGATACTACCTTCCAGAACAGGAACAACATTCTGGATACTACCATCCAGAACAGGAATTACTTTTTGGATACTATCATCCAGAACAGGAACAATATTCTGGAAACTACCATCCAGAACAGGAACAATGTTCTGGATACTACCATCCAGAACAGGAAAAACATTCTGGATGCTACCTTCCAGAACAGGAAAAACATTCTGGATACTACCATCCAGAACAGGAATGACTTTTTGGATACTATCATCCAGAACAGGAAGAACATTCTAGATACTTCCTTCCAGAGCAGGAACAACATTCTGGAAACTATCATCCAGAAAAAAACAACGTTCTGGATACTATCATCCACAACAGGAACAACATTCTGGAAACTACCATCCAGAACAGGAACAACATTCTAAATACTAACTTCCAGAACAGGAACAACATTCGGGATACTACCATCCAGAACACGAACAACTTTCTAGATACTACTATCCAGAACAGGAACAACATTCTAGATACTACCATCCAGAACAGGAACAACATTCTATATACTACCATCCAGAACAGGAACAACATTCTCGATACCACCATCCAGAATAGGAACAACATTCTTGATACTACCATCCAGAACAGGAACAACATCCTGTGTGCTCCCTTCCAGAACTGGAACAACGTCTTGTATACTCCCTTCCAGAACAGGAACAACTTTCTGGATACTACCATACAGAACAGGAACAACATCCTGGACACCACTATCCTGAACAGGAACAACATTCTGGATAATACCATCCAGAACAGGAATGACATTCTGGATACTACCATCCAGAACAGGAACAATGTTCTGGATACTACCGTCCAGAACAGGAACATTCTGGATACCACCACCCAGAACAGGAAAATTCTTGATACCACCATCCAGAACAGGAACAACCTGTTTTAGATACTACCTTCCAGAACAGGAACAACATTCTGGATACTACCATCCAGAACAGGAACAATGTTTAGGACACTACCATCCAGAACAGGAACAACATTCTGGATACTACCATCCAGAACAGGAACAACATTCTGGATACTACCTTCCAGAACAGGAACAACATTCTGGATACTACCATCCAGAACAGGAAAAACTTTCTGGATACTACCTTCCAGAACAGGAACAACATTCTGGATACTACCATCCAGAACAGGAAGAACATCCTAGATACTTCCTTCCAGAGCAGGAAGAACATCCTAGATACTTCCTTCCAGAGCAGGAACAACATTCTGGAAACTATCATCCAGAATAGAAACAACGTTCTGGATATTATCATCCACAACAGGAACAACATTCTGGAAACTACCATCCAGAACAGGAACAACATTCTAGATACTACCTTCCAGAACAGGAACAACATTCTGGATACTAACATTCAGAACAGGAACAACATTTTGGATACTACCATCCAGAACAGGAACGACTTTCTGGATACTACCATCCAGAACAGGAACAACATCCTGTATACTCCCTTCCAGAACAGGAATGACATCCTGGATACCACCATCCAGAACAGGAACGACTTTCTGGATACTACCATACAAAACAGGAACAATGTTCTGGATACTACCGTCCAGAACAGGAACAATTTTCTGGGTACTGCCATCCAGAACAGGAACAACATCCTGGACACCACTATCCAGAACAGGAACAACATTCTGGATACTACCTTCCAGAACAGGAACAACATTCTGGATACTACCATCCAGAACAGGAAGATTATTCTAGATACCACCATCCAGAACAGGAACGACATTCTGGATACTACCATCCAGAACAGGAATGATCTTTCATCATTGCAAGAGAACAAACATGCAACAAACACCACCATTTATCCAAGACTCTGAATTCATTATCAGTGGATCTGGAATCTGATATTGGATCCATAGGAGATGGATGTCGGACCAGAACATCTGCTGCTGGATGTAGTTCTGATTTTCCCCATGTTGGTGTGGGTAGAACAATGTCATCTGTTTGTTCAGGCTGTTTTAAAACTTTACCTTTGGCTCTAAAATAAGTGTTCTTCAGTCTGAACTGCAAGCCATCCTGAAGCATCTCTGTTGCTTTTAAGGTTATAGGCAGGATGAAATGTGTTAGTATGGATTCTTCCTCTAATCTAAGGTGACGTTAATTGTTGACTTCTAATGCGAGAAACTCTCATCTTTTCTGCAGCAGAGGGAATTCTCGTTTCCCCTCATTAGACATCCTTTCATCATGCCATCTGATGGCTTTAGCAACTGAATTTGAACAAACTTTTATCAAGGCTTTGAAGTTTTTACCTTTAAGCTGCATCCTAGAGATATACACGACGTAAACAAACTGAAGTTAATCACTTTATTTTCTTGTCGCCTCATTGTCGGACTTTGCCTTCTCCTCAATGAGTATTTTCTCTGAATGTTGGCATCACATCACTAATGTAATGAACAACAGCCAGTTCAGCTCATGTAACACAGGAAGCCGGCGTTCTGCTAAAACGTCCTCCCCTGGGTTAGGGTTCCAGCATCATCGTCTCCAGAAGCTTGTGCAACGTCAGCACTCTCATTTCCATTCATGTCTCTCCAAACTCTCCGATTGATGATAGAGAGTTCGACCACGGCACAAAGCTTCTCCAGACCGTCCCAATGGTCCTCCATGAGGTTCAGGTCTGGAAACACTATTTCACAATCTGAGCCATTAATCCTGGAGCAAGATGGAATAATCTGCTCATTTTCAGGAAGTCAGCTGATTCTGACCCTAGACCAGAATAAATGGTAAATGGACTTGTACTTCTATAGCGCTTTTCTAGTCATACAGACCACTCAAAGCGCTTTACACTACTTGTCACATTCACCTATTCACACACACACTCATTCTACACACTCATACCCCGATAGGCACATCGGGGGGCAGTTTGGGGTTCAATGTCTTGCCCTAGGACACTTCGGCATTTCAGGGGAAGCCTGGAATCAATCCCTCAACTTACCCATTGAAGGACAACTGCTCTTCCTCCTGAGCTACAGCCGCCCCATATATAGACCTAATTCTAGACCTGACCAGATCATAACCTGCAAGCATGATGTCTTCATCTGCTTCCGTTCTTCCCCTGATGCACCATCACTCTGGACCCATCAGACCACATGATGAGTCTGGACCAGGGTCCATCTTGACCCATCAGACCAGAGGACCTTCGTCCAGGTCTAGAGTCCGGTCTTTCTGCTGTTCTTTCTTCTTCTGGCTCCACAGCTGTTCAGCCACATGGTTCATGTGGAAATGTTCTTCCTGTCTCTATGAAACCAGCTGCTGAGTTCTACTGTTGTAGAACCATGGAACCATCTGGTTCCAGCAGACGTTCCAGTGATCTCCATCATTCAGGATGTTTTCCTTCCTGGAAGACGACGCTTCCCCGCCATCCTCCCAGGATTAAAGCTGCACTGGACACTTCTGAAACCAGTTCAGTCAAGTCCAGGTTCAGGTCCGAGTCCAGGTCCAAGTCCAGGTCCAGGTCCAGATTTAGGTCTAGGTCCAGGTTCAGGTCTAGATCTTGATTCAGGTTCAGGTTCAAGTTCAGGTCCAGGTCCAGGTTCAAGTTCAGGTTCAGGTCCAGGTTCAGGTTCAGGTTCAGATTCAGGTCCAGGTCCAGGTTCAGATCTAGGTCCAGGTCCAGGTTCAGGTTCAGGTTCAGGTCCAGGTTCAGGTTCAGATCTAGGTCCAGGTCCAGGTTCAGGTCCAGGTCCGAGTCCAGATTCAGGTTCAGGTACTGAGTCCAGGTACCTTGATGGATGGATGGATGGCTTTTCCCTCAACTTTAATCTTGTGAAATAGTAAAAATTGTCTTCTGAGGGCCAGACTATAATATTTGCAACAAACAACAAAACCTCGACTCTGAACGATTACTTTATTTGGACCGTACATAGTGTCTGCATAGAGCCTGTTTAGCCCCACTGTAATGCAGGATCGACCTCCAGGCTTCCTTTTAATTGACATGAGATTTGTTCAGG
Source organism: Telmatherina bonti (assembly GCF_933228915.1). Taxonomy (NCBI): domain Eukaryota; kingdom Metazoa; phylum Chordata; class Actinopteri; order Atheriniformes; family Telmatherinidae; genus Telmatherina; species Telmatherina bonti. The sequence continues at coordinate 39,920,064 of NC_136610.1, read as the reverse complement.
CGGCAAGGCCAACGTAAAGCCAGGCCACCATGACTTAACTATAGCGCGTCTATCTCTTTTACCTGATTAGCTCCCGTTAGCTCCAGATTAGCCACCCCCATGCTCACAGCCCCCCTCTCTGCTCTTCCTCTTTGCCTTTTGTGTATTGCCAAGTACATGATAAGATGGCCATGGCGGGAACTGCCAAGTGAGCTTCAGTTCAGTTTTTCAGAAGCATACCGATGATGTCATTGAGGCTCCACCCATCTTTTTATAAACATTCTGTGGTTCCAGCTCTTTCACACCCAGGTTCATTTGAAGCAAACCTAAATTCCTCTGTTTTCATCGGTAATTTGCAGTAAGTGGAGGAAAATGTTTGGACAGATTTATTGTGTAGTGATTTTCCACTGAAAATGAACAGGAGGAAAATCGTACAGATGCTCCTCGAATTTGGGCATTGACTATCTGATGGACTCTACTCTCCATGAACCCTGAATAGATCTTACCATGGAGGCTGAGGTGTTTGATTCCCCTATAGTTCAAGCACATCCTCCACTACTTTTCTTCAAGAGGAGGACCACCACACCCCAGCCTTACAGTCCAGAAGAACTGTTCCTGATGTCCATACAAAGCCGCTAACACGTGTCAGCAATGACAGCCCCACAGCATGCCGTGTCTCCTGATGACGTCCCCAAGAGGCAACATGTACAGATTAAAATGTATTGGGCCTAAAATTGATCCTTTGGGAACCCCACACTGGATTTCATGGTTCTTTGAGCAGCATGAATCCAAACTTACTAAACTGTCGGCCTGTGAGGCGGGAGTAAAACCATTTCAGACCGTACCTGAGAGGCCCACCAGACTTCTGGGTCGAGTTAATAAGAACTGGTGGTCTGCTGTGTCAAAGGCACTGAGATCTAGGAGAACCAAGATGGAAAGATTCTGTGAGTCTAAATTACATCTGAGATAATTAACAATGCTTAGGGCCGTCTTGGTTCATCCTAATGCCAGACTGGTATTTTTCTAAGATATTGTTTTTATTCAGGAACTCTTGTAATTTAATAGAAACAAATTTTTCTATCAATTTACTTAAACATGGTAAATTGGATACAGGTCTATAATTATCAGTAGTGTTTGGATCTAAGTGATTTCTCTTCAGAAGGGGCCTGACCACAGTTGTTTTACAGGCAGATGGGAAGATACCTGTCTGAAGAGAGCAGTTCACCTTGTCTCAAAGCTCTGATTCAAAGAAACTATAACATTTTTTAAAAGCAGGTTGTTGGGTTTAACGGGGAGAAAACCAAGCATGTTTGCATCAACCAGAACAAAGCTCTCCAGTGTTTCCTCAGGTAAAAACAATGCTAAAGATCTGTTAGAATCAACATTACGTTGAGATAAAAGATTGGATTTAATATCATTGATCTTACTTCTGAAGTGGTCTGCGAAGTCCTCACCTGCAGCGATCAATGGCGGCACGCAGGACTTGTTACTATCTGTGTTCATTAAAAGGTTGATTGTCTTAAAAAGGAATTTTGGATTATTCTTATTGTCTGTAATGAAATTTGAAAAATAAATGATTATTGCCCATTTAACTGTCTTATTGTAGATACTGAGCTGTTCCTTAAAATGTCCAAATGAACAGTTAATTTTAATTTTCTTCCATTTTCTCTCTGCTCTTCTGCAGCTTTTTTAAGATCTCTGATTTCCTCATTTATCCAGGATTGTGTAAGTGGAGCTACAAGGCTGATTGCTGATTTAATTTAGTTGTTAAAATTATCCACAGTAGAGTCACAGGATGCAGATAAAATCAGGAGTTTGGTTGAAAATATCGATAAAACTTGCAGCCACTTCAGAAGTAATATATAGTTTCCTTACAGGTCGCACCGAGGCCTCCTGCAGAGTAAAGCTGGTGATGTTACAAAATACAGAAGAATGGTCAGACCCAGCCAGGCCAACAACAGAGGACACACTGATAGCCAGACCATGGGTTATGACCAGGTCCATGGTGTGTCCTCTGTTGTGAGTAGGCTGCGTGACATGCTGCTTAAATGTTCTAAAGATTTAAAAACTGTTGCATAAAGTTCTGAGATCCTATCAACATGTAAGTTAAAATCACCAGTAATTAAAGTATTGTTGTATTTAACAAGTATGGTAGCTAAAAGATGAGCGAATTCTTGAATAAAAGAGAGGGGGCTGAGGCGTTCCATATACAGTCATGCATAAAACTGGTGGGTTGCTAAAAACAAATGCATAATGCTCAAATTTATTATAGTTATTTAAAGTAATTATTTTCGTTAAAATTGAGTTATGAGCAATTCCTGCAGTTCCAGCACCCTTTCTGCCATCCCTGACTGAAAATGAGGAATTAAAATTTGGTGGTGAGGCATCGGTGAGAGTAATAGGAGGGTCAGTGCCAAGCCAGGTTTCAGTTAAAACAAGACAGTCAATATTATTTTCTCAAATTAAATCATTGATGATTAACATTTTATTTGAAAGAGCCCTAACATTTAAAAGAGCCATTTAAGAAGTCTTGTTGCAGTCTTATCAGATGATGGTGTATTGGTATTAATGGTATGAAGATTATTTGGATGATAGAATTTTGTGGAATACTGAATACATTTCCGACTGGTGAGGATGACAGGAACGGGGTGAGTATTGGAAAAACTAGGGCTGGACTGACATGTGGTTAAATTTGGGACATAATCTGAGGTAGAGACCACAAGGGGAGCTGATGGGAGCTGAATGAGAATGTCTACCTGAGGAAAACGGCTCAGAAGAAGAGTCCAGGCCAGCAGGTACAGGGGTTGCGTAACTCCCTCAATCAAACTGAGAACAATGGATGAAGTAAAATATGTCGCCGTTTAAAACCCGACAGCCCAACCTGTTTGGGTGCAGACCATCCATCCTAAGGAGAGATGGACAGTTCCAGAGCAGATTAAAATGGTCAATAAAAACAGCGTTAAACTTTGGTTATGCTGACTGGAGCCAGGCGTTAAGTCTTGGAAAGATTTGACACCTGGAGATCTTGGAGATCAACGATGGAGAATCTGTTCTCGAGCGGAGGGGACAGGTGGAACACAATTGTTGTCCCCGGTTCTGGTTGGGAGCCCCAACTTTAGTCCATTGGTTGGATGGCTGCAGAGTTTGGCTTGCCAAAGCTTTGGATTTGGCCCCAAGCTGATGCCAGGGGTGCTCACTGGGATCCTGACATCCCCACAGTAGTTTTGGTGAATGGAGCGGGACCCATTCACCACACCTGTAGCTCCCACAGCAGCTACAGGTGGAGCAGTCGCCGGGTCAGCCAGGGAGCCGACGCTGCCATGGAGTACAGCAGTGTGTTAGCTAGTTCGGTGCATGTAGCTGGAGCCTCAGTTCTTCCCAGGTGACGCTCGGCCTCCTGAATTTTGTACAGACTGGATGCCCTCTATTCAAGCTCAGCAATCTTTCAACAGAGGATGTCACAGCTTTTCCAACTGGGTTGCGAGGTAAGTGGAGCCATTACCCTCAGCCTTATGAGAAAACTGTCTAATTTGACAGATTCCACAGTTTCTCACTTGTGTTCCACAATGGATTAGACTGCTAACATGTAGCATTGTTATCTGATTAGACTGCTAACATGTAGCATTGTTATCTGCTTACACTGCTAACATGTAGCATTGTTATCTGCTTACATTGCTAACATGTAGCATAGTTCTGTGATTAGACTGCTAACATGTAGCATAGGTATCTGATTACACTGCTAACATGAAGCATTGTTATCTGCTTACACTGCTAACATGTAGCATTGTTATCTGATTAGACTGCTAACATGTAGCATTGTTATCTGCTTACACTGCTAACATGTAGCACTGTTATCTGCTTACACTGCTAACATGTAGCATAGTTATCTGCTTACATTGCTAACATGTAGCATAGTTCTGTGATTAGACTGCTAACATGTAGCATAGGTATCTGATTACACTAACATTTAGCATAGTTATCTGATAAGACTGCTAACATGTAGCATAGTTATCTGATTAGACTGCTAACATGTAGCATTGTGATCTGATTAGACTGCTAACACGTAGCATTATTATCTGCTTACACTGCTAACATGTAGCATAGTTATCTGCTTACATTACTAACATGTAGCATTGTTATATGGTTTTACTGCTAACATGTAGCATTGTTATCTGATTAGACTGATTAAACTAAAAGAGAGTTTTTTTTTTTCCTTCCCACTGTCGCCAGTGTGCTTGCTCAGGATGGGAGATTGAGTTGGACCTCCAACTCGATTTGTTGGTTTCCTTATATAGGCTTTTATTAATTGGCTTTCATTATGTTTTCTTCTGTCTGTAAAGCGTCTTGAGATGACATTGCCATGCCTTGACTAACCCGAACCCTTTATCTGCTTACACTGCTAACATGTAGCATAGTTACCTGATTAGACTGCTAACATGTAGCATTGTTATATGATTAAACTGCTAACATGTAGCATTGTTATATGATTAAACTGCTAACATGTAGCATAGTTCTATGATTAGACTGCTAACATGTAGCATAGTTCTGTGATTAGACTGCTAACATGAAGCATTGTTATCTGCTTACACTGCTAACATGTCGCATTGTTATCTGATTAGACTGCTAACATGTAGCATTGTTATCTGCTTACACTGCTAACATGTAGCATTGTTATCTGCTTACACTGCTAACATGTAGCATTGTTATATGATTAGACTAACATGTAGCATAGTTCTGTAATTAGACTGCTAACATGTAGCATAGGTATCTGATTACACTGCTAACATTTAGCATTGTTATCTGCTTACACTGCTAACATGTAGCATAGTCCTGTGATTAGACTGCTAACATGTAGCATTGGTATCTGATTACACTGCTAACATGAAGCATTGTTATCTGATTAGACTGCTAACATGTAGCATTGTTATCTGCTTACACTGCTAACATGTAGCATTGTTATCTGCTTACACTGCTAACATGTAGCATTGTTATATGATTAGACTAACATGTCGCATAGTTCTGTAATTAGACTGCTAACATGTAGCATAGGTATCTGATTACACTGCTAACATTTAGCATTGTTATCTGCTTACACTGCTAACATGTAGCATAGTTCTGTGATTAGACTGCTAACATGTAGCATTGGTATCTGATTACACTGCTAACATGAAGCATTGTTATCTGATTAGACTGCTAACATGTAGCATTGTTTTCTGCTTACACTGCTAACATGTAGCATTGTTATCTGCTTACATTGCTAACATGTAGCATAGTTATCTGCTTACATTGCTAACATGTAGCATAGTTCTGTGATTAGACTGCTAACATGTAGCATAGGTATCTGATTACACTGCTAACATTTAGCATAGTTATCTGATAAGACTGCTAACATGTAGCATAGTTATGATTTTACGGCTAACATGTAGCACAGTTATCTGATTAGACTGCTAACATGTAGCATTGTTATCTGATTATTACAATGCTTACATGTAGCATAGTTATCTGATTACAATGCTTACATGTAGCATAGTTATCTGATTACAATGCTTACATGTGGCATAGTTATCTGATTACAATGCTAACATGTAGCATAGTTATCTGATTAGACTGCTAACATGTAGCATTGTGATCTGATTAGACTGCTAACACGTAGCATTATTATCTGCTTACACTGCTAACATGTAGCATAGTTATCTGCTTACATTACTAACATGTAGCATTGTTATATGGTTTTACTGCTAACATGTAGCATTGTTATCTGATTAGACTGATTAAACTAAAAGAGAGTTTTTTTTTCCTTCCCACTGTCGCCAGTGTGCTTGCTCAGTATGGGAGATTGAGTTGGACCTCCAACTCGATTTGTTGGTTTCCTTATATAGGCTTTTATTAATTGGCTTTCATTATGTTTTCTTCTGTCTGTAAAGCGTCTTGAGATGACATTGCCATGCCTTGACTAACCCGAACCCTTTATCTGCTTACACTGCTAACATGTAGCATAGTTACCTGATTAGACTGCTAACATGTAGCATTGTTATATGATTAAACTGCTAACATGTAGCATTGTTATATGATTAAACTGCTAACATGTAGCATAGTTCTATGATTAGACTGCTAACATGTAGTATAGTTCTGTGATTAGACTGCTAACATGTAGCATAGGTATCTGCTTACACTGCTAACATTTAGCATTGTTATCTGCTTACACTGCTAACATGTAGCATAGTTCTGTGATTAGACTGCTAACATGTAGCATAGGTATCTGATTACACTGCTAACATGAAGCATTGTTATCTGCTTATACTGCTAACATGCCGCATTGTTATCTGATTAGACTGCTAACATGTAGCATTGTTATCTGCTTACACTGCTAACATGTAGCATTGTTATCTGCTTACACTGCTAACATGTAGCATTGTTATCTGCTTACACTGCTAACATGTAGCATAGTTATCTGCTTACATTGCTAACATGTAGCATATTTCTGTGATTAGATTGCTAACATGTAGCATAGGTATCTGATTACACTGCTAACATGTAGCATTGTTATCTGCTTACACTGCTAACATGTAGCATAGTTATCTGCTTAGACTGCTAACATGTAGCATTGTTATCTGATTATTACAATGCTTACATGTAGCATAGTTATCTGATTATTACAATGCTTACATGTAGCATAGTTATCTGCTTACATTACTAACATGTAGCATTGTTATATGGTTTTACTGCTAACATGTAGCATTGTTATCTGATTAGACTGATTAAACTAAAAGAGAGTTTTTTTTTCCTTCCCACTGTCGCCAGTGTGCTTGCTCAGGATGGGAGATTGAGTTGGACCTCCAACTGAATTTGTTGGCTTCCTTATATAGGCTTTTATTAATTGGCTTTCATTATGTTTTCTTCTGTCTGTAAAGCGTCTTGAGATGACATTGCCATGCCTTGACTAACCCGAACCCTTTATCTGCTTACACTGCTAACATGTAGCATAGTTACCTGATTAAACTGCTAACATGTAGCATAGTTATATGATTAGACTGCTAACATGTAGCATAATTCTGTGATTAGACTGCTAACATGTAGCATAGGTATCTGATTACACTGCTAACATGAAGCATTGTTATCTGCTTACACTGCTAACATGTAGCATTGTTATCTGATTAGACTGCTAACATGTAGCATTGTTATCTGCTTACACTGCTAACATGTAGCATAGTTATCTGCTTACATTGCTAACATGTAGCATAGTTCTGTGATTAGACTGCTAACATGTAGCATAGGTATCTGATTACACTGCTAACATGTAGCATAGTTATCTGATTAGACTGCTAACATGTAACAGTTATCTGGTTACACTGCTAACATGTAGCATTGTTATCTGCTTAAACTGCTAACATGTAGCATAGTTATCTGCTTACATTGCTAACATGTAGCATAGTTCTGTGATTAGACTGCTAACATGTAGCATAGTTATCTGCTTACATTACTAACATGTAGCATTGTTATATGGTTTTACTGCTAACATGTAGCATTGTTATCTGATTAGACTGATTAAACTAAAAGAGAGTTTTTTTTTCCTTCCCACTGTCGCCAGTGTGCTTGCTCAGGATGGGAGATTGAGTTGGACCTCCAACTGAATTTGTTGGTTTCCTTATATAGGCTTTTATTAATTGGCTTTCATTATGTTTTCTTCTGTCTGTAAAGCGTCTTGAGATGACATTGCCATGCCTTAACTAACCCGAACCCTTTATCTGCTTACACTGCTAACATGTAGCATAGTTACCTGATTAAACTGCTAACATGTAGCATAGTTATATGATTAGACTGCTAACATGTAGCATAATTCTGTGATTAGACTGCTAACATGTAGCATAGGTATCTGATTACACTGCTAACATGAAGCATTGTTATCTGCTTACACTGCTAACATGTAGCATTGTTATCTGATTAGACTGCTAACATGTAGCATTGTTATCTGCTTACACTGCTAACATGTAGCATAGTTATCTGCTTACATTGCTAACATGTAGCATAGTTCTGTGATTAGACTGCTAACATGTAGCATAGGTATCTGATTACACTGCTAACATGTAGCATAGTTATCTGATTAGACTGCTAACATGTAACAGTTATCTGGTTACACTGCTAACATGTAGCATTGTTATCTGCTTAAACTGCTAACATGTAGCATTGTTATCTGATAAGGCTGCTAACATGTAGCATTGTTTTCTGCTTACACTGCTAACATGTAGCATAGGTATCTGCTTACACTGCTAACATGTAGCATAGTTCTGTGATTAGACTGCTAACATGTAGCATAGGTATCTGATTACACTGCTAACATGAAGCATTGTTATCTGCTTACACTGCTAACATGTAGCATTGTTATCTGATTAGACTGCTAACATGTAGCATAGGTATCTGATTACACTGCTAACATGAAGCATTGTTATCTGCTTACACTGCTAACATGTAGCATTGTTATCTGATTAGACTGCTAACATGTAGCATTATCTGCTTACACTGCTAACATGTAGCATTGTTATCTGCTTACACTGCTAACATGTAGCATAGTTATCTGCTTACATTGCTAACATGTAGCATAGTTCTGTGATTAGACTGCTAACATGTAGCATAGGTATCTGATTACACTACTAACATGTAGCATAGTTATCTGATTAGACTGCTAACATGTAACATAGTTATCTGGTTACACTGCTAACATGTAGCATTGTTATCTGCTTAAACTGCTAACATGTAGCATTGTTATCTGATAAGGCTGCTAACATGTAGCATTGTTATCTGCTTACACTGCTAACATGTAGCATTGTTATCTGATTAGACTGCTAACATGTAGCATAGTTATCTGATTAGACTGCGAACATGTAGCATAGTTATCTGGTTACACTGCTAACATGTAGCATTGTTATCTGCTTAAACTGCTAACATGTAGCATTGTTATCTGATTAGACTGCATAAATGTAGCTTTGTCATCTGCTTACGCTGCTAACACATAGCATTGTTATATGATTTTACTGCGAACATGTAGCGTTGTTATCTGATTAGACTGCTAACATGTAGCTTTGTTATATGGTTTTACCGCTAACATGTAGCATTGTTATCAGATTAAATTGCTAACATGTAGCATTGTTATCTGATAAGGCTGCTAACATGTAGCATTGTTATCTGATAAGGCTGCTAACATGTAGCATTGTTATCTGATAAGGCTGCTAACATGTAGCATTGTTATCTGCTTACACTGCTAACATGTAGCATTGTTATATGATTAAACTGCTAACATGTAGCATTTTTATCGGATTACGCTGCTAATAAATAGCAACATTAACCGTTAATACATGCTACTCTTGAGTTCGCTTTGCTAAACCAGTAACTGACATTGACATTTCCTGTAACTGCCTCATGATAAACTCTTCATCGTAGATGAGAATAAATTCCTGGGTTGTTCTGAGATATGAAGTAAAATGATTTTGCACATGGAGCATAGGCTGGAAAATCAAGTCCTCTCTGATGTGTAACAGGAGAATAATAATTAGTATTAATTCAGTACTACTGAGGAGGATGGATTGAAGATCTGCATTCGTCTTCTTTTCTCTCGAGTGAAGAGATGTGCTGGTGTGTTTTAAGTTCTTGAGCGTCGTGATCCTCCCACATACTACCAGTTTTTATTATTTTATTTATTTGTTTAACCTTTATTTGACCAGGAAGTACCTGCAGCTGAAATCTCCTCTCCTAGAGAGACCTGGCCAAGACGCCCACCAGGTAAATACTTCCCGTCATAAAATCATCTAAAAGCAGTCCAGCGGCAGCAGTTTCTGTTTATCAGCAGAGTTTGCACCCTGAGAGCTAAAGGACTGAAGCTGAAGGTAGAAACGTGGGAGTCGATGTGGTGACTGGAGCTGCAGAAGCCATAACTCTGGTATATAAATATCGTCCCGCAGGTCAAGTCTTATGATTGAAGTCGGAGTCAGGTCTCAAGTCCTTTTTAATATAAAATATATCAAAAAGCAGGAAGAGAACTTTTGATATATTAATATTTTTTCATCCATTTAAATACTGGATATTTCCAGAGATTACATTTGTGGGTTGTTTTGGATGACCTGGAAGCTGGAATAAACATGTAAATAAATAATATATACATAAAATAATAATTAATTAGTACATCCAAATATTAAACAAAATCTTTCAAATTTTATAAATATTCATATTTGAGCCATAATTTAGCTTCAGTCTACAACGATGCCAGCGGTTGTTAGTACTTCTGTGTCTGAACTGGTCGTAACACACCCAGACCCTCCGCTCAGCCTATTAACGGCCCCCCCACCCCACCTCAGCACCATGGATGGCCCAAATGAACCCCCCAGACTCTAACCCACCTGGTCAGACAAGCATCCTCCCTCTGATTGGACGCTGCAGAGCACCTGTCTGCTCTTCTGTTATCGTGTGGCGTTTCTGTTTTAATGTGGCTGTTGGAAGGTTGCCTCGGGGAACTTGAACAGCGCCGATAAATAAAATATATTATTGTTTTTAAATGAACGTGTGCTGCATGCGGCTGCTGATCTAAATGAGTCTGACAGTTGTGAAGCATCTCTGGGTTCATGTCAAGGTTAACAGTTTAAATCTAAACCCTATAAACACAAATACTGAAGCTGATCAGGGTCCTGCGGCCAATTATCTCCCAGTTTTACTCGTCTCCACCGACATTTAGTCTGACATTTAGAGTTTCGAACATTTACATCTGTAACAAGCTTCTCATCGTCTCCAACGATTTGGCGAAGCTAACGACAGGCTGGACGAGGACATGAGGACTTTTAGTCTGGACGGCAGCATTTCTCCACATTCTATCAGCATCGGCAGAAGTTGCTGCTCCCTCGCTGCATCCATCAGAACATCTCCAGTAATGTCCTGAGAGACTCCTAAACTCTACTAATATCCATAATTACATTAGCACAGTCGCTACATAATGAGATTATTAGATAATTCATTTATTAAGAAACGTGTCTTTGTTGACACATGATCGTGTCTCACGGCGTCACAGTAAAATAAGCAGCTTTAATCTCCTTATATGAGATTTATCATGCAGACCACATTTAATTTGATTACACTGTAAAAGCTTTATAAAGATTGGGGTTACCATGGCGATGAGATAAAAAAAAAAAAAGATTCACACATATAGATCACCTAGTCCACCTGGAGGCGGTTCTGTAGGACCGGCGGATTCACCTGGAGGCGGCTTTGTAGGACCGGCGGATTCACCTGGAGGCGGTTCTGTAGGACCGGCGGATTCACCTGGAGGCGGTTCTGTAGGACCGGCGGATTCACCTGGAGGCGGCTTTGTAGGACCGGCGGATTCACCTGGAGGCGGTTCTGTAGGACCGGCGGATTCACCTGGAGGCGGCTTTGTAGGACCGGCGGATTCACCTGGAGGCGGCTCTGTAGGACCGGCGGATTCACCTGGAGGCGGCTCTGAGACTTATCGAGGAAAATCTGTCCACGTGAACCAACATGGACGACAGCACTGTCGTCATGGAAACCCTTCTGAAAGAACTGTTGTCACATGACAAAGGTTTGTGCACGATGACCACGGGGACTGGTGGTGACTTGGCCGATGACCACGGGGACTGGTGGTGACTTGGCCGATGACCACGGGGACTGGTGGTGACTTGGCCGATGACCACGGGGACTGGTGGTGACTTGGCCGATGACCACGGGGACTGGTGGTGACTTGGCCGATGACCACGGGGACTGGTGGTGACTTGGCCGATGACCACGGGGACTGGTGGTGACTTGGCCGATGAACACGGGGACTGGTGGTGACTTGGCCGATGACCACGGGGACTGGTGGTGACTTGGCCGATGACCACGGGGACTGGTGGTGACTTGGCCGATGACCACGGGGACTGGTGGTGACTTGGCCGAAACTCAGTGGGTTGCCGGCTTCCTGCCGAGCCGCTTCAACAAGTCTGAAAACGTGGATAAAACCTCCACATGGTGACGTTCCAGCATCTTCCACCTGTAACGTGACCATGTGCAGCAGTATCCTCCTCCGTCTGAATTGAGACATTTTCTCCTGCCTGTTCTCGTCTTTTCCACCCACATCATCCTTGCTCTTCCTTCCTCACCTCCCGTCCCCAGACAGCAGTGTCAGATTTTACCCTGTCAATGAATTTTACATGAATCTCGCTCTTCTGTGTCTCTGAGATCACGGCATCTCATCAAGTCTTCCCTCATTAAAGTTCCATGTTAAATAAATCTTTCAGGAAGATCTTTTCACTCAACGCACCCGAGTCGTGTCCAGAGGACGCTTGTTCCACAGAACAAATCTGCAGATTTCAGCTGCTGGAATATAAATGGCCTCTTTATTCCCGCTCACATGCAGGAAGAACACCAAGATGGGAGGAGCTAAGGTCAGAGAGCTGCCGCTCAACATGGAGGGCAGCTGGACACAGCTCGTCTCCCCTCCAGTCCCAGTCCCCGTTCACCCCTCCAATCCCAGTCTCCCCTCCAGTCCCACTCCCAGATCTGCTTCTGTTCTCACGGACACCAGGATGATCCAGTCTTGTTCTGGCCTGGTGGATCCAGTTTCCTGTCAGATCCGAGGACAGGTAGCTGATGATGATGACGATGATGGTAACGATGATCTTTTCACATCACTGAGATTCTGTTCTGAGAACCAGTAAACCCAGTCACTCTGATCCAGGCAGTAGCAGCAAGCATGCTAACAGTTAGCAGTGAACATGCTGGCTGTTAGCAGCAAACATGCTAACAGTTAGCAGTAAACATGCTGGCTGTTAGCGGTAAACATACTAACAGTTAGCAGTAAACATGCTGGCTGTTAGCAATAAACATGCCGGCTGTTAGCGGTAAACATGCTGGCTGTTAGCGGTAAACATACTAACAGTTAGCAGTAAACATGCTGGCTGTTAGCAATAAACATGCCGGCTGTTAGCGGTAAACATGCTAACAGTTAGCAGTCAACATGCTGGCTGTTAGCAGTAAACATGCCAACTGTTAGCGGTAAACATGCCGGCTGTTAGCGGTAAACATGCCGGCTGTTAGCGGTAAACATGCCGGCTGTTAGCGGTAAACATGCCGGCTGTTAGCGGTAAACATGCCGGCTGTTAGCAGTAAACATGCTGGCTGTTAGCGGTAAACATGCTGGCTGTTAGCGGTAAACATGCTAATAGTTAGCAGTAAACATGCCGGCTGTTAGTGGTAAACATGCTAGCAGTTAGCAGTAAACATGCTAGCTGTTAGCAGTAAACATGCTAACAGTTAGCAGTAAACATGCCGGCTGTTAGCGGTAAACATGCTAAAAGTTAGCGGTAAACATGCTAAAAGTTAGCGGTAAACATGCTAGCAGTTAGCGGTAAACATGCTAGCAGTTAGCGGTAAACATGCTAGCAGTTAGCAGTAAACATGCTAACAGTTAGCAGTAAACATGCCAACTGTTAGCGGTAAACATGCCGGCTGTTAGCGGTGAACATGCCGGCTGTTAGCAGTAAACATGCTGGCTGTTAGCAGTAAACATGTCGGCTGTTAGCGGTAAACATGCTAATACTTAGCAGTAAACATGCCGGCTGTTAGCGGTAAACATGCTAAAAGTTAGCGGTAAACATGCTAGCAGTTAGCAGTAAACATGCTAGCTGTTAGCAGTAAACATGCTAACAGTTAGCAGTAAACATGCCGGCTGTTAGCGGTAAACATGTTGCTGATAATAAGCAGACATGGCAACACAGAAATGGATGGTAAATGTTAATCATAATGGTCTCCATATGAAGAGACTGGACAGGTTGTGTCCAGATTTTCTGAACGTAGAAACCAAAACCTGGAAATTACGGCAAATGACATGTAAAAATCCTGAACGAGGAACAGTAGAAACCATACCAAAGCAGCCTTGTCCTCTGCAGGACCTGCAGTAAACTTTCTGTGATTTGATTAAAGTGTGAATGCCAAAAAGCAGCCGGCTCACTGCAGCAAGGCCTTTTAGATGGTAAGGGATAAAAAGGTGGATTAAAAGAAGCATCTCGGGAAGAATGGGATTGCTTGCTGAAGGCAGCTGCATTCTGCCAGCGGAGACTACATTCCTCATAATCAGTGTCATGCCACATGACAGAAAGCACTAATCCATTATAAAGCAGAAAGTCTGGGGGCCTTCAGAGAATTTGATCTCCATCCATATGGCTTTATTTGAGCTTCTGTGCACAAAAGGACGAGGATCATTTGCAGAGTGGGTCCTTGGAATTAATTACACAGAGGAAAAGTGTTCGTGGCCGTTACTCTGGCCTGTCGTCACATAATCACCAGTTTGAACCAAGCAGTGTCGCATCCAATCCCAGTCAGTCACACACAAGCCACGTTGCTCATTAGCTGTGTGGTGATCTGCTCAACATAGTGCATGTGAAGAGAGGAGTGGGCGAATCAGGGAGCGTAAAGGCAGAAGGGAAGGGAAGATGAAGGTGTTGGGAAGGGAGAAATATATTCAAAGGAGATTCAGTCAGGGACTCAGGCTTTTTTTTGGCTCTGATCAATCAAAGTGACATGTAACAGAAAGAATTGGAAAATATGATGACATGTAATTTTCACTTTCCTGAAGTAAAGACATCTGTAGAAGAACATCTAAGGATACAGACAGATGGTTTAATGGCAGCAACTCGCTGGTGTCTTACAGATGCTGTTGCTAGGAGACAATCATTTTCTGTTTGACCTGATTCAGTATCATGCCGTTTTCTTATGCAAATACGTCCACCATTAAACTTTAACCTGTGGTCAGAAGAGACAGTTATGTCTATATGAGCAGGATGACCCCTGGGAAGTCCATCTCTTTAGATCCGTCCTAAAAGCAGCAGTTACAGGGTTCAGTTCGATGAAATGAAGCTTTAAATGGACTAAAATAGATCAATTGCCTCTCTTACATAAAATATAACAAAAGAGCTATGTTGTTTGTTGCTTTTTTGTTCATAAACATTCAATTCAATTCAATTCAACTTTATTTATATAGCGTCAAATCACGGCAATGCCATCTCAAGATGCTTTACAGACAGAGGGGAAAACATAATGAAGGCCAATTCATAACAGCCTATATAAGGAAACCAACAGATTGAGTTGAGTCCAACTCAATCTCCCATCCTGAGCAAGCACACTGGCGACAGTGGGAAGGAAAAAACTCCCTTTTAACAGGAAGGAAACCTCCGGCAGAACCCGGCTCAGGACAGGCAGCCATCTGCCTCTGCTGTGTGGGGGGAAGAGGACAGAAAGACAACAGACAACAGGAACTGCTACTCCCGGCCAGGGAGACCTGCTGAGACAGGAGACATGCATGTTAATGATGAAACACTGTTATGGGGGGGGGGGATAAAAGCATGAACCAGTTTTTCTGCATCACTCTGAGACAGAATGTCCCTAATTTTGGCTTTATTACGTAAATGAAAGAAGGCTGTTTTAGTAACCTGCTTAATATGTGGACCAAAGGACAGGTCAGGGTCAAATATTACTCCAAGGTTTCTCACTGTAGCACTGGAAGCTAAAGTAATGCCATCCAGGTTCATTACAAAACCGGAAAATTTAGCTCTGAGTTTTTCAGATCCAACGAGAATTACTTCAGTCTTATCTGAGTTTAAGAGGAGAAAATTTCTAGACATCCAAGTCTTTATGTCTATGAGACAATTTTGTAGCCTATTGGGCTGATTTGTTTCATCTGGTTTAAAGGATAAGTATATCTGAGTATCATCTGCATAACAATGAAAGTTTATTCCATGCTGTCTAATAATTTTGCCTAAAGGGAGCATATATAGCGTGAAGAGTACTGGTCCAAGTACAGAACCTTGAGGAACTCCATGACTTACTGTAGTTTGTGAGGAGGACTTGTCATTTACATGAACAAACTGAAGTCTATCAGATAAATATGATTTAAACCAGCTTAACGCTGTACCTGTAATTCCAACCACCTGTTCTAGTCTTTGTAACAGAATGTTATGATCGACTGTATCGAATGCAGCAATAAGATCAAGCAAGATAAGTACGGACACAAGTCCTTTGTCTGAGGCCATAAGAAGGTTATTAGTAACATTCACCAATGCCGTCTCAGTGCTAGGATGAGCTCTAAATCCTGACTGAAACTCCTCACATAAATTATTTCTACTCAGGTGGGCATGTAGCTGAGCTGAAACTATTTTCTCCAGAATTTTGGACATAAACGGGAGGTTAGATATAGGTCTATAATTTGCTATCACCTCTGGATCCAGAGATTGCGTTTTAAGTAAAGGCTTGATTACAGCAGTTTTAAATGATTGTGGTACATATCCTGTCACTAAAGACATATTGATAAGATTTAGTAGTGATGTATTAATTAAAGGGAAAATGTCCTTAAAGAGGCTCGTTGGGAGAGGGTCTAAGATACAGGTGGATGGTTTAGATAAAGCTATTATTTTAGTTAATTCAGAGGGTTGGACAGGACAGAAACTATTTAGACACAAGTCAGATCCTGGTTCTAAGGATGCTTCGGAGACCACAACAGGCTCAACATTATAAGTAGAAGGAAGAATATTGTGGATTTTATCTCTAATAGTGTCCATTTTATTCCTGAAAAAATACATGAATCATCACAACTAAGTGAGAAAGGAATACATGGCTCCACAGCGCTCCGACTCCTAGTAAGCCTAGCTACAGTGCTGAAAAGAAACCGAGGGTTGTTTTTGTTTTCCTCTATCAATGATGAATAATAAGCTGTTCTTGCCGTACGTAAGGCTTTTTTGTATACAATTAAACTTTCTTTCCAGGTTAAGTGAGACTCCTCTAGTCCTGATGAACGCCATCTGTTTTCCAAACGCCTTGATGCCTGTTTTAGCGCTCGAAGCTGGGAATTAAACCAGGGAGCCTTCATAATCTTACCTAATTTCTTCTTCTTTAGGGGAGCAACATTATCCAAGGTTGTATGCATTGAAGCTGTTATAGTATCAGCATGTTGATCAATCTGAGCAGGAGTAAGGCTTAAAGGGGGACTCTCAGTCATGTTAACACATGGTAGAGGGGGAAAAAATTGATTCAATTGATTGTTTAAATTTTGTAATATTATTGTCTGATAAACATCTACTATAGTAGAATTTATTTTTGGTCAGTGAGTAATCAAATGAAGTGAATTCAAAGGTTAATAAGAAGTGATCGGACAAGACAGGGTTTGGAGGAAAAACTTTGAGCTTATCAGTCTCAATACCAGATGTTAGAACCAGATCAAGAGTATGACCATGAGAGTGAGTGGCTCCATGGACATTTTGTGAAAACCCAATTGAATTTAGAATAGAGCTAAAGGAAATGTTTAAACTATCATTTTCATGGTCAACATGAATATTAAAATCACCTAGTACAATGACCTTATCAGTAGTCAGCACTAACTCAGACAAGAGATCAGAGAATTGGGTCAGAAACTCGGAGTAAGGTCCAGGTGGGCGATACACTAATGCTAAAAGGAGCGGTTTCTCTCAATTCCATTTTGGATGAGATAAATTTAATGTCAGGAATTCAAAGGATTTATAGTTAGTTTTGTACTTAGGATTAATTAAAAATTCTGACTTAAAGATAGCTGCAACACCTCCTCCTCTGCCTGTAGTTCTAGGAATGTGAAAGTTTAAATAGTTAGCTGGCGTAGCTTCATTAATACTAACATAATCCTCTTGCTGTAACCAGGTTTCCGTAAGACAGAATAAATCAATGTGGTGATCACCTATCAAGTCATTGACTAATAAAGACTTATTTGGGAGGGATCTAATATCCAGTAGGCCACACTTTATTGTCTTATTTTCAGATTTTATTAGATCCATTGTTTTTATTTTTATGAGGTTTTCACGATTAACCCCAGAAGTGTTTTTGTGTTGTTTAATTCTTACTGCTGGGGAGGTGTATAAGGTCGGAATGGGGTTTTGGGTGGGCGGCGGCAGGTGGGAAGCTGCAGAAAAGTGTGTAGGACTACAATTCTGCCTCCCGGTCCCAACCCTGAGTTGTCAGTTTAGCTGACTAATAAAAGAGTCCATATTGCTAGATAAGAGAGCGGCTCCATCCAACGTGGGATGGATGCCATCTCTCCTAATAAGACCAGGCTTTCCCCAAAAAGCCCTCCAATTATCTATAAAACCCACGTTGTTATCGGGACACCACCTAGACAACCAGCGGTTGAAGGATGACATGCGGCTAAACATGTCATTGCTGATTAAATTTGGCAAGGGACCAGAGAAAACTACGGAGTCCGACATGCTCTTGGCAAAGTTACACACTGAAGCAACATTAATTTTAGTGACCTCCGATTGGCGTAACCGGGTGTCGTTACCGCCGACGTGAATTACAATCTTACGGTATTTACGTTTAGCCTTAGCCAGCAGTTTCAGATACGATTCGACGTGGCCCGCTCTGGCCCCAGGAATGCATTTGACTATGGTCCCCGGTGTCTCTAGAGCCACGTTTCTGACTATGGAACTACCTATAATCAGGGTTTCTGCCTCAGCGGGTGTGTCGCCGAGCGGGGAAAATCTGTTAGAAACGTGAACAGGTCGGTGGTGGCCAGTGGGTTTTGGTTTGGGGCTACGCTTCCGCCTGACCGTCGTCCAGCCCGCCTCGGCTCCCGGCTGCGCGGGAACTGCTGAGGGACGGCTCGGGATGGCTGCCCTGGCTGGCTCTATAAACATGTCAATACAATACAACATGACGCCACACGATACGTTACAACACATTCAACTTTATTTGTACAGCACCACTTCACAACAATGTTGCCACAGGACACTTTACATCCACATCATTTCCAGCTAATTCATACATGTCCTATAATAGAAACCAACTGATTGCGTCGAGTCATGACTTGGATCCAATCCTCCATCCTGAGCTGCATGAGGCGACAGTGGGAAGGAAAAAACTCCCCTTTAACAGGAAGAAAACCTCCGGCAGAAAGGGAGGGCAGCCATCTGCCTCGACTGGTTGGGGTGGAGAGGACAGGAAAGACAGATCAACATGTACAACGGCACTTATTCAGGAAGACCTGCGGAAAAAAGGAGAAATAAGTTCGAGACGGCAATATTGGCATATATTTATACATTAATATATTAGAGAAATAGAGCGAGGTACTTCTCAGTGCATCAGGTAACATCCCCATTACTACATAAGTAATGGATGGCTAGACTACCCATAACTATAAGAGCAATGAGCAGAACCTGGACAGTTGGGTCCCGTACATGCAGACTCCAACTCAGGAGATGCTCATATCCTAACTATAAGAATCATGGAAAAGGAAGGTTTTCAGCTCCATCTTAAAGGTGTGGAGGGAGTCTGCCTCCTGAACCCACGGTGGGAGCTGGTTCCATAAGAGAGGAGCCTGATAGCTAAAGGCCCTTCCTCCCATAGGACTCTTTGAGACTCTGGGAACCACCAGTAAACCTGCAGTCTGAGAGTCAAGTGCTCTATTTGGAATATATGGAACTATAAGATCTTTTATGTACAATGGAGCTTGGTCATGGAGAGCTTTATATGTGAGGAGAAGAATTTTAAACTTGATCCTGAATTTAACAGGGAGCCAGTGTAGAGAGGCTAAAACTGGTGAAATATGATCTCTCCTGCTAGTCCTCATCAGAACCCTCGCTGCAGCATTTTGGATCAGATGGAGACTGATCCAATACATGACACCATACGCCCAAGGTCAGACATACGCCATGCCATACGTTACAACACTACATGACGCCATACCATCAAATCTAATCAAAGATACTTTATTCATCCCCGAGGGGAAATTCAGAGTTCAAGCCAGCTCGTCAGGTCAGACATACAGACATGTAACATTCATGACAAAAGAGCAAAACAGAAGCGAGCTAAGCTCAGGCCATGCAGCTATTATACCAGCGCTGCCTTACAATAGACAAGAACAGAGATACAATAGGATCATAGGGGGTCGGGGGCAAAATAGGTCATGTAACTCCGGGCCGCACCAGGAAGACACTGTCCGAAAATACAGAGGAAAAAACCTCATACAGTAAAGTACAAACCAAAACGAGACACACAAAGTCCAGGGAGGCGGTGAGTCATGTGGGAGGGGACTGGGGGTGGATGAGGAGGGGGGGGGGGGGGGGGGGGGGGGGGGGGGGAGGGGGTGCACCAGGGGCTATAAATACTGGGGAACAAAACAAGACAGGTGGAATGAATGAACTAACGAGACCAGGTGAAGACTATGAACAGGACCAACGGCGACACAGGAAGCAAGGCAAGCAACTGAACAGAGGAAAAACTACTAAATAAATCAGGAAACCAACACCAAACTCATCATTAAACAACATATCATGACAGGATCTACCTCCAGATGAAATGATGAATAAGTTGTTACTGTCTGCTTCTGTATCTCTGGTCTGGGTTCTGGACGTTCTGGTTACCCACAATGCCCTTGGCTTTCCTGTCCACCTGCCGTATGAGCTGCAGGTAGCGATGCCATGCAGCATCTCCATTGTTTCATATTTCCGTACGTACTGATGCTGGAGACAGGTGAAACTGTCCGTCTTCTGTGTCCAGCATGAATGGACATTATAAGGCGATCAAGTGGCTGATCCTGGCTTTTGATTTGACCTTCCGGGCTTCTGTACAGATCTGGGACTGGCCGCCTTTTGTGTTTTGTCTGATAAAGGTTGTTTCTGAGACGGTCCCTCTCCGGGGGTTTCCTGGTCAATTGGGGATTTTATCTGAAATCTGTTTAACTTGTCTCTGCAGTCAACCTTACCATGTTCCAACACATTTCTATCCTTTCCTAAACTGTCGGGAAGGTTAGAGGATCGGGTTGGTCTAATCCAGCCATCATTACTGTAATATGATCCCAGGGCGCCGTAGGACGACATGGTGGACATCACTGAGACAGGGAATGCATTCAATCTTCCAGTTGTGTTTTATTGGCGCGTTTCTTTAATAGATGCATAAAAGAAACAATCAGTCATAATTATCCTGTGTGGTGCATCGCTACAAGCTTTTCTCGAAGTTTAATTAATGAAACCATAAAAGGCTTCATTAATATCACAGTACAGCTGTCAGAGGAACCATGACTAAACTATGACTGGAAACTCTTTCATATCCATAATTCCTTCAGTCGACTGATCCGACTGCTGGTCAGGGTCAGGGTTGGACCCAGGTCCTCCTCCTACCTGGACCCAGGTCCTCCTCCTACCTGGACACAGGTCTTCCTCCTACCTGGACACAGGTCTTCCTCCTACCTGGACCCAGGTCCTCCTCCTACCTGGACCCAGGTCTTCCTCCTACCTTGACCCAGGTCTTCCTTCTACCTGGACTCTGGTCTCTGTCCTACCTGGACCCTGGTCTCTGTCCTACCTGGACTCTGGTCTCTGTCCTACCTGGACTCTGGTCTTCATCTTGCCTGGACTCAGTCTACTACATAGACTCTAGCCCGCACACAGAGGTCCTGGAGTCGTGTCGAGTCCGCGGAGTGGACACGTCCACCGGGACCCTGATGCATTGTGGGAAAACGAGGTCCCTCCAGCAGGGAGGCAACCCACGAGGCGCCGTGTCCACGTCCCGTCAGTCCATCCGAAACGGACGCATGTCTTCCTGCTGCCTTCGCTGTGCTGTTGTCCAGTCTGATTTTACAGCTCCAGTCCTCCCCAGGTTGACCTGAGCTGCTGTCTGCTGGTTTGACAGGAACTGGTTTTCTTTAGGAGGACAGAACGTTTCCACGTTCCACTGTTCCAGGTGAATTTCCTCTGGTGCAGCAACATGTTGATTCTGACACGCGTGACGTCGGGAAGATGAAACACACGGGATCATGAAGAGGTTAAACTTGTAAAGTCTCATTAAGTGCAACGGGACGAACCGTGTCCTCTGGGGGGGGGGGGACTCTGATCTGAGTCGTGGATATGTCCTCTTCTGTGGACATGTTCCAGCTGGTTCCTGGGAGTACCGCAGCACGATTGGCCTTCCAGTCAGGCCCGGGAGGAGGACCAGCAGACGTATCATCCTTGTCCACACAAACACAATGTTCTGTGATTCTCCGCAGGACGTGTCCCGCATTGGGTGGATGTCCAGGAAACTCTGGTGAGTTGGAGGCAGCGCTGAAAACCGAAGCGTGTTGAAGGACCTGAATTAACAGCGGCAGGTCGACTGAAGCGCTGAATGAGTCACTTCACGAGGGAGACGCTGCACTGGCTGCCAAGAAAGGAATCCTCAACCGAAGAGGACGGACAAAGGAAGACATAAACGGAAGATATGAAAGAAGCAGGAAGACAGGGACAAGTGGAGAGGCAGGTAGAAGAGGAGGATGGAGGAGACTGCAGGGTGAAATACAATTCACATCTCTATTATTTAAATTAACATTGTCTTCAGTGAATCGAGGAAGGGTTTGCTGCGACTCGGACATGAACGATAACACTTCCTCTAACAGCAGCAGCTTAACCTGCATAAAACCGATATTTCACAGAGGAGTCCACGTGACTCTGACATTTTACGTCATATGTGAGAACGTGAGCAGTAATAATCCTTTCCAGTAGTAAGGATGAGGGCAGCGAATGTCATCCGCTCACGACGTGTTGAAGGCTCACAAGCAGGACTCCCGCATGCTAATCAGACATTTACATTCAGGAATCAGCCTCCAGCAGCGTTCGCGTCTGGTTGCAGACGCCTGGTGGCGTCCTGAAGCTCCAGCCAGTCACATCAGCATCCTGGCATGTCGGCAGGACCGACACATGGACATGAACTGGGACACTGAAGTCCAGGAAGACTTCTAACTCGCTGGAGTTTAATAAATGCTCCTTTATTGCACATCGATTGTACAATCGATAACGTGTCGGAGGAGCTCGGCGATAACGTGTCGGTGGAGCTCGGCGATAACGTGTCGGAGGAGCTCGGCGATAACGTGTCGGTGGAGCTCGGCGATAACGTGTCGGTTGAGCTCGGCGATAACGTGTCGGTGGAGCTCGGCGATAACGTGTCGGTGGAGCTCGGCGATAACGTGTCGGTGGAGCTCGGCGATAACGTGTCGGACGAGCTCGGCGATAACGTGTCGGTGGAGCTCGGCGATAACGTGTCGGACGAGCTCGGCGATAACGTGTCGGTGGAGCTCGGCGATAACGTGTCGGACGAGCTCGGCGATAACGTGTCGGACGAGCTCGGCGATAACGTGTCGGTGGAGCTCGGCGATAACGTGTCGGTGGAGCTCGGCGATAACGTGTCGGTGGAGCTCGGCGATAACGTGTCGGACGAGCTCGGCGATAACGTGTCGGTGGAGCTCGGCGATAACGTGTCGGTGGAGCTCGGCGATAACGTGTCGGACGAGCTCGGCGATAACGTGTCGGACGAGCTCGGCGATAACGTGTCGGTGGAGCTCGGCGATAACGTGTCGGTGGAGCTCGGCGATAACGTGTCGGTGGAGCTCGGCGATAACGTGTCGGAGGAGCTCGGCGATAACGTGTCGGAGGAGCTCGGCGATAACGTGTCGGAGGAGCTCGGCGATAACGTGTCGGTGGAGCTCGGCGATAACGTGTCGGACGAGCTCGGCGATAACGTGTCGGTGGAGCTCGGCGATAACGTGTCGGAGGAGCTCGGCGATAACGTGTCGGTGGAGCTCGGCGAAAACGTGTCGGACGAGCTCGGCGATAACGTGTCGGTGGAGCTCGGCGATAACGTGTCGGACGAGCTCGGCGATAACGTGTCGGTGGAGCTCGGCGATAACGTGTCGGAGGAGCTCGGCGATAACGTGTCGGTGGAGCTCGGCGAAAACGTGTCGGACGAGCTCGGCGATAACGTGTCGGTGGAGCTCGGCGATAACGTGTCGGTGGAGCTCGGCGATAACGTGTCGGAGGAGCTCGGCGATAACGTGTCGGTGGAGCTCGGCGATAACGTGTCGGACGAGCTCGGCGATAACGTGTCGGTGGAGCTCGGCGATAACGTGTCGGACGAGCTCGGCGATAACGTGTCGGAGGAGCTCGGCGATAACGTGTCGGAGGAGCTCGGCGATAACGTGTCGGTGGAGCTCGGCGATAACGTGTCGGACGAGCTCGGCGATAACGTGTCGGTGGAGCTCGGCGATAACGTGTCGGTGGAGCTCGGCGATAACGTGTCGGACGAGCTCGGCGATAACGTGTCGGACGAGCTCGGCGATAACGTGTCGGTGGAGCTCGGCGATAACGTGTCGGTGGAGCTCGGCGATAACGTGTCGGTGGAGCTCGGCGATAACGTGTCGGACGAGCTCGGCGATAACGTGTCGGACGAGCTCGGCGATAACGTGTCGGAGGAGCTCGGCGATAACGTGTCGGTGGAGCTCGGCGATAACGTGTCGGTGGAGCTCGGCGATAACGTGTCGGTGGAGCTCGGCGATAACGTGTCGGTGGAGCTCGGCGATAACGTGTCGGAGGAGCTCGGCGATAACGTGTCGGAGGAGCTCGGCGATAACGTGTCGGTGGAGCTCGGCGATAACGTGTCGGACGAGCTCGGCGATAACGTGTCGGTGGAGCTCGGCGATAACGTGTCGGAGGAGCTCGGCGATAACGTGTCGGAGGAGCTCGGCGATAACGTGTCGGTGGAGCTCGGCGATAACGTGTCGGACGAGCTCGGCGATAACGTGTCGGACGAGCTCGGCGATAACGTGTCGGTGGAGCTCGGCGATAACGTGTCGGTGGAGCTCGGCGATAACGTGTCGGAGGAGCTCGGCGATAACGTGTCGGAGGAGCTCGGCGATAACGTGTCGGTGGAGCTCGGCGATAACGTGTCGGACGAGCTCGGCGATAACGTGTCGGACGAGCTCGGCGATAACGTGTCGGTGGAGCTCGGCGATAACGTGTCGGTGGAGCTCGGCGATAACGTGTCGGTGGAGCTCGGCGATAACGTGTCGGAGGAGCTCGGCGATAACGTGTCGGAGGAGCTCGGCGATAACGTGTCGGAGGAGCTCGGCGATAACGTGTCGGAGGAGCTCGGCGATAACGTGTCGGAGGAGCTCGGCGATAACGTGTCGGAGGAGCTCGGCGATAACGTGTCGGACGAGCTCGGCGATAACGTGTCGGAGGAGCTCGGCGATAACGTGTCGGAGGAGCTCGGCGATAACGTGTCGGAGGAGCTCGGCGATAACGTGTCGGAGGAGCTCGGCGATAACGTGTCGGTGGAGCTCGGCGATAACGTGTCGGAGGAGCTCGGCGATAACGTGTCGGAGGAGCTCGGCGATAACGTGTCGGACGAGCTCGGCGATAACGTGTCGGACGAGCTCGGCGATAACGTGTCGGTGGAGCTCGGCGATAACGTGTCGGTGGAGCTCGGCGATAACGTGTCGGAGGAGCTCGGCGATAACGTGTCGGACGAGCTCGGCGATAACGTGTCGGTGGAGCTCGGCGATAACGTGTCGGTGGAGCTCGGCGATAACGTGTCGGACGAGCTCGGCGATAACGTGTCGGACGAGCTCGGCGATAACGTGTCGGAGGAGCTCGGCGATAACGTGTCGGTGGAGCTCGGCGATAACGTGTCGGACGAGCTCGGCGATAACGTGTCGGTGGAGCTCGGCGATAACGTGTCGGACGAGCTCGGCGATAACGTGTCGGACGAGCTCGGCGATAACGTGTCGGACGAGCTCGGCGATAACGTGTCGGACGAGCTCGGCGAGGTGTGAAAAATCGTCAGCAGACACGTCCCGCATCCTCAGAAAGGGAAAACGTGATGTTTCCAGAGGAGGAAGTGCCGCATCATTTCATCCATTAATATCTTTATTTCCAGAACGTCTGCACTGTTCTTCCTTCATCATTTTCCGTCTTTCTCTCTGCTCCACTTCTCCAATCCTTTTCATAAAACATGGTGGCAGAGAAGCAAACAGAGTGCTGACGGAGCTTCCACCTCCGGCCTCTGATGACCTACTTCCAGCTGACAACTGCCTCTAATTGGAGAGCGGCTCTCTGTCTTCTCTCTTCCTGGTCATCCTTTTGTCTTTACTGCGCAGAACGTTTGTTCTGATGCTTCACAGCATTAAATGCTGTTTGTTTAAATTAATACAGAAACTTTTTCATTAAATAGGTAAAAACCTTTTTTTTTTTTTACTTTGTTTGAAATGCACTAGTCTTTTGCTTAGCAACGGCAGCTGACAGCACAAAAATAGCAATAAAAGGTCAAAATTGAAAGAATAAAAAACGTTTAAAACAATAATCGTAAAAAGTTTTATTGAATGAGTCATTCTGCTTAAGAAACACCAGTAAATTTTATTTCAACAGCTTTTAACAGAAATCCCAGAGAGTCACACTGAAACTGAAAACAGAAAATAGAAGTTAATAAAGCTGAACGACACCATCTGCATTAGTTTCATTTATAAACAACAAATGTTCAATGTTCAGTATTAAACCTTTAAAATTGATCATCAATGTGAACTGCAACAAGACAAGCAACACGCTAACAAGTCATGTGAAGAGAAACCTCCAGGATAAACAAGTGTCAAAGTGGACTGAACCGTTTATCAGAACCGTGCCCTTATGTTTTGGTTTTATTGTTTTTATGCATGATTTTAATTGCTGTGGATTTGACTTTGTGGGCAAGGTTTCTGATAAACAATTAGCCTCAGCTGGCATGCCTCCTTCCTGCCAGAGGATTGGCCGAGGACTGCATAACAGCAGCAGGTGTGGGAGTATGAGGCTCGGACTGACACTAACACTGGCACCAGCAGCAGCAACGAGGAGGGACGACGTTGCAGTACAGGACGACGGCTGTGGCTGCTTACGGGGGCATGAAAAGAACACCGGGACACCGCGTCAGATCTGGAGCAAGGATCACCAGCCTGGAGAGAACCCAATCCCAACAAGCAGCTAAGTCAAAGGAAGCTGTTGGGTGTGGGTGTGTCCCAGCCCTCCTTCTATCTGGCAGCGGCGTGGCTACATCCAAGGCGGGCAGTGGCGCAAACATCAGCATGCATCCAGGAGGACACGCCCCATGCTGGTTGCAGTCTGTTCCCCCCTGCAGGAGACTGGACTGCCCAAGGCTGACCCCACTTCCCTGACCTTGTGTGGGACAATTTTTAGAGAATTGTCTGAAGGAAGACTTTTTTTTTTTTTTTTTTACCCAGAGACTTTTAATCAAAGTGTTTTTCCCCCTGACGTTTGTCTGACGTCCCGTTCCTTACAGTGGGAAGTCGTCTGGAATCACAAGAACTCTGTGTGACATAAGCTCTAATCAATTTTTAGCACAAAATTCTGTTTATTTATCAGTTTATTTAGAAAGAAAAAATAATTAATGATTAAATAAAACTGGTGAAGGGACGTCCAGACCGGCTTGTATCTACACCTCTTTACATTCAGCTGCATATTCTGGTCTTGTAGGTTTAAAATGCAGACAGTCTTCTGTGCAGACGCTCCGTCCACGGCATCGCTTCGTCCCAACAAGGTGAAACCACCAGGTAGCAATCTGCCAGAGTCCAGGTGCTGCGTTCAGGTGACTGCTACAAATACAGGACTGTAACTGTTCCTCACTGCATCCACTCACAGCTCGTCTGCAGAAAACACACGGAAGTCTTTTCCACATGACCAGAGCGGTCAAAACAATGCAGAAGAAAACAAAACTCTGACTACAGGAGTGAAAAACAGCAGCGACATGCACATTTTTCTGCATGGACGCCTGTGTGCAGCCTGCAGGAAAATGAGCCAGTCTGGCTGCTTGGCCGAGCAACGTGGAGCGCTGCGGAGAGGAAAGAGCCAGAAACGCTGCATTACTGCAGAATAACATTCTACTCACATGAAACTAAAACGCTGATCCTTTCTTCATTACAAACGTCCTTTTATTTCTGCCTGACCTTGTGTAAATCACTCCCCTGATTGATGTATTTTTAGTGACTTCTTCCTGAACAGAGGTGAAGATGTGCGAGTTGACCGTCAGTTAGATGAGAATTACTCCCACCTTCACCTCTTCCTGGTCAGACGCCTTTATTCTGCCGTCTATTAAACACAGAAGTCAGGACAAAAAGCATGAATCTTCTGCCGTGTTTTTGTGTTTGGATGTCTCTTCCAGCTGACCTCCGTGTGACATCACATCACCTTCCAGTCCAGTCGCCAAAGCAACACATCCGTCCAAACGCTTTCAGACTGACCAATCAAATCCAAGCACCCAGACATGTGATCTGACAGGAGGCTCTTCTCCTGTCTCTCCTCCGCCGAGCGTCTTCCTGCAGGTCACGGTGTCTTCCAGCTGCCTGGTCTGACCCAACCTGGGATCCACGTCCAGATGGACGGTCCTGGTCCAGTTCCGTCCATCTGGACCCCGCCCACAACACCACCCCAGGACATACCTGAACCGGCTCCACTCACACCAGCAGCATGAGAACCAGTCTACTAACTAGTCTAGTCCTAAACCATCACAGACACGGAGAAGACCAGTGGATGTCTTGGATGTCTAGAAATTTTCTCCTCTTAAACTCAGATAAGACTGAAGTAATTCTCGTTGGATCTGAAAAACTCAGAGCTAAATTTTCCGGTTTTGTAATGAACCTGGATGGCATTACTTTAGCTTCCAGTGCTACAGTGAGAAACCTTGGAGTAATATTTGACCCTGACCTGTCCTTTGGTCCACATATTAAGCAGGTTACTAAAACAGCCTTCTTTCATTTACGTAATATAGCCAAAATTAGGGACATTCTGTCTCAGAGTGATGCAGAAAACTGGTTCACGCTTTTGTTACTTCGAGACTAGATTACTGTAACTCTCTATTACTGGGCTGTCCTAAATATGCCCTGAAAAGCCTTCAGCTGATCCAGAATTCTGCAGCCAGAGTCCTGACCAGAACCAGCAGGAGAGATCATATTTCTCCAGTTTTAGCCTCTCTTCATTGGCTGCCTGTTGGATCTAGAATAGAATTTAAAATCCTTCTCCTTACATATAAAGCCCTCCACAACCAGGCACCACTATATATCAAAGACCTCATAGTTCCTTATATACCAAGCAGAGTACTTCGTTCACAGACTGCAGGCTTACTTCTGGTTCCTAGAGTCTCAAAGAGCCGAGCAGGAGGCAGAGCCTTTGGTTATCAGGCCCCTCTCTTATGGAATAAGCTCCCAGTTAGTGTTAGGGAAGCAGACACCCTCCCCACCTTTAAGACTAGGCTGAAGACTTATCTTTTTGATAAGTCCTATAGCTAGGGATGGTTAGCATCCCTTAGTTATGCTGCTATAGGTTTAGACTGCTGAGGGACATTTCCTGATACACTGAGCTTCTTTCTTTTTCTCTTTATCTCTTTCTTTTACCCCCCCCCCCCCCCCCCCCCCCCCCCCCCCCATAACAGTGTTTCATCATTAACATGTATGTCTCCTGTCTCAGCAGGTCTCCCTGGCCGGGAGTAGCAGTTCCTGTTGTCTGTTGTCTTTCTGTCCTCTTCCCCCCACACAGCAGAGGCAGATGGCTGCCTGTCCTGAGCCGGGTTCTGCCGGAGGTTTCCTTCCTGTTAAAAGGGAGTTTTTTCCTTCCCACTGTCACCAGTGTGCTTGCTCAGGATGGGAGATTGAGTTGGACTCAACTCAATCTGTTGGTTTCCTTATAGAGGCTGTTATGAATTGGCTTTCATTATGTTTTCCCCTCTGTCTGTAAAGCGTCTTGAGATGGCATTGCCGTGATTTAACGCTATATAAATAAAGTTGAATTGAATTGAATTGAATTGAAACCAGTCCAGCTCCCAGTGCCTTCAGTCCTCCACGCTGGATCAGAAACCTGTAACATCTAAAGGAGAGCGGGTCATTGTGAGCTGAAGGACGAAATACATGTGTTTTATCTGCAGCATTCAGCTCTATGTATATATGTCTATAAATCACAACAGATTTTCTTGTGCTGCTCGACACGTCAGGCGGATGGATCCAACAGGAACTAGTCCCTGCCAGGAGAGTAAAGACCTGAGGGAGGAGTGCTCTACGCCGGCATGTAACCCCGCCACATGGCGTCCCGTTTAGTAGCAGAAAGGAAGAAAGACTAAGCCTTTATAAGGTAGTGAGCTTTTCTGATAAGAAGGTTTTGTGGTTCTGCATCGGGTCCAAGTCTGGTTCTGATCAGAAGACGTCTACAGTCTATAACACCTGCAATGCTTTACCTGTACACCACCTGTACAACCTCATACATCTGCTTCCTGCAGCTGCCCGTTAGCTTCCTCACCGTTAGCTTCCTCACCGTTAGCTTCCTCACCGTTAGCTTCCTCACCGTTAGCTTTCCTCACCGTTAGCTTCCTCACCGTTAGCTTTCCTCACCGTTAGCTTTCCTCACCGTTAGCTTTCCTCACCGTTGGCTTCCTCACCGTTGGCTTTCCTCACCGTTAGCTTCCTCACCGTTGGCTTTCCTCACCGTTAGCTTCCTCACCGTTGGCTTTCCTCACCGTTAGCTTTCCTCACCATTAGCTTCCTCACCGTTAGCTTTCCTCACCGTTAGCGTTCCTCACCATTAGCTTCCTCACCGTTAGCTGTGAGTTTGTGCTGACGAGTCAGATCCGTGGCGTGGCATGTTTCCATGGCGACGACCGACGGAGCAGCTGGATGATCCTCCTGATCAGCAGAACAGATGTTGCTCTGCATCAGCAGCTCCTTCTGGCCGGAAGCTATGCTGACTGCAGGTTATCAATCATCACTAATATTCTAATGAGGATAGGCTTTTATTTTGAAATACTTTTTTTTTTTTTTTTTTTAAAAACACAGGAAGTCATTTTATGATGATAGCAAAATAAGAAAAGAGAAGGACGAGCTTTGGATGGACGGGATGAGGGAGGGAGGAGAGGAACGTTCACCAGGAGTTTAACGGTGGAAGGTTTCCGGAACAATCTGCTGATTGAAAACACGTTGTACAGGTGTACTACATCCAGGTGTACTATGTGTACTATGTCCAGGTGTACTATGTGTACTACGTTCAGGTATACTATGTGTACTACGTTCAGTTGTACTGTGTGTACTACGTCCAGGTGTACTATGTGTACTACGTTCAGGTATACTATGTGTACTACGTTCAGTTGTACTGTGTGTACTACGTCCAGGTGTACTATGTCCAGGTGTACTACGTGTACCACACCCAGGTGTGCCATGTTCAAGTATACAACGTGTACTACGTCCAGGTGTACTATGTGTACTACGTGTACTACGTTCAGGTGTACTGTGTGTACTACGTCCAGGTGTACTTTGTGTACTATGTTCAGGTGGACTACGTCCAGGTGTAGTACGTGTACTACGCCCAGGTGTACTATGTGTACTACGTCCAGGTTTACTATGTGTACTATGTGTACTACATGTACTACGTCCAGGTGTACTATGCGTACTACGTTCAGGTGTACTACGTTCAGGTGTACTGTGTGTACTACGTTCAGGTGTACTATGTTCACCTGGGCGTAGTACTACGTGTACTACGCCCAGGTGTACTACGTTCAGGTGTACTGTGTGTACTACGTGGACTACGTCCAGGTGTACTACGTGTACTACGTGCAGGTGTACCGTCTGTACTACGTTCAGGTGTACTGTGTGTACTACGTGGATTACGTCCAAGTGTACTATGTGTACTACGTGCAGGTGTACCGTCTGTACTACGTTCAGGTGTACTGTGTGTACTACGTGGACTACGTCCAGGTGTACTACGTGTACTACGTGCAGGTGTACCGTCTGTACTACGTTCAGGTGTACTGTGTGTACTACGTGGATTACGTCCAAGTGTACTATGTGTACTACGTGCAGGTGTACCGTCTGTACTACGTTCAGGTGTACTGTGTGTACTACGTGGATTACGTCCAAGTGTACTATGTGTACTACGTGCAGGTGTACCGTCTGTACTACGTTCAGGTGTACTGTGTGTACTACGTGGATTACGTCCAAGTGTACTATGTGTACTACATGCAGGTGTACCGTCTGTACTACGTTCAGGTGTGCTACGTTCAGGTGTACTGTGTGTACTACGTTCAGGTATAGTATGTGTACTACGTTCAGGTGAACTATGTCCAGGTGTACTATGTGTACTAGGTCCAGGTGTAGTACGTGAACTACGTCCAGTTGTACTATGTGTACTACGTTCATGTGTACTATGTGTACTACGCCCAGGTGTACTATGTCCAGGTGTACTATGTCCAGGTGTACTATGTGTACTACGTCCAAGTGTAGTACGTGTACTACGTCCAGGTGTACTATGTCCAGGTGTACTATGTGTACTATGTCCAAGTGTAGTACGTGTACTACGTCCAGGTGTACTATGTCCAGGTGTACTATGTGTACTATGTCCAAGTGTAGTACGTGTACTACGTCCAGGTATAATATGTCCTGGTGTACTATGTGTTCTACGTCCAGGTGTACTACGTGTACTACATCCAGGTGTACTATGTGTACTACGTTCAGGTGTACTGTGTGTACTACGTTCAGGTGTATTAGGTTAAGGTGTACTGTGTGTACTACGTGGATTATGTCCAAGTGTACTATGTGTACTACGTTCGGGTGGACTACGTCCAGGTGTACTGTGTGTACTACGCCCAGGTGTACTATGTCCAGGTTTACTACATCCAGGTGTACTATGTCCATGTGTACTACGTCCAGGTGAATTATGTGTATTACGTCCAGGTTTACTATGTGTATTACATGTACTACGTCCAGGTGTACTGTGTGTACTACGTTCAGGTGTACAGTGTGTACTACGTGGATTACGTCCAAGTGTACTATATGTACTACGTGCAGGTGTACTGTCTGTACTACGTTCAGGTGTGCTACGTTCAGGTGTACAGTGTGTACTACGTGGATTACGTCCAAGTGTACTATATGTACTACGTGCAGGTGTACTGTCTGTACTACGTTCAGGTGTGCTACGTTCATGTGTACAGTGTGTACTACGTGGATTACGTCCAAGTGTACTATGTGTACTACGTGCAGGTGTACTGTCTGTACTACGTTCAGGTGTACAGTGTGTACTACGTGGATTACGTCCAAGTGTACTATGTGTACTACGTGCAGGTGTACCGTCTGTACTACGTTCAGGTGTACTGTCTGTACTACGTTCAGGTGTACTACGTCCAGGTGTACTGTCTGTACTACGTTCAGGTCTACTGTGTGTACTACGTTCAGGTGTACTGTGTGTACTACGTGGATTACGTCCAAGTGTACTATGTGTACTACGTGCAGGTGTACCGTCTGTACTACGTTCAGGTGTACTGTGTGTACTACGTGGACTACGTCCAGGTGTACTACGTGTACTACGTGCAGGTGTACCGTCT
This sequence comes from Telmatherina bonti, assembly GCF_933228915.1. Lineage (NCBI taxonomy): Eukaryota > Metazoa > Chordata > Actinopteri > Atheriniformes > Telmatherinidae > Telmatherina > Telmatherina bonti. Next base: position 39,886,893 of record NC_136610.1, on the reverse strand, counting down.
GTACTACGTTCAGGTGTACTGTGTGTACTACGTGGATTACGTCCAAGTGTACTATGTGTACTACGTGCAGGTGTACCGTCTGTACTACGTTCAGGTGTACTGTGTGTACTACGTGGATTACGTCCAAGTGTACTCTGTGTACTACGTGCAGGTGTACCGTCTGTACTACGTTCAGGTGTACTGTGTGTACTACGTGGATTACGTCCAAGTGTACTATGTGTACTACATGCAGGTGTACCGTCTGTACTACGTTCAGGTGTGCTACGTTCAGGTGTACTGTGTGTACTACGTTCAGGTATAGTATGTGTACTACGTTCAGGTGAACTATGTCCAGGTGTACTATGTGTACTAGGTCCAGGTGTAGTACGTGAACTACGTCCAGTTGTACTATGTGTACTACGTTCATGTGTACTATGTGTACTACGCCCAGGTGTACTATGTCCAGGTGTACTATGTCCAGGTGTACTATGTGTACTACGTCCAAGTGTAGTACGTGTACTACGTCCAGGTGTACTATGTCCAGGTGTACTATGTGTACTATGTCCAAGTGTAGTACGTGTACTACGTCCAGGTGTACTATGTCCAGGTGTACTATGTGTACTATGTCCAAGTGTAGTACGTGTACTACGTCCAGGTATAATATGTCCTGGTGTACTATGTGTTCTACGTCCAGGTGTACTACGTGTACTACATCCAGGTGTACTATGTGTACTACGTTCAGGTGTACTGTGTGTACTACGTTCAGGTGTATTAGGTTAAGGTGTACTGTGTGTACTACGTGGATTATGTCCAAGTGTACTATGTGTACTACGTTCGGGTGGACTACGTCCAGGTGTACTGTGTGTACTACGCCCAGGTGTACTATGTCCAGGTTTACTACATCCAGGTGTACTATGTCCATGTGTACTACGTCCAGGTGAATTATGTGTATTACGTCCAGGTTTACTATGTGTATTACATGTACTACGTCCAGGTGTACTGTGTGTACTACGTTCAGGTGTACAGTGTGTACTACGTGGATTACGTCCAAGTGTACTATATGTACTACGTGCAGGTGTACTGTCTGTACTACGTTCAGGTGTGCTACGTTCAGGTGTACAGTGTGTACTACGTGGATTACGTCCAAGTGTACTATATGTACTACGTGCAGGTGTACTGTCTGTACTACGTTCAGGTGTGCTACGTTCATGTGTACAGTGTGTACTACGTGGATTACGTCCAAGTGTACTATGTGTACTACGTGCAGGTGTACTGTCTGTACTACGTTCAGGTGTACAGTGTGTACTACGTGGATTACGTCCAAGTGTACTATGTGTACTACGTGCAGGTGTACCGTCTGTACTACGTTCAGGTGTACTGTCTGTACTACGTTCAGGTGTACTACGTCCAGGTGTACTGTCTGTACTACGTTCAGGTCTACTGTGTGTACTACGTTCAGGTGTACTATGTTTACTACGTGTAATACGCCCAGGTGTACTACGTTCAGGTGTACTCTGTGTACTACGTTCAGGTGTATTACGTTCAGGTGTACTGTGTGTACTACGTGGACTACGTCCAGGTGTACTACGTCCAGCTGTACTATGTGTACTACGTTCAGGTGTACTAAATGTACTACGTCCAGGTGTACTACGTTCAGGTGTACTTTGTGTATTACGTACAGGTGTACTATGTGTACTACGTTCAGGTGTACTCTGTGTACCACGTTCAGGTGTATTACGTTCAGGTGTACTGTGTGTACTACGTGGACTACGTCCAGGTGTACTACGTCCAGCTGTACTATGTGTACTACGTTCAGGTGTACTAAATGTACTACGTCCAGGTGTACTACGTCCACGTGTATGATGTGTACTACGTCCAAGTGTAGTACGTGTACTACGTTCAGGTGAACTATGTCCAGGTGTACTATGTGTACTAGGTCCAGGTGTAGTACGTGAACTACGTCCAGTTGTACCATGTGTACTACGTTCAGGTGTACTACGTGTACAACGCTCAGGTGTACTATGTTCAAGTATACTACATGTACTACGTTCAGGGGTACTATGTTCAGGTGTACTTTGTGTATTACATACATTTGTACTATGTGTACTCCGTGTAATACGCCCAGGTGTACTACGTTCAGGTGTACTTTGTGTATTACGTACAGGTGTACTATGTGTACTACGTCCACGTGTAATCGGTGTACTACGTCCAAGTGTACTACCTCCAGGTGTACTACGTCTAGGTGTACTACGTTCAGGTGTGCTATGTGTACTTCGTCCAGGTCTACTACGTTCAAGTGTAGTCTGTGTACGATGTGTACTACGTCCAGGTGTACTACATCCAGGTGTACTACGTCTAAGTGTACTACATCCAGGTGTACTATGTGTACTACGCCCTGGTATACTGCGTTCAGGTGTACTATGTGTACTACGTCCAGGTGTACTCCGTTCAGGTGTACTATGTGTACTATGTCTATTTGTACTATGTGTACTACGTGTACTACGTCCAGGTATACTACATCCAGGTTTACTTTGTTCAAGTTAATTGTGTGTACGATGTGTCCCACGTCTAGGTGTACTACGTCCAGGTGTACAATGTGAACTACATGTACTACGTCCAGGTGTACTATGTGTACTACGTCCAGGTGTATTACGTGTACTACGTCCAGGTGTACTATGTTCAAGTGTACTATGGTCAAGTGTACCAAGTGTCCTATGTGAGTTTACTCACTGACCAAAAATAAATTCTACTATAGTAGATGTTTATCAGACAATAATATTACAAAATTTAAACAATCAATTGAATCAATTTTTTCCCCTCTACCATGTGTTAGCATGACTGAGAGTCCCCCTTTAAGCCTTACTCCTGCTCAGATTGATCAACATGCTGATACCCTAACAGCTTCAATGCGTACAACCTTGGATAATGTTGCTCCCCTAAAGAAGAAGAAATTAGGTAAGATTATGAAGGCTCCCTGGTTTAATTCCCAGCTTCGAGCTCTAAAACAGGCATCAAGGCGTTTGGAAAACAGATGGCATTCATCAGGATTAGAGGAGTCTCACTTAACCTGGAAAGAAAGTTTAATTGTATACAAAAAAGCCTTACGTACGGCAAGAACAGCTTATTATTCATCATTGATAGAGGAAAACAAAAACAACCCTCGGTTTCTTTTCAGCACTGTAGCTAGGCTTACTAGGAGCCGGAGCGCTGTGGAGCCATGTATTCCTTTCTCACTTAGCTGTGATGATTTCATGTATTTTTTCAGGAATAAAATTGATACTATTAGAGATCAAATCCACAATATTCTTCCTTCTACCTATAATGTTGAGCCTGTTGTGGTCTCCGAAGCATCCTTAGAACATAGTACACCTATGTGTATTAAGTCCAGGTGTACTATGTGTACAACGTGTACTACGTCCAGCTGTACTATGTCCAGATGTACTACGTTCAGGTATACAATGTGTACTACGTGTTCTCCATCGGGGTGTACTATGTGTACAACGTGTAATATACCCAGGTGTACTACGTTCAGGTGTACTTTGTGTATTACGTACAGGTGTACTATGTGTACTACGTCCACGTGTACTACATCCAGGTGTACTACGTCCAGGTGTACTACATTCAGGTGTACTTCATCCCAGTGTACTATGTGTACTACATGTACTACGCCTAGGTGTACTATTTCCAGGTGTACCACGTTCAGGTGTACTATGTGTACTACGTAGACGATGTCCAGGTGTACTACGTGTACTATGTCCAGGTGTACGACGTAGACTATGTCCAGGTGTACTATGTCCAGGTGTACTACGTGTACTATGTCCAGGTGTACGACGTAGACTATGTCCAGGTGTACTATGTCCAGGTGTACTACGTGTACTATGTCCAGGTGTACGATGTAGACTATGTCCAGGTGTACTATGTCCAGGTGTACCATGTGTACTGCGTCCAGGTGTACTACGTTCAGGTGTACTACATTCCAGTGTACTATGTGTTCTACATGTACTACGTCCAGGTGTACTATTTCCAGGTGTAACACGTTCAGGTGTACTTTGTGTAAAACGCCCAGGTGTACTACGTTCAGGTGTACTATGTGTACTATGTAGACTATGTCCAGGTGTACTACGTGTACTATGTCCAGGTGTACGACGTAGACTGTCCAGGTGTACTACGTGTACTACGTCCAGGTGTACTACGTGTATTATGTCCAGGTTTACTCCATCCAGGTGTACTCCATCCAGGTATACTATGTCCAGGTGTACCATGTTCAGGTGTGCTCCGCCTACACCCAGCAGCTGCTGGGATAAGCTCCACCCCCTTCGACCCTGCGAATAAGTGTGTAAAAGGTGTTTCTGAGACGATCAGAGTTTTGTGTTTGGCCGCTGTGGTGCTTTACCTGGTTCCCCTGGCTCACCTGGCTCACCGGGTTCACCTGGTTCACCGGGTTCACATAGTTCTTTTAAGCAGCACACTGATGTTCTGGATGCTGTGCAAATTTATTTTGCCAAGGGGAACTTTTATAGATGTAATGATCCCCTTGTATTTCTTGATTCTTATTTTATTTTTCTATTTGCTTTGGATAATAGTTTGTATTACAGAGTTTATGCTGCTGGACCGGAGAGGATAGAAAAGGGGCAAAAAGAGAACAGAAAAGAGAACATAAAAAACAAAAGAAAGAGATCAATGCATACACGTATATGCACATAAATACCCACCTACATATATATGTATATACACTCGCACATACATTATATATATATATATATATATATATATATATATATATATATATATATACATACACACATACATACATACATATATACATATATATAGATATACATACAAACATATACACATACATATCCATGCACATACATACAGACATATACATACATACATATGTACACACACATACCCACCCACAGACACAAATATATACACCCACACAAGCCAACTCTAGATTCATGGTCCCTGTGGAGAACAGAACCATGACAATCAGGAGGACCAGAAACTAGCAAGTTAAATCAGAAAGACAGAAAGAGAGCTGCCTGCTGTTAGTGAATAAACTTGCTGGATGACTCAGTGACTGTGACACATGCAGAACATTCATGCAGAACATTTAGAGTGGAACGTGTTCAGAGAAGAGAGATCATGCCAATGTGACCCCGCCCACCTAGGGCTAGAGGCAGGCCAGGAGAACCCAGAGACCCGGGTAACCGACAGTCACCCCCAGGCACAGACCCCAACCACCCCACTCCGGAGCCAGCCATGCACCCGCCACCTAGCGGCAGCCAGGTCGCACCCCAGTGCACCAGCTGCGCTCCCCGGGTACAGGACACCACCCCCCCCCACCACCAAACCACACACACATAAACATGCATACCCTCCCTCCCCCAACACGCACTCTCCTCTCAGCCCCCATCCACACACCCCTCCGCAATCCACACACATCTCCCATCACATACACACCCCCACCCCACCTCTACTCACTCACCCATACCAAGTCACACAAACCCCAACCCACCCCGCCCCCACATAGTTCACCGGGTTTACCGGGTTCACCCGGTTTACCCGGTTTACCGAGTTCACCTGGTTCACCTGGTTCACTGGGTTCACCTGGTTTACCGGGTTCACCTGGTTCACCTGGTTTACCGGGTTTACCGGGTTCACTGGGTTCACCTGGTTCACCTGGTTCACTGGGTTCACCTGGTTTACCTGGTTTACCGGGTTTACCGGGTTCACTGGGTTCACCTGGTTCACTGGGTTCACCTGGTTCACCTGGTTCACTGGGTTCACCTGGTTCACCTGGTTTACCGGGTTTACCGGGTTCGCTGGGTTCACCTGGTTTACCGGGTTCACCTGGTTCACCTGGTTCACCGGGTTCACCTGGTTTACCGGGTTCACCTGGTTCACCGGGTTTACCGGGTTCACCGGGTTTACCGGGTTTACCTGGTTTACCTGGTTCACCGGGTTCACTGGGTTCACCTGGTTCACCGGGTTCACCTGGTTCACCGGGTTTACCTGGTTTACCGGGTTCACCGGGTTCACTGGGTTCACCTGGTTTACCTGGTTTACCTGGTACACCTGGTTCACCTGGTTTACCGGGTTTACCTGGTTCACTGGGTTCACCTGGTTTACCTGGTACACCTGGTTCTCCGGGTTCACCGGGTTTACCTGGTTTACCCGGTTCACCGGGTTCATCACCGGGTTCACCTGGTTCTGCAGGTTTACCTGGTTTACCTGGTTCACCAGGTTCATCACCGGGTTCACCTGGTTCTGCGGGTTTACCTGGTTCACCTGGTTCACCGGGTTCATCACCGGGTTCACCTGGTTCTGCGGGTTTACCTGGTTCACCTGGTTCACCGGGTTCATCACCGGGTTCACCTGGTTCTGCGGGTTTACCTGGTTCACCTGGTTCACCGGGTTCATCACCGGGTTCACCTGGTTCTGCGGGTTTACCTGGTTCACCTGGTTCACCGGGTTCATCACCGGGTTCACCTGGTTCTGCGGGTTTACCTGGTTCACCTGGTTCACCGGGTTCACCTGGTTTGCCGGGTTCACCGGGTTTACCGGGTACACCGGGTTTACCGGGTTCACCGGGTTCACCTGGTACACCGGGTTCACCTGGTACACCGGGTTCACCTGGTACACCGGGTTTACCGGGTTCACCGGGTTCACCTGGTACACCGGGTTCACCTGGTACACCGGGTTCACCGGGTTTACCTGGTACACCGGGTTCACCGGGTTCACCGGGTTCACCTGGTACACCGCGTTCACCTGGTACACCGGGTTCACCTGGTACACCGGGTTTACCTGGTACACCGGGTTTACTGGGTTTACCGGGTTCACCGGGTTCACTGGGTTCACCTGGTTTACCTGGTTTACCCGGTTCACCGGGTTCATCACCGGGTTCACCTGGTTCTGCGGGTTCACCTGGTTCACCAGGTTCATCACCGGGTTCACCTGGTTTACCGGGTTTACCGGGTTCACCTGGTTCACCGGGTTTACCTGGTACACCTGGTTTACCGGGTTCACCTGGTTCACCGGGTTTACCGGGTTCACCTGGTTTACCGGGTTTACCTGGTTTACCTGGTTCACCGGGTTCACTGGGTTCACCTGGTTCACCGGGTTCACCTGGTTCACCGGGTTTACCTGGTTCACCGGGTTCACCGGGTTCACCGGGTTCACTGGGTTCACCTGGTTCACCGGGTTTACCTGGTTCACCGGGTTCACCGGGTTCACCGGGTTCACTGGGTTCACCTGGTTCACCGGGTTTACCTGGTTCACCGGGTTCACCGGGTTCACCGGGTTCACCTGGTTCACCGGGTTTACCTGGTTCACCGGGTTCACCGGGTTCACCGGGTTCACTGGGTTCACCTGGTTCACCGGGTTCACCGGGTTCACCGGGTTCACTGGGTTCACCTGGTTTACCTGGTTTACCTGGTACACCTGGTTCACCTGGTTTACCGGGTTTACCTGGTTCACTGGGTTCACCTGGTTTACCTGGTACACCTGGTTCTCCGGGTTCACCGGGTTTACCTGGTTTACCCGGTTCACCGGGTTCATCACCGGGTTCACCTGGTTCTGCAGGTTTACCTGGTTCACCTGGTTCACCGGGTTCACCTGGTTTGCCGGGTTCACCGGGTTTACCGGGTACACCGGGTTTACCGGGTTCACCGGGTTCACCTGGTTCACCTGGTACACCGGGTTTACCTGGTACACCGGGTTCACCGGGTTCACCTGGTACACCGGGTTTACCTGGTACACCGGGTTCACCGGGTTCACCGGGTTCACCTGGTACACCGGGTTTACCTGGTACACCGGGTTCACCGGGTTCACCTGGTACACCGGGTTCACCTGGTACACCGGGTTCACCGGGTTCACCTGGTACACCTGGTACACCGGGTTCACCTGGTACACCTGGTACACCGGGTTCACCTGGTTCACCTGGTACACCGGGTTCACCTGGTACACCGGGTTCACCGGGTTCACCTGGTACACCTGGTTCACCGGGTTCACCTGGTACACCTGGTACACCGGGTTCACCTGGTACACCTGGTACACCGGGTTTACCGGGTTCACCGGGTTCACCTGGTACACCGGGTTTACCTGGTACACCGGGTTCACCGGGTTCACCTGGTACACCGGGTTCACCTGGTACACCGGGTTCACCGGGTTCACCTGGTACACCGGGTTCACCGGGTTCACCGGGTTTACCTGGTACACCGGGTTTACCTGGTACACCGGGTTCACCGGGTTCACCTGGTACACCGGGTTCACCTGGTACACCGGGTTCACCGGGTTCACCTGGTACACCGGGTTCACCGGGTTTACCTGGTACACCGGGTTCACCTGGTTTACCTGGTACACCGGGTTCACCTGGTACACCGGGTTCACCTGGTACACCTGGTTCACCGGGTTCACCTGGTACACCGGGTTCACCGGGTTTACCTGGTACACCGGGTTCACCGGGTTTACCTGGTACACCGGGTTCACTTAGGTTTACCTGGTACACCGGGTTCACCGGGTTTACCTGGTACACCGGGTTTACCGGGTTCACCTGGTACACCGGGTTTACCTGGTACACCGGGTTCACCGGGTTCACCTGGTACACCGGGTTCACCTGGTACACCGGGTTCACCGGGTTTACCTGGTACACCGGGTTCACTGGGTTTACCTGGTTTACCTGGTACACCGGGTTTACCGGGTTCACCGGGTTCACCTGGTACACCGGGTTTACCTGGTACACCGGGTTCACCGGGTTCACCTGGTACACCGGGTTTACCTGGTACACCGGGTTCACCGGGTTTACCTGGTACACCGGGTTCACCGGGTTCACCTGGTACACCGGGTTCACCTGGTACACCGGGTTCACCGGGTTTACCTGGTACACCGGGTTCACTGGGTTTACCTGGTACACCGGGTTCACTTAGGTTTACCTGGTACACCGGGTTCACCTGGTACACCGGGTTCACCGGGTTTACCTGGTACACCGGGTTCACCTGGTACACCGGGTTCACCGGGTTCACCTGGTACACCGGGTTCACCTGGTACACCGGGTTCACCGGGTTTACCTGGTACACCGGGTTCACCGGGTTTACCTGGTACACCGGGTTCACTTAGGTTTACCTGGTACACCGGGTTCACCTGGTATACCGGGTTCACCGGGTTTACCTGGTACACCGGGTTCACCGGGTTCACCTGGTACACCGGGTTTACCTGGTACACCGGGTTCACCGGGTTTACCTGGTACACCGGGTTCACTGGGTTTACCTGGTTTACCTGGCTCACCAGGTTTTGGAGCAGAAGGTGTTCATGTCCGGATGCTGGGAGTAACTCAGCGTTCTCTGCGCTCCTGATGCTGAAACAGACGATAATAATTTATTTGCACATCACTGCAGGTTAACTTGTACAACTCTTCTAATTATAGTTCATCCTGTCTGTGTTGCTGCCGCTGCTGCTGGCAGATTTACAGGATTAGTTCTGGCGCTGCTCTCTTCCCACGCAGAGACGGCAGCTGGAAGCTACACTTCCCTCCATTCCTGCTTTATTAACCTGTTTTCCATGAAATAATTAATGACAAAAGGATCCCAGCGGGAATAGAGAGATGGTCTGAAACCAGTAGGAAAGTCAGGCCCTAAAACTGAATTCTGGACCCGGTCTGGCTCCAAGACTGGACCAAACCAGGTCCTGACTGGAACACGACGGGGTGGTCGGTCAGACGCTTGGGGCCTGATGTGGAACTTGTTTCCATGGTAACGTGAAGGCTCTCCAGATGCGGCTCGTTTCTGTCCTCAGTCTGCAGCGAATCTTTGAAGTCAAACATGTTTTTTATTTCCAGGAGAAGCAGCTTCAGCTCCGCGCTGGTTACCATGGTAACCGTGGTTTCCTGACGCCAGCCTGCTGACTGGCGGATTTTCCTCAGCTTCATCGTGCACGCCATACACACACACACTCACACACACACTCACACACACACTCACGCACATACGCACCCACACACACTCACACATACACAACCACACACACGCACGCACACACACGCACACACACACACACACACACACACACACACACAGTCACACATACACAACCACACACAAACACACACACACTCACACACTCACACCCTGCTGAGCTTCCATCGAAATAAACAGACTAATATTTATAGTTTATTTATTATTTATAGTTATTTACTGATTATGGTTCCAATCAGAACATCGGTGGAAACTGTATAAAATATAAAAGTTATTCACTCGTCGTACATTTTATTTTGGTGAAATAAAACTGACGTTGCTGTAATTAATCCGTGGCTCAGAGTTTGGGATGAAGCGAGAACGCGGTTAAAGAGGACAACATATTTAGCTACATTTGATATTAATTCTATATGAGGTTTAACATTTCTGGACTGAGAATCTTCATGTTTTATCCTCTGCTTTAAGCTGGATATGATCTAAGTCTGATACTTTGGAATCTTGTCTCGTCTTCGTGCAGCTTATCCGGGGTCGGGTCCCGGGGGCAGCAGCCTAAGCAGGGAAGCCCAGACTTCCCTCTCTCCAGCCACATTTACCAACAGATTGAGTTGGAAGGCCAACTCAATCTCCCATACTGAGCAAGCACACTGGCGACAGTGGGAAGGAAAAAACTCCCTTTTAACAGGAAGGAAACCTCCGGGGGGGGGGGGGGGGGGGTAAAAGAGAGAGATAAAGAGAAAGAAGCTCAGTGTATCAGGAAATGTCCCTCAGCAGTCTAAACCTATAGCAGCATAACTAAGGGATGCTAACCATCCCTAGCTATAGGACTTATCAAAAAGATAAGTCTTCAGCCTAGTCTTAAAGGTGGGGAGGGTGTCTGCTTCCCTAACACTAACTGGGAGCTTATTCCATAAGAGAGGGGCCTGATAACCAAAGGCTCTGCCTCCTGCTCGGCTCTTTGAGACTCTCGGAACCACAAGTAAGCCTGCAGTCTGCGAACGAAGTACTCTACTTGGTATATAAGGAACAATGAGGTCTTTGATATATAGTGGTGCCTGGTTGTGGAGGGCTTTATATGTAAGGAGAAGGATTTTAAATTCTATTCTAGATTCAACAGGCAGCCAATGAAGAGAGGCTAAAACTGGAGAAATATGATCTCTCATGCTGGTTCTGGTCAGGACTCTGGCTGCAGGATTCTGGATCAGCTGAAGGCTTTTCAGGGCATATTTAGGACAGCCCAGTAATAGAGAGTTACAGTAATCTAGTCTCGAAGTAACAAAAGCGTGAAGCAGTTTTTCTGCATCACTCCGAGACAGAATGTCCCTAATTTTGGCTTTATTACGTAAATGAAAGAAGGCTGTTTTAGTAACCTGCTTAATATGTGGGCCAAAGGACAGGTCAGGGTCAAATATTACTCCAAGGTTTCTCACTGTAGCACTGGAAGCTAAAGTAATGCCATCCAGGTTCATTACAAAACCGGAAAATTTAGCTCTGAGTTTTTCAGATCCAACGAGAATTACTTCAGTCTTATCTGAGTTTAAGAGGAGAACATTTCTAGACATCCAAGTCTTTATGTCTATGAGACAATTTTGTAGCCTATTGGGCTGATTTGTTTCATCTGGTTTAAAGGATAAGTATAGTTGAGTATCATCTGCATAACAATGAAAGTTTATTCCATGCTGTCTAATAATTTTGCCAAAATGGAGCATATATAGCGTGAAGAGTATTGGTCCAAGTACAGAACCTTGAGGAACTCCATGACTTACTGTAGTTTGGGAGGAGGACTTGTCATTTACATGAACGAACTGAAGTCTATCAGATAAATATGATTTAAACCAGCTTAACGCTGTACCTGTAATTCCAACCACCTGTTCTAGTCTCTGTAACAGAATGTTATGATCGACTGTATCAAATGCAGCACTAAGATCAAGCAAGATAAGTACGGACACAAGTCCTTTGTCTGAGGCCATAAGAAGGTTATTAGTAAGTTTCACCAATGCCGTCTCAGTGCTATGATGAGCTCTAAATCCTGACTGAAACTCCTCGCATAAATTATTTCTGCTCAGGTGGGCATGTAGCTGAGCTGAAACTATTTTCTCCAGAATTTTGGACATAAACGGGAGGTTAGATATAGGTCTATAATTTGCTATCACCTCTGGATCCAGAGATTGCTTTTTAAGTAAAGGCTTGATTACAGCAGTTTTAAATGATTGTGGTACATATCCTGTCACTAAAGACATATTGATAAGATTTGGTAGTGATGTATTAATTAAAGGGAAAATGTCCTTAAAGAGGCTCGTTGGGAGAGGGTCTAAGATACAGGTGGATGGTTTAGATGAAGCTATTATTTTAGTTAATTCAGATGGTTGGACAGGACAGAAACTATTTAGACACAAGTCAGATCCTGGTTCTAAGGATGCTTCGGAGACCACAACAGGCTCCGAAGCATTATGGGTAAAAGGAAGAGTATTGTGAATTTGATCTCTAATAGTATCAATTTTATTCCTGAAAAAATACATGAAATCATCACAGCTAAGTGAGAAAGGAATACATGGCTCCACAGCGCTCCGACTCCTAGTAAGCCTAGCTACAGTGCTGAAAAGAAACCGAGGGTTGTTTTTGTTTTCCTCTATCAATGATGAATAATAAGCTGTTCTTGCCGTACGTAAGGCTTTTTTGTATACAATTAAACTTTCTTTCCAGGTTAAGCGAGACTCCTCTAGTCCTGATGAACGCCATCTGTTTTCCAAACGCCTTGATGCCTGTTTTAGAGCTTGAAGCTGGGAATTAAACCAGGGAGCCTTCATAATCTTACCTAATTTCTTCTTCTTTAGGGGAGCAACATTATCCAAGGTTGTACGCATTGAAGCTGTTATAGTATCAGCATGTTGATCAATCTGAGCAGGAATAAGGCTTAAAGGGGGACTCTCAGTCATGCTAACACATGGTAGATGTGAAAAAATTGATTCAATTGATTGTTTAAATTTTGTAATAATGTCTGATAAACATCTACTATAGTAGAATTTATTTTTGGTCAATGAGTAATCAAATAAAGTGAATTTAAAGGTTAATAAGAAGTGATCGGACAAGACAGGGTTTGGAGGAAATACTTTGAGCTTATCAGTCTCAATACCAGATGTTAGAACCAGATCAAGAGTGTGACCATGAGAGTGAGTGGCTCCATGGACATTTTGTGAAAACCCAATTGAGTTCAGAATAGAGCTAAAGGAAATGATTAAACTACCATTTTCATCGTCAACATGAATATTAAAATCACCTAGTACAATGACCTTATCAGTAGTCAGCACTAACTCAGACAAGAGATCAGAGAATTGGGTCAGAAACTCGGAGTAAGGTCCAGGTGGGCGATACACTAATGCTAAAAGGAGCGGTTTCTCTCAATTCCATTTTGGATGAGATAAATTTAATGTCAGGAATTCAAAGGATTTATAGTTAGTTTTGTGCTTAGGATTAATTAAAAATTCTGACTGAAAAATAATTTAAAATTCTGACACCGTTGCACTTTGTCAGAGCTTGGTCCACAGCAATGTGGACCAAGCTCTGACACCTGTCGTACAGGGACCGGACAGCTCGCACAAGGGGGTCCGGTGCCCCATACTCCTGGAGTACCCCCCACAGGAGCCCCCGGGGGACACGGTCGAATATCTTCTCCAGGTCCACAAAGCACATGTAGATGTAACAAGAGTGATATGTCTCTCATTCTTTTATGTTTGGAATTTCACCAAATCCTGATCTAAACAAGGAAATCTCCACTTTATTAATGTTCAGATTGTGTTCAACAAATTGTCTATGCTCCAGTTTTAATACTGATACTGCCCCTTTAAGAAGTCGCTGTCGGCTGACGTCAGCACTGCATTGTTCTCAGCCCGTGCTGCGGAGCTCTCAGTTCGCGCTTTGCAGTCTGAGAGGAGGAGGCTGATGACCAACCTGTGTGAAGCAAGCTGCATGTTACAGCACTTTTCTGTTTGTTTGTACAGAATGTTATTAAAGAGCAACTAGCAGCTACCGTGGTCCAGATGTTTCATTCAATGTCACGTGCAAGAACACAACACAGAACAAGTAATTCACGGGTGTGGACAAGGTCAGGAAGACCCAGGAAGGACAGCAGACACCCACCCGTTACATAGACTGGTTGGGCAAACTGCCATGCCCCCTCCAGGACCCCAAAGAGGGTATAGAGCTGGTCCACTGTTCCACGACCAGGACGAAAACCACACTGCTCCTCCTCAATCCAAGATTCGACTATCCGGCGGACCCTCCTCTCCAGGACCCCTGAATAGACCTTACCAGGGAGGCTGAGGAGTGTGATTCCCCTGTAATTGGAACACACCCTCCGGCCCCCCTTCTTAAAAAGGGGGACCACCACCCCAGTCTGCCAATCCAGCGGTACTGCCCCCGATGTCCACGCGATGCTGCAGAGGCGTGTCAGCCAGGACAGCCCCACAGCATCCAGAGCCTTAAGGAACTCCGGGCGGATCTCATCCACCCCCGGGGCCTTGCCGCCAAGGAGCTTTTTGACCACCTCAGCGACTTCAGCCCCAGAGATAGGAGAGTCCACCCCTGAGTCCCCCAGCTCTGCTTCCTCATCGGAAGACGTGTTGGTAGGATACAGGAGGTCTTCGAAGTATCCTCTCCACCGACCCACAACGTCCCGAGTTGAGGTCAGCAGCTCCCCACCTCCACTGTACACAGTGTTGATGGAGCACTGCTTCCCCCTCCTGAGCCGCCGGATGGTGGACCAGAATCTCCTCGAAGCCGTCCGGAAGTCTTTCTCCATGGCCTCACCGAACTCCTCCCACGCCCGAGTTTTTGCCTCGGCAACAGCCGAAGCCGCATTCCGCTTAGCCTTTCAGTACCCATCAGCTGCCTCCAGAGTCCCACAGGCCAAGAAGGCCCGATAGGACTCCTTCTTCAGCTTGACGGCATCCCTCACTGCTGGTGTCCACCAACGAGTCCTGGGATTACCGCCACGACAGGCACCAACGACCTTACAGCCACAGCTCCGGCTGGCCGCCTCAGCAATAGAGACACGGAACACAGCCCATTCGGACTCAATGTCCCCCGCCTCACTCGGGACATGGTTGAAGCTCTGCTAAAGGTGGGAGTTGAAGGTCGCTCTGACGGGGGACTCAGCCAGACGTTCCCAGCAGACCCTCACAACACGTTTGGGCCTACCAGATGTGACCGGCTTCCTCCCCCACCATCTGAGCCAACTCACCACCAGGTGGTGATCAGTTGAAGCTCCGCCCCCCTCTTCACCCGAGTGTCCAAGGCATGTGGCCGCAGGTCCGACGATACGACTACAAAATCCATCATGGAACTGCGGCCCAGGGAATCCTGATGCCAGGTGTACATATGGACACTCTTATGTTGGAACATGGTGTTCGTTATGGACAATCCATGACGAGCACAGAAGTCCAATAACAAAACACCATTTGGGTTCAGAGGGGGGGGACCATGCCTCCCAATCACTCCCCTCCAGGTCTCACTGTCATTGCCCACGTGAGCATTGAAGTCCCCCAGCAGAACAATGGAGTCCCCAGAAGGAGCACCCTCCAGCACTCCCTCCAAGGACTCCAGAAAGGGTGGGTACTCTGAACTGCTTTCCGGTGCATAAGCACAGACAACAGTCAGGACCCGTCCCCCCCACCCGGAGGCGGAGGGAAACTACCCTTTCATCCACTGGGGTAAACCCCAACGTGCAGGCACCAAGCTGGGGGCTGATGAGAATGCCCACACCTGCTCGGCGCCTCTCGCCATGAGCAACTCCAGAGTGGAAGAAGGTCCAGCCCCTCTCGAGGGTTCTGGTTCCAGAGCCCAAGCCATGCGTCGAGGTGAGTCCAACTATATCTAGTCGGAACCGTTCAACCTCGCGCACAAGCTCAGGCTCCTTCCCCACCAGAGAGGTGACGTTCCACGTCCCTAGAGCCAGCTTCTGCAGCCGGGGATCGGACCGCCAGGGTCCCCGCCTCTTGCTGCCCCCCAGCTCACACTGCACCCGACCCCTACGGCTCCTCCCGCAGATGGTGAACCTACGGGAGGTGGGGCCCATGTAACCCTTTCGGGCTGAGCCCGACCGGGCCCCATGGGCGAAGGCCCGGCCACCAGACGCTCGCTCTCATACCCCACCTCCAGGCCTGGCTCCAGAGGGGGGTCCCGGTAACCTGCGTCCGGGCAAGGGAACATTCATGCCCAGGTTGGTCGTCATCATCGGGGTCTGTGAGCCGTACTTGGTCTGGTCCCTCCCCTAGACACCTGTTTGCCATGGGTGACCCTACCAGGGGCATAAAGCCCCCGACAACATAGCTGCTAGGATCTTCGGGACGCACAAACCCCTCCACCATGATAAGGTGACGGCTCAGGGAGGAATCAAATACAATATATTCTGATAGGAATTATTACACCTAAACCATATTTCCACTTTATGTAATTCACTTATGTATGTAAGTGAATTTATGTAATTCACTACTGAATGTTTCTTACTGCGCAGACGCCTCCGTGTGAGAAAAACAAACTGGTACCAGATAATAAGACTAATGGCCCGAGAATGAAACCATTTCTGACGTTTTGACGGTTTCGACTCACATTCTGCTGCCGACCAGAAGGAGCTTCGGAACCAGTTTAAAGTAATAAATGTCTCCAGTAGGGTCTGAAAGCCTTGTGAAGGTCCAGAACTGTGCCCGCTCTTCCACAGCTTTTCAACAAGCTCTGGAATCTCCTCACAGGTTGATTGTTTCTCCTGAAGCTGCTCTGAGAACGAGACATGCAGCTCGTGGAGACGTCCGGTCAGTCCGGTACACTCCACAACCTTGGATCGTTACAAAAACCCAGATTAAATGATAATCGCTGGTATTTTTTCTCTCTCCTGATTTGTAAGTTGGAATCCTTTTTGTGGTCATTTTCAGCACAAAGACCTGAGACAGCGACGACTTCATGCAATGTGCTGCTAAGGGACGTCCAACGGAGTCTGTAGCTGCAGATCAGACCCTACTCCTCATGTTTTCTTCATATTTCACTTCAGTATTTACTTTTAACTGGTCCTTTCCAGCAGAAGCAGCAGAATGATGGTCTGATGGTCATCTCGGATTTCATCAGTTCAACTGTAAAATCCTAGAAGTGTTTCAAAAGCATGAACATCAGCTCCTCTCTAACGGCTCGGTGGTAATTCCTGAGCGTCACCAAGTCTGATCTGATGGTCCTGAGCGTCACCAAGTCTGATCTGATGGAAGCTCACACCCATCTGGAACAATCCCGACTTGCTGCAAAACAGGAAGATGTTAAACTTCCCTCAGTGGAAAATTAAAGGAGTAAACCAGAACATACAATAGAAAATGTTTCTGCCTTTGCTGTAATTAATTCACTGATTTGATATTGTTCTAAATGTTGTAACTGAGGCTGGCAGGCCACTGTGTAAACAAAAGAATAATGCATGTCTGTGCAAACCTGGATGGAACATATATGTGGAAGAAACACATGCTGAAGCATGAAGGCATCTGAGGACTGGGTTTTGGCTGGCAGGCCAAGAACTGGTCTTGAGTTTGAATTCAAGAAAAGGGCTAATGGCAAGTTTAAATATGCTCTTTGATATATCAAGAGGAATGAAAATACCTTAAGGGCAGACTGTCTTGCACCTAAGCTGCAAAGCGATAGCTATCAGGACTTTTGGAAGAAGGTCAGAATGCTCAATACCAGTAAAGTCACTATCCCATCTAATATCAATGGGGTGATGAAAATATCTCAGGCAAAAGTATTAATCTGATCTGTATAACTGTGTTAATAGTAATGTGAAGAACGATGGGGAAACAGAAAGCCACTTGGGGGTTTCTATCACTCTTCAGGAGGTCTATGCTGCTGTCTCTAAACTCAGTCACAATAAGGCCTATGGACTGGACAACATTACAAATTTGCATGCATGAAATTGTATCCATCATTGGCTATCTGCTTTACTGGCTTTTTTTTAGTCATTGCCTGAGTCCCAACTGTCTGTTGTATTGGTTCCTGTGATAAAGGACAAGACAGGTAAACTTTGTGACAGTAAGAATTTCAGACCAATAGCACTTGTATGTCAGCGTAGAATCTTGTCACCGCTTCTGTTCAACATCTACACTGATGCTCTGTCTGTCCAGTTGAATGATTGTAAAACTGGTTGTACTGTTGGAAATGTCCTGTGGAACCATCTGATGTATGCAGATGACTTGGTGTTGATAAGTCCTTGTAGTGCAGACCTGCAGATGCTCTTGAATATCTGTTCCTTGTAGGGTATTGAATATGACGTTAAGTACAATGCTCTGAAAACCACATGATGATTGTAAGTACCAAAGAGGACCAGAAGTAGGCTTTTCCCGACTTTTATCTCAGTGGAAATGTCCTGAAGGTGACAGAAGAGGTGAAATACCTCGGACACTCCACAAGTGACCTCTGGGATGACAGAGACTTGCATAGGCAGTGATGTAAACTCTATGGTCAGGCTAATGTATTAGTCCGTAAACTCTACATGTGTTCCTCCGATGTTAAAATGATGCTTTTCATAACATTCTACTCGCAGGTGTATACGGCGCACTGATGGCGCAGCTACAAAAAGAGGAGCATGCTGTCCCTAACGGCAGCATACAACGACTCTCTGAGAATACTCTCGAAAATCCCAAGACAAAGCAGTGCCAGTCAGATGTTTGTGAGCAATAATGTCAGATCCTGCTTAGGCTGCTGCCCCCACGATCCGACCCCGGATAAGCAGCAGAAGATGGATGGATGGATGGATGAACGGATACACACTATACAGGTACTATGCAGGTAGTATAGAGGTAGTATGCAGGTAGTATGGTGATAGTATACAGGTAGTATGGTGATAGTATACATGTAGTATACAGGTAGTATGGTGATAGTATACAGGTCGTATACAGGGAGTATGCAGGTAGTATGGTGATAGTATACAGGTAGTATGGTGATAGTATACATGTAGTATACAGGTAGTATGGTGATAGTATACAGGTAGTATACAGGGAGTATGCAGGTAGTATGGTGATAGTATACAGGTAGTATGGTGAAGTATACATGTAGTATACAGGTAGTATGGTGATAGTATACAGGTAGTATACAGGGAGTATGCAGGTAGTATGGTGATAGTATACATGTAGTATACAGGTAGTATGGTGATGGTAGTATGCAGGTGGTATGGTGATAGTATACATGTAGTATACAGGTAGTATGGAGATGGTAGTATACAGGTAGTATGGTGATAGTATACAGGTAGTATACAGGGAGTATGCAGGTAGTATGGTGATAGTATACAGGTAGTATACAGGGAGTATGCAGGTAGTATGGTGATAGTATACAGGTAGTATGGTGATAGTATACATGTAGTATACAGGTAGTATGGTGATAGTATACAGGTAGTATACAGGTAGTATGGTGATGGTAGTATACAGGTAGTATGGTGATAGTATACAGGTAGTATGCAGGTAGTATGGTGATAGTATAAAGGTAGTATGCAGGTAGTATGGTGATAGTATACAGGTAGTATACAGGGAGTATGCAGGTAGTATGGTGATAATATACATGTAGTATACAGGTAGTATGGTGATGGTAGTATGCAGGTGGTATGGTGATAGTATACATGTAGTATACAGGTAGTATGGTGATGGTAGTATACAGGTAGTATGGTGATAGTATACAGGTAGTATGCAGGTAGTATGGTGATAGTATAAAGGTCGTATGCAGGTAGTATGGTGATAGTATACATGTAGTATACAGGTAGTATGGTGATGGTAGTTTACAGGTAGTATGGTGATAGTATGCAGGTAGTATAGAGGGAGTATGCAGGTAATATACAGGTAGTATACATGTAGTATACAGGTAGTATGGTGATGGTAGTATGCAGGTAGTATGGTGATAGTATACATGTAGTATACAGGTAGTATGGTGATGGTATACAGGTAGTATACATGTAGTATACAGGTAGTATGCAGGTAGTATACAAGTAGTATGCAGGTAGTATGGTGATAGTATACAGGTAGTATACAGGTAGTATGCAGGTAGTATGGTGATAGTATACATGTAGTATACAGGTAGTATGGTGATAGTATACAGTTAGTATGGTGATGGTAGTATACAGGTAGTATGCAGGTAGTATGGTGATCGTATACAGATAGTATACAGGTAGTATGCAGGTAGTATGGTGATCGTATACAGGTAGTATACAGAGAGTATACAGGTAGTATTCAGGTAGTAAACAGGTGCTATGCAGGTGCTGTGCAGGTAGTATGGTGATAGTATACAGGTAGTATACAGGTAGTATGCAGGTGCTATGCAGGTAGTATGCAGGTAGTATACAGGTAGTATACTGGTAGTATGCAGGTACTATGGTGATAGTATACAGGTAGTATACAGATAGTATGCAGGTAGTATGCAATTAGTATAGGGGTAGTATGCAGGTGCTATGCAGGTAGTATGCAGGTGCTATACAGGTAGTATTGGGATAGTATACAGCTAGTATGCAGGTAGTATGCAGGTACTATGCAGGTAGTATGTAGGTGCTATGCAGGTAGTATGCAGGTAGTATGGTGATAGTATGTAGGTAGTATACAGGTAGTATGGTGATAGTATACAGGTAGTATATAGGTAGTATGCAGGTAGTATGGTGATAGTATACAGGTAGTATATAGGTAGTATGCAGGTAGTATGGTGATAGTATACAGGTAGTATGTAGGTAGTATGCAAGTAGTATGGTGATAGTATACAGGTAGTATGTAGGTAGTTTCTACCACCTAAGGCAGCTAGCCAAAGTAAAGCACTTTTTATCACGACAGCACCTTGAAACATTGATCCACGCCTTTGTCACCACACGGCTGGATTACTGCAATGCACTATACTTTGGTGGAAGCCAGTCCGCAGTTACTCGCCTGCAGCTTGTACAAAATGCTGCTGCACGTCTTTTAACTGGCACTCGTAAATAGGAGCACATCACCCCTGTTTTATCGTCTCTTCACTAGCTGCCCGTGCATTTTAGGATCCATATTAAACTTCTTTTTTTTTTTTTTAAATGTTTGAATGATGTTGCCACCCTCTACCTCTCTGAGTTGTTGTGACCTTACTCTCCAATGCGGTCACTCAGGTCGGCTGACCAGCACCTCCTGAGTGTACCAAACACCCACCGTAAACTCAGAGGGGACAGAGCCTTTTCAGTTGCAGCTCCAAAACTATGGAACAAGCTGCCTTTGCACGTCCGACAGGCCTCTTCTGTAACTGTTTTTAAATCACGTCTTAAAACCCACCTGTTTTCATTGGCTTTTAACACCACCTGAGATGTTGACATTATACAGGTAATATACAGGTAGTATGCAGGTAGTATACATGTAGTATACAGGTAGTATGGTGATAGTATACAGGTAGTATGCAGGTCGTATGCAGGTAGCATACAGGTAATATACAGGTAGTATGCAGGTAGTATACAGGTAGTATACATGTAGTATACAGGTAGTATGGTGATAGTATACAGGTAATATGCAGGTAGTGTACAGGTAGTATCCAGGTGCTATGCAGGTAGTATACAGGTAGTGTACAGGTAGTATGCAAGTGCTATGCAGGTAGTATACAGGTAGTATACAGGTGGTGTACAGGTAGTATGCAGGTGCTATGCAGGTGCTACGCAGGTAGTATACTGGTAGTATGCAGGTAGTATGGTGATAGTATACAGGTAGTATACATGTAGTATGCAGGTAGTATACATGTAGTATACAGGTAGTATGGTGATAGTATACAGGTTGTATGCAGGTACTATACAGGTAGTATACATGTAGTATACAGGTAGTAAGGTGATAGTATGCAGGTAGTATGCAGGTAGTATGGTGATAGTATACAGGTCGTATGCAGGTAGTATGGTGATAGTATACAGGTAGTATACATGTAGTATGCAGGTAGTATACATGTAGTATACAGGTAGTATGGTGATCGTATACAGGTTGTATGCAGGTAGTATACAGGTAGTATACATGTAGTATACAGGTAGTATGGTGATAGTATACAGGTTGTATGCAGGTAGTATACAGGTAGTATACATGTAGTATACAGGTAGTAAGGTGATAGTATGCAGGTAGTATGCAGGTAGTATGGTGATAGTATACAGGTCGTATGCAGGTAGTATGGTGATAGTATACAGGTAGTATACATGTAGTATGCAGGTAGTAAGGTGATAGTATGCAGGTAGTATGCAGGTAGTATGGTGATAGTATGCAGGTAGTATGCAGGTATGGTGATAGTATACAGGTTGTATGCAGGTAGTATACAGGTAGTATACATGTAGTATACAGGTAGTAAGGTGATAGTATGCAGGTAGTATGCAGGTAGTATGGTGATAGTATGCAGGTAGTATGCAGGTAGTATGGTGATAGTATACAGGTAGTATACATGTAGTATGCAGGTAGTATACATGTAGTATACAGGTAGTATGGTGATAGTATACAGGTTGTATGCAGGTAGTATACAGGTAGTATACATGTAGTATACAGGTAGTAAGGTGATAGTATGCAGGTAGTATGCAGGTAGTATGGTGATAGTATACAGGTCGTATGCAGGTAGTATGGTGATAGTATACAGGTCGTATGCAGGTAGTGTACAGGTAGTATGCAGGTGCTATGCAGGTAGTATACAGGTAGTATACAGGTAGTATGCAGGTGCTATGCAGGTGCTATGCAGGTAGTATACAGGTAGTATGCAGGTAGTATGGTGATAGTATACAGGTCGTATGCAGGTAGTATGCAGGTAGTATTGTGATAGTATACAGGTCGTATGCAGGTAGTATGGTGATAGTATACAGGTCGTATGCAGGTAGTATGCAGGTAGTATGGTGATAGTATATAGGTAGTATACAGGTAGTATACAGGTAGTATGCAGGTGCTATGCAGGTGCTATGCAGGTAGTATACAGGTAGTATGCAGGTAGTATGGTGATAGTATACAGGTCGTATGCAGGTAGTATGCAGGTAGTATGGTGATAGTATATAGGTAGTATGCAGGTAGTATGCAGGTAGTATGGTGATAGTATACAGGTAGTATTTTGGCAGTATGCAGGTAGTATGGTGGTAGTATGCAGGTAGTAGGCCGGTAGTATGGTGATAGTATGCAGGTAGCATACAGGTAGTATACATGTAGTATACAGGTAGTATGCAGGTAGTATGCAGGTGCTATGTAGGTAGTATACAGGTAGTATGGTGATAGTATACAGGTTGTATGCAGGTAGTATACAGGTAGTATACAGGTAGTATGGTGATAGTATGCAGGTAGTATGCAGGTAGTATGCAGGTAGTATACAGGTAGTATGGTGATAGTATACAGGTAGCATACAGGTAGTATGCAGGTAGTATGCAGGTAGTATGCAGGTATTATACAGGTAGTATGGTGATAGTATACAGGTAGTATGCAGGTAGTATGCAGGTAGTATGCAGGTATTATACAGGTAGTATGCAGGTAGTATACAGGTAGTATGGTGATAGTATACAGGTAGTATGCAGGTAGTATAGTGATAGTATGCAGGTAGTATGCAGGTAACATACAGGTAGTATACAGGTAATATACAGGTAGTATCCAGGTAATATACAGGTAGTATGCAGGTAGTATACATGTAGTATACAGGTAGTATGGTGATAGTATACAGGTAGTATGCAGGTCGTATGCAGGTAGCATACAGGTAGTATACATGTAGTATACAGTTAGTATGGTGATAGTATACAGGTTGTATGCAGGTAGCATACAGGTAGTATACAGGTAATATACAGGTAGTATACAGGTAATATACAGGTAGTATACATGAAGTATACAGTTAGTATGGTGATAGTATACAGGTAGTATGCAGGTCGTATGCAGGTAGCATACAGGTAGTATACATGTAGTATACAGTTAGTATGGTGATAGTATACAGGTTGTATGCAGGTAGCATACAGGTAGTATACAGGTAACATACAGGTAGTACGCAGGTAGTATACAGGTAATATACAGGTAGTATGTCAGTTAAAATGTTATGAAAACGTTAAAACCCTAGATGTGGATCTTTTTGAAGGGAACTATAAATAATCGCTGATTCAGGCTGCAGGATGATTGATTTTCTCCGGCAGGCCGCACTCTGGAACGTTTCTAATCAGTACTTTTCATTTCTCCTGCAGGGCATCTGTTCACTTCTTCACACTTTTCTCCTTTCTAAGACGGCAGTTATGTATTGATTTAGGGACCGCTGTATTTTTCATCATCGCGAGCAGAAGTCAGCAGTAAAAAGCCTGAATCTCATAGAGAATGCAGCTTTAGGTGTGATAGCAGGGCGTTGCAGCCGGCCGCTCATTCTTCTGTGAGCTCAATAAAAGTTAAAACCCTATTTGGAGAGTGCTTGTCCTATTGATTATGCATCAGCAAGGCAACGCGGACTCTCTGGCGAGCTGAGGGCTTCAGTCAGCATGTGAAGCAGTGACGGGAAGGAAGACATGCCATGGGATGTTTTGGAGAACAGGGACACTGGATGTTTTAGTCATTGGTTTGTCTGGCTTTATCAGCATCAAAATGTTTTTCTTCTTTCATGAAATAACTGCAGCGTGCACGGTTCACAGCTACAGACGTGCACAGATGCCTCTTTCAAATCATTTACATATAAATCATATTAATTCAGAAGGAGGTAGAGACAGAAATCACCTTCATTTACGCAGTTACTATCACTTTATTATGAAATTTACTGCAACATTTCCTCTTATTTACAATTTAACCCGTAAAACTAAACCTTTTCTGTTTAATGTTGTTTTTTCTTGAACAAAGCTACATAAAGAAGCTGAAGCCTTTTACCTCAGTCAGCGTGACGCTTCAACAGCCCATTTGCACTTTGCACTAACGGTACGCAGCGTTTCGTCCAATGTTACGTATGAGTACGGAATGCCGTCTGTTTCTGTGCAGCCTTCAAGCCGCTCTCCAACAAAGCAAACGGAGCTTTCTACTGGAAACCACGTGTTGACCAGCTGAAGTGCAACCAGTGAAAGCCCGTCTTTACCACTAGATGGCAGTCATTTTACACTCTGGACTTTGAAATTAGCACCATGTACTTTTTAATCCTAAAATGTTACATTTTTAACTGATTTGATGGCGCAGATGTTTATTATTATGCTACTCTTATGTCTCTGAGAATGGTCGTCATCATGATCGTCCCCATGCTTGTTGTTTACGAAGTGACGCTGAACTCTGCACTGCCCTCTGGTGGACGTATCAGCTAAGAAGCATGCTAATGTAATGGAAGTATGCTGGTTGTGAGGTGAAATAAATGTGTCTGTAGATGGATGGACATGAGACGGGTTGGAGAGAAAAAGGCAGTTTGTTTAAGATGTGAAGGATTGTGAGTAATTTTGTTGTTTTTATGAGGTTTCTTTGACAGGTTTTGGGAAAACATTGAAAACACCTGATGATTAGATTATAAAAGAGAAAATTTACGACCACCCACACCGATTAATGATCCTCATTTCCTCTCCATCCCATCTGTTTACCTAATTGGCTGTAATTAATTATGACAACACCAAATTAGCAGCCTGGTTGGTCATTCAGTCTCATGTATTTATCATGTTGGCTCCACATCGTCATGGTGGGGACGTACGTTGTGCGTGTATTCATTTTAATGTATGTTTGTCTTTAGACTCAGCACAACGGGGAATTTTATACGAACTTTAATGCATGGTGCAGGGCTTTGGATGGACTGGTGTGTTTGCTAGCATACATTTGAGAGGATTCATGTATCGAGTTTGGATTTAAACATAATAATGGCATGCAGCGGTGTCCAGAGCGGTACAGACACAGATGTTGAGCTGTCTACCGTTCTTCTGGTGATGATGGTGATCTTTATATTCAAGTCCCTGCTGGATCATCAGACATCTCCAGCGTATTGTGCTCCAGAAAACTTTCAGATTGCCTCGTCTCCATGAAGACAAAACCAACTCCATGTTATTGTGCGTGTAATATATGATTTGCAGACTGCATAAATTAATTTGTGTGTAACTTTTTGTGTGTAACTTTGCCCCTCCCTGAGCCGTCACCTTATCATGGTGGAGGGGTTTGTGTGTCCTGAAGATCCTAGCAGCTATGTTGTCGGGGGCTTTATGCCCCTGGTAGGGTCACCCATGGCAAACAGGTGTCCAGGGGAGGGACCAGACCAAGTACGGCTCATCAACCCCTATGATGACGACAAACCTGGGCATGAATGTTCCCTTGCCCAGATGCGGGTTACCGTGACCCCCTTCTGGAGCCAGGCCTGGAGGCGGGGTATGAGAGCGAGCGTCTGGTGGCCGGGCCTTCGCCCATGGGGCCCGGTCGGGCTCAGCCCGAAAGGGTTACATGGGCCCCACCTCCCGTGGGCTCACCATCTGCGGGAGGAGCTGTAGGGGTCGGGTGCAATGTGAACTGGGCGGCAGCAAGGGGCAGGGACCCTGGCGGTCCGATCCCCGGCTGCAGAAGCTGGCTCTAGGGACGTGGAACGTCACCTCTCTGGTGGGGAAGGAGCCTGAGCTTGTGCGTGAGGTTGAGCGGTTCCGACTAGATATAGTTGGACTCACCTCGACGCATGGCTTGGGCTCTGGAACCAGAACCCTCGAGAGGGGCTGGACCTTCTTCCACTCTGGAGTTGCTCATGATGAGAGGCGCCGAGCAGGTGTGGGCATTCTCATCAGCCCCCAGCTTGGTGCCTGCACGTTGGGGTTTACCCCGGTGGATGAAAGGGTAGTTTCCCTCCGCCTCCGGGTGGGGGGACGGGTCCTGACTGTTGTCTGTGCTTATGCACCAAACAGCAGTTCAGAGTACCCACCCTTTCTGGAGTCCTTGGAGGGAGTGCTGGAGGGTGCTCCTTCTGGGGACTCCATTGTTCTGCTGGGGGACTTCAATGCTCACGTGGGCAATGACAGCGAGACCTGGAGGGGAGTGATTGGGAGGCATGGAAATTGACAAACTATAGAATGTGTCAAAAAAGGTAAAAACTAATAAATTGTCAAAAAAGTCATAGTATAGTATGTGTCATAACATATCATAGTAAAGTATATCAGCAAAATGTAATAGTATAGTATGTGTGTAAAGGAACTTCACCTTGTACGAGCTGTCCGGTCCCTGTACGACAGGTGTCAGAGCTTGGTCCACATTGCCGGTAGTAAGTCGAATTAGTTTCCGGTGAGGGTTGGACTCCGCCAAGGCTGCCCTTTATCACCGATTCTGTTCATAACTTATATGGACAGAATTTCTAGGTGCAGCCGAGGTGTTGAGGGGATCCAGCTTGGTGGCCTCAGGATTGGGTCCCTGCTTTTTGCAGATGACGTGGTCCTGTTGGCTTCATCTGGTCGTGATCTCCAGCTCTCACTTGAGCGATTCGCGGCCGAGTGTGAAGAGGCTGGGATGAGAATCAGCCCCTCCAAATCTGAGACCATGGTCCTCAGCCGGAATAGGGTGGATTGCCCTCTCCAGGTCGGGAGTCAGGTCCTGCCTCAAGTGGAGGAGTTTAAATATCTCGGGGTCTTGTTCACGAGTGAGGGAAGGATGGAGCGCGAGATGGACAGACGGATCGCCGCGGCGTCTGCAGTAATGCGGACTCTGCGCCGGTCTGTCGTGGTGAAGAAGGAGCTGAGCCAGAAGGTGAAGCTCTCCATTTACCAGTCGATCTACGTTCCTACCCTCACCTATGGTCATGAGCTGTGGGTCGTCACCGAAAGAAGGAGATCTCGTATACAGGCGGCTGAAATGAGTTTCCTCCGCAGGGTGGCCGGGCTCTCCCTTAGAGATAGGGTGAGGAGCTCGGTCATCCGGGAGGAGATCAGAGAAGAACCGCTGCTCCTCCGCATCGAGAGGAACCAGTTGAGGTGGCATCTGGTCAGGATGCCTCCTGGACCTCCCTGGTGAGGTGTTCCAGGCACGTCCCTCTGGGAGGAGACCCCGGGGAAGACCCAGGACACGCTGGAGGGATTATATCTCTCGGCTGGCCTGGGAACACCTCGGGATCCCCCCGCAGAGTTGGCAAATGTGGCTGGGGAGAGGGAAGTCTGGACTTCCCTGCTTAGGCTGCTGCCCCCGCGACCCGACCCCGGATAAGCAGCACGAAGACGAGACGAGACGTGTGTAACTTTGTGATTTGGAAAAAATATTTTCAAATGCACACAAATCTATAGCAATTACCGGTGCTAGCCTTTCATCTTCCCAGATCCGAGAGTTATATTTGGGTTCATATTTTGGTACGACAATGAACAGAGACAAGTCTAAGAAAGGAGCATACAGACTACGGAATATTTTTGATTTTCAAATAGAAAAGGAAGTCACAGTTAATGAAGACAGCCTTGCAATGGCACAAGATGCTGACTGAGGCGCAGGCCCCGGTTTGTTTTGGGGAGCAGTAAGTGATGTTTTGAAGGGTGAAATGGCTGCTGTGCGAACCAAATTGAAAAGTGACTTGAAAAGATTGAAAAGATTTCCATATAGAATTCCAGGAGGACATAAAGAAGCAAATAGACGAATTCACAAAAGAAATCCACCAAAGACAACGTGAAACTACGGACCAAGTAGGAGTGGCCGAGCGGGTAAAGCTGGTTGAGGACAACATTGCCAACTCAGAACGCTGGGACATTGGAATTAAGGACTGCTGTTGGAAAACCAGCAGGCGCTGCAGGACAGTGTCTGATTTGAAGGGTTGCGGACATATGGCGTACCAGATAACTCGGAGGGCAACATTTATGACTGTGTTTGTTGAAAATCTTATGAAGAGCAGGTTGAGCGAGGATATAAGCCCGGGCCGTGACCTCGGCATTGAGCGGGCTCACCACGGATTAGGACCAAAACCACCTCCAAGTGTTCCTCC
Organism: Telmatherina bonti; assembly: GCF_933228915.1. Lineage (NCBI taxonomy): Eukaryota > Metazoa > Chordata > Actinopteri > Atheriniformes > Telmatherinidae > Telmatherina > Telmatherina bonti. The sequence continues at coordinate 39,858,079 of NC_136610.1, read as the reverse complement.
AAACTCAGTTTGCTTCATTCGGTTCTCTGTGAAGGAACAGATCCTTCGCGTTGCATGGAAAAAGGGGGTGCACATCCAAAATAAGCAGATGTACTTGGACCAGGACGACGTCCTGAAGGACAGAAAAGGTGACGGGAATTCATCCTCGTAACGAAGGTTCTGAAAGAAGGTTGGGTACGATTACAGACACCACTCAGCAAGATGCGAGTCTTTTATATGTCAGGCAGTGTTCTGTATGACAACGCAACCCAGGCCACTGAGGATCTGCGAAAGCAGGGAATAGTGGCGGAGAAGATAATCCCAGGAACTTGAGCCAATAAAATAACAAACGAAACGCTATGACGGTACTACTGCAAGAGACGCAGATGAGACATCGTGGAGATGACTGTGAACAGCATGTCCAGGAGACACTTGGAGCATCCGGGAAGGAGTAGGAAATACACCAATGGACGAATGTGCGGAAAATGGTGCGACCTCCGTGAGATTGTTTTATGATAACTTTAGAATTCTGATAATTTGTCTGTGTGAATTATGACTTTTTTATCCTTTTTTGAATTCATATTATTATAGGTTTGTGCCTATGGACATGGATAGAGAGCCAACTAGTTCATTTTAATAGTGTCTGAAGATTTAGTTTTTCTTTTGGTATGATTTTTCCCTTATCTTGATGAGGGGCTCCACCTTGTGGCCAGTCCCCTTACTACCAAAGAACTGTATTATATCTTTTCAGGTCGAAGCCCACGTTATTGTTTCGTGTTCTTACTGTTCAGTGAGTTCATGTTATTATGTTTTGAGGTCTGGGATGACTACGTTATATTTTACATGTTGAATTGATGCTTTATAATCATTATAACTTACTGTTATTAAATGTAAATGGGCTGAATAATCCCATAAAAGGAATAAACTGTTTCAATGAAAAAGGAGAAGGTAAACATTGCATATTGGCAGGAAACATCTCTGTCAGAGAAAGAAATGAAAGAAAATGGGTTTTGGGTAAACATTTTGTTTGTTTTGTAGAAGTGGTAAAAAAAAACAAGGCGTGGCTATCCTGATGTCAAATAGGATCAAATTTTAACATGTATCTTTTATCAGTGAAAAGGAAGGTAGATTTATCTTGGTTAAATGTAAAAAAAGACCAAAAGGATGTGACTTCATTGGATGTCTATTCAACCTCTTGGTGAAATACAGGTTTGTTTGTTTGTTTGGGGTTTTTTTTTAGAAAAAAAGGTATTTGATTTGATTTCCACAGAAACTCTGGGGTCTCTTATTTGTGCAGGAGATTTCAATTTACTGCTTAACCTCCAACTATAGAGCCTTACACATCATGGAAAACATTAACATAAAGAAAAATAGCTCTATAACCCTAATCCTAAATGCTGAAAAAGCATATGATTCCATATGTTGGGACTTTCTCTACTTAACAAAGAAAAGATTTGATTTTGTAGGGAGTTTATAAATTGCATTAAAGCACTTCACTCCTTTCCTACTGCTAGAATTGAAACTAACGGTAGTCTCTCCAGTGCTATAGTCTTGGAATGTGGACGTTGGCAGGGCTGCCCAGCAAGCCCAAATCTCTTCAACTTCTTTATTGAACCTGTAGCCCACGTCAGGTCAGATGGGCATCAAGTCTAGTTCATTTCTTATCTGTGGAGATACGAACATCTGTTGAGTAATCTCCGGGTGCTGAAGTGGCTCTGGGTGAGTCCACATCTCGCAGTCGCCTTGGCTTGGTTGAGGTGGATGGAGTAGACGTCTGCCTCGGCTTCCCCATGACAGTTCTGTCATAACACTGATCCTCTTTGCTGTTCTCCAGAGTACCTTTAAAGACTTTCATTCATTTCTAGAATAGATTGACAAGAGGTATAAAGTTAAACAAATGAATGAATCCACGTTTGGGCACGCCTTGTTTGAATCTGCTGTCCTAGAGGAAGTTTGTCACTACAGCGTAGCGTCGCTAACCAGCATCCACCACCCTCAGCAACTTCTGGTTCGTTGGTTTGTTCATTACTCAGTCAGACAGCTGTCTTGGTCTAGATCCGCCTGGGCCACCAGCATAGTTACCATGGTAACTGGGTTAGATGCTGATGGAAAAGAACTCTGACTTTGATATCCAGACTTTCTCTCAATCCTGGTTCATGATGACCTGTCAGGACCTGTTGGGAGGTTGGTATCTACTCCTGTCAGTCATGTTTCCTTACCTGTCATTTGCCAGACTCGTCTGTTTTACAATAACTACTTCAACTTTATTTAAATACTGCATTTGACATCAGCCTCAGTAATTCTTCATCACAAACACACATACACACACACACAACGTATCATGCAGCTGAGGAAGATGAACGCACCATCAGACAGGAAACACCCTGCAGTAGAAAAACGGACTCAAACATATTCTGACATTAAAGGACTGGTCATAATTTAATCAGAGCTACAACACACAGAGTCTATAAACAGTTTTATGTGTTTATGTCTAATATGGGTTAAAAGGCAAGGTTTCTATGTGATATCCATCATTCTGACAACTGTTCAATGTCCACATGAATTAAGTTTCTCATCATGAAGCATCAGCCAGGAAGCTGCTAAAAGACGACATGCTGAAAAAGCGACTAAATATGATTATGTTAAATATTATCAAACAATTCTTAAATCATAAACACCAACAATATCATGATCAGAAGTTTAAACTGAGCATTAGAATGATGACGAAAGCAAATTTAAGCTGGTCCCAACAAAGAGGATGACCCAGTACTAGAAGGTCCCAATGAAGAGGACAACCAATCCTGGCTTGGTATTGGTATTGGCTATCATTATTTGATGCGTCTTCATCTTCATGCCGCTTTTCCGGAGTCGGGTCGTGGAGGCAGCAGCCTAAGCAGGGAAGCCCAGACTTCCCTCTCCCCAGCCACATTTGCCAACTCTGCGGGGGGATCCCGAGGCGTTCCCAGGCCAGCCGAGAGATATAATCCCTCCAGTGTGTCCTGGGTCTTCCCCGGGGTCTCCTCCCAGAGGGACGTGCCTGGAACACCTCACCAGGGAGGTCCAGGAGGCATCCTGACCAGATGCCCGAGCCACCTCAACTGGTTCCTCTCGATGCGGAGGAGCAGCGGCTCTACTCTGATCTCCTCCCGGATGACCGAGCTCCTCACCCTATCTCTAAGGGAGAGCCCGGCCACCCTGCGGAGGAAACTCATTTCAGCCGCCTGTATACGAGATCTGGTTCTTTCGGTCACGACCCACAGCTCATGACCATAGGTGAGGGTAGGAACGTAGATCGACTGGTAAATGGAGAGCTTCGCCTTCTGGCTCAGCTCCTTCTTCACCACGACAGACCGGTGCAGAGTCCGCATTACTGCAGACGCCGCACCGATCCGTCTGTCGATCTCACGCTCCATCCTTCCCTCACTCGTGAACAAGACCCCGAGATATTTAAACTCCTCCACTTGAGGCAGGACCTGACTCCCGACCCGGAGAGGGCAATCCACCCTATTCCGGCTGAGGACCATGGTCTCAGATTTGGAGGTGCTGATTCTCATCCCAGCCGCTTCACACTCGGCCGCGAATCGCTCAAGCGAGAGCTGGAGATCACGACCAGATGAAGCCAACAGGACCACGTCATCTGCAAAAAGCAGGGACCCAATCCTGAGGCCACCAAGTCGGATCCCCTCAACACCTCGGCTGCACCTAGAAATTCTGTCCATATAAGTTATGAACAGAATCGGTGATAAAGGGCAGCCTTGGCGGAGTCCAACCCTCACCGGAAACTAATCCGACTTACTACCGGCAATGTGGACCAAGCTCTGACACCTGTCGTACAGGGACCGGACAGCTCGTACAAGGGGGTCCGGCACCCTATACTCCAGGAGTACCCCCCACAGGAGCCCCCGGGGGACACATGTAGACTGGTTGGGCAAACTCCCATGCCCCCTCCAGGACCCCAAAGAGGGTATAGAGCTGGTCCACTGTTCCGCGACCAGGACGAAAACCACTCTGCTCCTCCTCAATCCGAGATTTGACTATCCGGCGGACCCTCCTCTCCAGGACCCCTGAATAGACCTTACCAGGGAGGCTGAGGAGTGTGATTTCCCTGTAATTGGAACACACCCTCCGGTCCCCCTTCTTAAAAAGGGGGACCACCACCCCAGTCTGCCAATCCAGCGGTACTGTCCCCGATGTCCACGTGATGTTGCAGAGGCGTGTCAGCCAGGACAGCCCCACAGCATCCAGAGCCTTAAGGAACTCCGGGCGGATCTCATCCACCCCCGGGGCCTTGCCGCCAAGGAGCTTTTTGACCACCTCAGCGACTTCAGCCCCAGAGATAGGAGAGTCCACCCCTGAGTCCACCAGCTCTGCTTCCTCATCGGAAGACGTGTTGGTAGGATTGAGGAGGTCTTTGAAGTATTTCTTCCGCCGACCCACAACGTCCCGAGTTGAGGTCAGCAGCTCCCCACCTCCACTGTACACAGTATTGATGGAGCACTGCTTCCTCCTCCTGAGCTGCCGGATGGTGGACCAGAATCTCCTCGAAGCCGTCCGGAAGTCTTTCTCCATGGCCTCGCCGAACTCCTCCCACGTCTGAGTTTTTGCCTCGGCAACAGCTGAAGCCGCATGCCGCTTAGCCTGTCGGTACCAATAAGCTGCCTCCAGAGGCAGCTGCCCCCCTCTCTGAGCCGTGGCAAACAGGTGTCTAGGGGAGGGACCAGACCAAGTATGACTCACAGACCCCTATGATGAACACAAACCTGGACATAAATGTTCCCTTGCCCAGATGTGGGTTATCGGGACCCCCTCTGGAGCCAGGCCTGGGGGTGGGGTACGAGAGGCGCCGAGCAGGTGTGTGCATTCTCATCAGCCCCCAGCTTGGTGCCTGCACGTTGGGGTTTACCCCGGTGGATGAAAGGGTAGTTTCCCTCCGCCTCCGGGTGGGGGGACGGGTCCTGACTGTTGTCTGTGCTTATGCACCGAACAGCAGTTCAGAGTACCCACCCTTTCTGGAGTCCTTGGAGGGAGTGCTGGAGGGTGCTCCTTCTGGGGACTCCATTGTTCTGCTGGAGGACTTCAATGCTCACGTGGGCAATGACAGTGAGACCTGGAGAGGAGTGATTGGGAGGCATGGTCCCCCCCCCCCCCCCCCCCCCCCCCCCCCCCCCGAACCCAAATGGTGTTTTGTTATTGGACTTCTGTGCTCGTCATGGATTGTCCATAACGAACACCATGTTCCAACATAAGAGTGTCCATATGAACACCTGGCATCAGGATTCCCTGGGCCGCAGTTCCATGATGGATTTTGTAGTCGTATCGTCGGACCTGCGGCCACATGCCTTGGACACTCGGGTGAAGAGGGGGGCGGAGCTTCAACTGATCACCACCTGGTGGTGAGTTGGCTCAGATGGTGGGGGAGGAAGCCGGTCAGAGTTGGCAGGCCCAAACGTGTTGTGAGGGTCTGCTGGGAACGTCTGGCTGAGTCCCCTGTCAGAGCGAGCTTCAACTCCCACCTTTAGCAGAGCTTCAACCATGTCCCGAGTGAGGCGGGGGACATTGAGTCCGAATGGGCTGTGTTCCGTGCCTCTATTGCTGAGGCGGCCAGCCGGAGCTGTGGCTGTATTTGATGCGTGTGTTTATTTAAATGTGACATCTGCAGATGGCAGTTGGTTCCTAGGCAAAGCTTCACCATGTTTCAATTTTAACTGCTTTTCAGAGTCTGGCAGGGAGACGACGAGGGTGGGGGCACCTAAATTGGCAGCTTTGGCATTTATGAGCATGGAATCGGTGTGTCCACACCGCTGACGGGAAGCTTTAGGCTTTTCCCTCTGTCATTTTCACATCCTTTCTTCTTCTCAACCCCCTCTGGGCTTTCCTCCCCAATCCAGCTCCACTTCTGCTAATTTCCTCCCTTTGTTGCATCATCCCTCATTCTCTCAGCCTTCATGTTCAACGCAGCCGCACATGAACATGGCAGGTCTTCTGTGGAAGATGAAGAGTCGTTCTAAAGTCTTCGTCACCTTTCATGTGTCTTATCTCACAGTTACCCAGAGGACAGTGTTTCATCTCTCTGACTGCAGGTCAGCCGACATCGTTCAGGAGTTTGGGATGAAATGGAGAACTCTCCAGAGAGGACTCGTTACGCCACAGGAAGCCTGCTCCCCATGACAAAGAGACATCGGTACCTTAGAAACAAGTCTGCTACAGTCTCATGCATTCAGTGGGTGTTTTAATGAGGCAGGAGTGAGAATGTCTTTAAATGTGACAAACTTGAATAGTCTGCAAAGATACCATGAAATCAACTGTGGGGACGTCATCAGGAGACATGAAGTCCCACCACTAAGCTGAAGACATGTTTTATGTTTCTGTGTTCCTGCTGATAGCTGCCATGTCGGTACATTTGTTGGTATTCAGACGTTGATGGCAGACTGTGTTTTATAGCTTAACCAGGACAAAACTGGCCAGGAAGCAAAAACACAGAACTGTCTTTTAAACTGAAATCACAACCACCACAGCATGACTTGCTGATACCCGGCAAGATCTCCGTACATAAACACACCTGGAAGGTTTCCTGTGGCTTCTGTCCAATCAGCCTCTCATTGAGATGATGTCACAGTCTGGTCTTTTCATTTACCATGAGCTCACATCCACCTGGAAACCATTTAGCATCTTGTTACCCCTCACTTTAGCAGCTAGTGCTAAGCGCTAATCATGCTAATGTCCTGTTAGCAGGACGTTAGCATGCTAACTTCCTGTTCATCTGCAGGTGTTCTCCCCTTTCACCTGTGAGTAGTTTGGATGAAGAAGCAGAAGGATTGTGAGACGATCAGGTTTTTCATTTCCTAAGTGCAGGGAGGACATCTCCGTCTGCTTCCTCTGCTCTCATGTGTACACCATCAAACACTCTGGACATTTAGAAATACATTATAAAATCAATACTTTCTTCCAACGGAGGGCCGTTTAATCTGATTTGGTTTCAGAAGCAGTTTTTTAACCAAGACAAATACAGGAACCTCAGACAGTGAATCGTGATCTCAGAGCGTTTTACAGCACGAAGCATCATGTATGATGAAGGAGTTCCTAAAACAAGTTCATCACTGCAAACCTTTATTGTCTCAGGACTCATCAGTAATATTGATCAGCATATTGGATGAAGAGATCTGTTTCCTGTTTGAACTCATCCTCCGTCTTCTCCTGCAGGTTCTGCCCTTCCTTCATCTCGTCTTCATCCCTTTTGCTGATGTAGAAAGTACATTCACAAAAACCCAACATTGTATGATGAAAACTAAAACATAGTGAAACCAGTGAAAACAAGAGTCCAGGTCAGCTGTCGGTGCAAAGAGGCGAGTTGGACGGAAAAGCAGGAAGTGTCTGAGCAGCTGTGATGTAAAGGAAGTCTGGTCCACTGGAAGTGCTCCATCGACGTGCCTGAACTCTTGTGTCCTCAGTTTTTTATTTCCCTTTCTGATCATTTCCATTGCGTTGTGGTGGTGCCAGTTTTTGCTAAAAAAAAAAACCAAAAAACCTGTTTTTAGACACTTTTTATATGTTTACGACCATATGGTGACTTTCATCGCCAAAAATCTCACAAACTGCTGTAAAACCAGTGTCATCATCTGTGGGTCACATGATTTCATTCTGTCTCTAAAATGTGTGAAATTATTTTTTGACATCAAAATCAACGATGTGATAATCAGAAATATTCATACACCGGTACAAATACATTACTCTTAGTGCTCCCCGGTGGTCCCACAGCGCCCCCGGTGGTCCCACAGCGCCCCCAGTGGTCCCCCAGTGGTCCCACAGCGCCCCCGGTGGTCCCACAGCGCCCCCAGTGGTCCCCCAGTGGTCCCACAGCGCCCCCGGTGGTCCCACAGCGCCCCCAGTGGTCCCCCAGTGGTCCCACAGCGCCCCCAGTGGTCCCCCAGTGGTCCCACAGCGCCCCCGGTGGTCCCACAGCGCCCCCAGTGGTCCCCCAGTGGTCCCACAGCGCCCCTAGTGGTCCCCCAGTGGTCCCACAGCGCCCCTAGTGGTCCCCCAGTGGTCCCACAGCGCCCCCAGTGGTCCCACAGCGCCCCCAGTGGTCCCCCAGTGGTCCCACAGCGCCCCCGGTGGTCCCACAGCGCCCCCAGTGGTCCCCCAGTGGTCCCACAGCGCCCCTAGTGGTCCCCCAGTGGTCCCACAGCGCCCCCAGTGGTCCCCCAGTGGTCCCACAGCGCCCCCAGTGGTCCCCCAGTCGTCCCCCAGTGGTCCCCCAGTCGTCCCCCAGTGGTCCCCCAGTGGTCCCCCAGTGGTCCCCCAGTGGTCCCCCAGTGGTCCCCAAGTCGTCCCCCGGTGGTCCCCCAGTGGTCCCCCAGTCGTCCCCCAGTGGTCCCCCAGTCGTCCCCCAGTGGTCCCCCAGTCGTCCCCCAGTGCCCCCAGTGGTCCCATAGCGCCCCCAGTGGTCCCACAGTGCCCCCAGTGGTCCCACAGCACCCCCAGTGGTCCCCCAGTGGTCCCCCAGTCGTCCCCCGGTGGTCCCCCAGTCGTCCCCCAGTGGTCCCCCAGTCGTCCCCCAGTGGTCCCACAGCGCCCCCGGTGGTCCCCCAGTGGTCCCACAGCGCCCCCGGTGGTCCCCCAGTCGTCCCCCAGTGGTCCCCCAGTCGTCCCCCAGTGGTCCCACAGCGCCCCCGGTGGTCCCCCAGTGGTCCCCCAGTCGTCCCCCAGTGGTCCCCCAGTCGTCCCCCAGTGGTCCCCCAGTCGTCCCCCAGTGGTCCCCCAGTGGTCCCCCAGTCGTCCCCCAGTGGTCCCCCAGTCGTCCCCCAGTGGTCCCCCAGTCGTCCCCCAGTGCCCCCAGTGGTCCCATAGCGCCCCCAGTGGTCCCCCAGTGGTCCCACAGTGCCCCCGGTGGTCCCACAGCGCCCCCAGTGGTCCCCCAGTGGTCCCACAGTGCCCCCAGTGGTCCCCCAGTGGTCCCACAGCACCCCCAGTGGTCCCACAGCACCCCCGGTGGTCCCCCAGTGGTCCCACAGCGCCCCCGGTGGTCCCCCAGTGGTCCCACAGTGCCCCCGGTGGTCCCACAGCGCCCCCAGTGGTCCCACAGTGCCCCCGGTGGTCCCACAGCACCCGCGGTGGTCCCACAGCGCCCCCGGTGGTCCCACAGCGCCCCCGGTGGTCCCACAGCGCCCCCGGTGGTCCCACAGCGCCCCCGGTGGTCCTTGTGGTTCTTTTGGATTTGAGCCGGATTTTCATGCTCAGATATTTCACTGCTTGTCTGCAAATATGCTGGACTTCACCTCCAGACCACCCAACCGTTAGCAGTACCGCAGGTTCGGCAGGTCAGATTTACTGTTTAAAGAGAAAGTTCAGCTCCACATTTATGCAAAAGAATTCTTCATAATTCATGCGGTTGGGTTGGTCATGCCAGCTGGGGGGGGAGGGTTGTGTGACCCTGTCTACATGGAGGACCTCAGTCTTTGGGGGTCTCAGTAAAAGTCTTTAATCTGGGTACAGATGGTGTTAAAGCAGGAGATCCAGAGTTGGTCATCAAGGGCAGAGATCTTGCAGGTTTTGGATGATTCCTGCTGCAGCTGCTGGATCAGATTTATGGGTCAATGTACCCAGACTAAACTGGGAGAGAGGAGAGACATTATACATGAACCAGGAAACATGTAAGACCTGCAGGATGCAGCCACATAGGACCAAAGGTAGTCTGATGTAGTCTGTGATGTAGTTCAATCCAGCTTTATTTATACAGCACCACTTCACCACAATGTTGTCTCAGGACACTTTACATACACCATTTCCAGTCAATTCATACATATCCCATAATAGAAACCAACTGATTGCATCAAGTCATGACTTGGATCCAATCCTCCATCCTGAGCTGCACGAGGCGACAGTGGGAAGGAAAAAACTCCCCTTTAACAGGAAGAAAACCTCCGACAGAACCCGGCTCAGGGAGGGCAGCCATCTGCCTCGACTGGTTGGGGTGGAGAGGACAGGAAAGACAGATCAACATGTACAACTGCACTTATTCAGGAAGACCTGTGGAAAAAAGGAGAAATAAGTTAGAGACGGCAATATTGGCATAATTTTTCTGCATCTTTCTGAGACAAGATGTCCCTAATTTTTGCAATATTACGCAGGTGGAAGAAGGCGGTTCTAGAAACCTGTTTTAAATGTGAGCTAAAAGACAAATCCTGGTCAATAATGACTCCAAGATTCCTCACAGTGGTACTGGAGGCCAGATTAATGCCATCCAGATTATTTACATAACTGGATCATTTTGTTCTAAGTTTTTCAGCCCGAAGATAACGACCTCTGTCTTGTCTGAGTTTAAAAGGAGAAAATTCAGTCATCCAGGTCTTGATGTCTGTAAGACATCTTTGTAATCTAAGAAACTGATTGGTTTCATCTGACTTCATGGAGAGGTAGATCTGAGTGTCATCCGCATAGCAATGAACATTTATACCATGCTGCCTGGTGATATTTCCTAAGGGAAGCATGTATAATGTGAAAAGTATTGGTCCAAGTACAGAACCCTGAGGAACTCCATGACTTACCCTGGTGTGGGAGGAAGACTCATCATTTACATTTACAAACTGAAATCTATCAGATAAATATGACTGGAACCAGTTTAATGCGGTCCCTTTAATCCCAATAACATGTTCCAGCCTCTGTAGCAGAATATTGTGATCAATAGTGTCGAATGCAGAACTGAGATCTAAAAGAATGAGTCCAGACAGAAGTCCTTTATCTGAGGCCATGAGAAGATCATTAGACTTTCACCAGTGCTGTCTCTGTGCTATGATGAGCTCTAAATCCTGACTGGAACTCTTCAGATTGTTTCTGCTCAGATAGGAACATAGTTGGGTTGAAACTTTTTTCTCAAGAATTTTAGACCAGAAGGGGAGATTAGATATTGGTCTATAATTAGCTAAAAGTCCTGGATCCAGAGTTGGTTTTTTAAGCAACTTTTTAATTACAGCTGTCTTAACATATTCAGGTACATATCCTATTAATAGAGATGTATTGATCAGGTCCAGTACAGACGCATTGATTAGGAAACATATTTCCTTGAATAATCTGGTTGGGATGGGGTCTAAAACACAGGCTGAAGGTTTAGATGAAGCTATTATGTTGGTTAACTCAGAGAGCTGTACAGGCAAGAAACGGTCCAAATGACCATCAGCTTCTAAAGACGTCTCTAAGGCTGCTGCAGATGAAATAACATTAGTAGTGTTCAGGTTATTACTGATTTCCTTCCTGATAGAAACTATTTTGTTTCCAAAGAAACTCATAAAGTCGTCACAGCTGAGGTTGAAAGGAATAGATGGCTCAACGGCACTATGGCTCTTAGTCAGTCTGGTTCCAGTGCTGAAGAGAAACCTGGGGTTGTTCTTCTTCTCCTCTATCAATGATGAATAATAAGCTGTTCTAGCCACATGCAAGGCTTTTTTATACACTATTAACTTTCTTTCCAGACTATGCGACACTCTTCTAAGCCAGATGAACGCCATTTTCTTTCCAAACGTCTTGATGTCTGTTTTAAGGCTTGAAGCTGGGAATTAAACCACCGGGCCGCTTCTTCTGACTGGTTCTCTTCTTCTTTAGAGGAGCAACATTATCTAGTGTTATACGCATTAAAGCTGTCATTCTAGCAACACATTCATGGACCTGTGTTGGAGTAAAGCTCGGATGGGTGTTTCCTGTCAGGTTAACACATGGTGTTGGAGGAAATACTGCTGAAATAGACTTCTTATATTTGTTAACAACACTATCTGACAAACATCGACTGTAATGAATTTTCTTCCCAGCCCTTGTGTAGTCAAGTAAAGTAAACTCAAAAGTTAATAAAAATGATCAGACAGAACAGGGTTATGAGGAAAAACTGTTAGTTGATCACTTTTGATGCCACATGTCAGAAGAAGATCCAGAGTGTGACGATGAGAATGAGTCGATCTGTGGACATTTTGGGAAAATCCAGTTGAACTTAATATAGAGATAAAGGCAATGGTTAAACTGTCATGTTCATCATCAAGATGAATGTTAAAATCCCCCAGAACAATAACTTTATCAGTATTCAGCACTAAGTCTGATAAGAGGTCTGAGAAGTCAGTTAGGAACTGTGAGGAAGATCCAGGTGGACGGTAGACTACTACTAGGAGAAGTGGCTTCTCTCATTTCCATCTTGGGTGGGAGAGACTAAGAGTCAGGTGTTCAAAGCTATTGGAACTATTTTTATGTTTAGGACTAATCAATAGTTCTGATTTATAGATAGCTGCCATACCTCCTCCTCGACCTGTAGTTCTGGGAACATGAACATTTAGACAATCTGGTGGAGTCGATTCATTAATACTAACATGATCCTCCTGCTGCAGCAGGTTTCCGTAAGACAGAATAGATCAATAAGATGATCAGTAATCAGGTCATTGATTAACAGAGACTTAGACACAAGAGATCTAATGTTCAATAAACCGCATTTAATGGTTTTATTTTGTCTGATTAGATTAATTGTTTTGATATTAATGAAGTTTTCATGATTTCCACCACCTGTGCTGTCTGTTTTATTCTTTCTGGGTTTTGGGGAGGGGGGGGGGCAGACAGCATCATTATGGGTTTTGTGGTGGGTGGCGACGGGTGAGATTACAGAAAGGCAAGTTAGACTACAAGTCTGCTTCCTAGTCTCAGTCGTGAACAGTCATGGGTTTAATTGACTGATAAAATGATCCATGTTCCTAGAAATGAGTAGTAGTCTGTGATGTAGTCTGCGATGTAGTCTGGGATGTAGTCTGGGATGTAGCCTGCGATGTAGTCTGGGATGTAGTCTGCGATGTAGTCTGGGATGTAGTCTGGGATGTAGCCTGCGATGTAGTCTGGGATGTAGTCTGCGATGTAGTCTGCGATGTAGTCTGGGATGTAGTCTGGGATGTAGTCTGCGATGTAGTCTGCGATGTAGTCTGGGATGGAGTCTGCGATGTAGTCTGGGATGGAGTCTGTGATGTAGTCTGGGATGTAGTCTGCGATGTAGTCTGCGATGTAGTCTGGGATGTAGTCTGCGATGTAGTCTGGGATGTAGCCTGCGATGTAGTCTGGGATGTAGCCTGCGATGTAGTCTGGGATGTAGTTTGGGATGTAGTCTGCGATGTAGTCTGGGATGTAGTCTGCGATGTAGTCTGGGATGGAGTCTGCGATGAAGTCTGGAATGTAATCTGCGATGTAGTCTGTGATGTAGTCTGGGATGTAGTCTGGGATGTAGTCTGCGATGTAATCTGGGATGTAGTCTGCGATGTAGTCTGCGATGTAGTCTGGGATGTAGTCTGCAATGTCGTCTGCGATGTAGTCTGGGATGTAGTCTGGGATGTAGTCTGGGATGTAGTCTGCGATGTAGTTTGGGATGTAGTCTGGGATGTAGTCTGCGATGTAGTCAGGGATGTAGTCTGCGATGTAGTCTGCGATGTAGTCTGCGATGTAGTCTGCGATGTAGTCTGGGATGTAGTCTGCGATGTAGTCTTGGATGTAGTCTGGGATGTAGTCTGGGATGTAGTCTGGGATGTAGTGTGGGATGTAGTCTGGGATGTAGTTTGGGATGTAGTTTGGGATGTAGTGTGGGATGTAGTGTGGGATGTAGTCTGCGATGTAGTCTGGGATGTAGTCTTGGATGTAGTCTGGGATGTAGTCTGGGATGTAGTCTGCGATGTAGTCTGGGATGTAGTCTGGGATGTAGTGTGGGATGTAGTGTGGGATGTAGTCTGCGATGTAGTCTGGGATGTAGTCTGCGATGTATTCTGGGATGTAGTGTGGGATGTAGTCTGCGATCTAGTCTGCGATTTAGTGTGCGATGTAGTCTGGGATGTAGTCTGGGATGTAGTCTGCGATGTAGTGTGGGATGTAGTGTGGGATGTAGTCTGCGATGTAGTCTGGGATGTAGTCTGGGATGTAGTGTGGGATGTAGTCTGCGATGTAGTGTGGGATGTAGTCTGGGATGTAATCTGCGATGTAGTCTGCGATGTAGTCTGGGATGTAGTGTGCGATGTAGTGTGGGATGTAGTCTGGGATGTAGTCTGCGATGTAGTGTGGGATGTAGTCTGGGATGTAATCTGCGATGTAGTCTGCGATGTAGTCTGGGATGTAGTCTGGGATGTAGTGTGCGATGTAGTGTGGGATGTAGTCTGGGATGTAGTCTGCGATGTAGTCTGGGATGTAGTCTGGGATGTAGTCTGGGATGTAATCTGCTATGTAGTCTGCGATGTAGTCTGGGATGTAGTCTGGGATGTAGTCTGCGATGTAGTCTGGGATGTAGTCTGGGATGTAGTCTGCGATGTAGTCTGGGATGTAGTCTGCGATGTAGTGTGGGATGTAGTCTGGGATGTAATCTGCGATGTAGTCTGCGATGTAGTCTGGGATGTAGTCTGGGATGTAGTCTGGGATGTAATCTGCTATGTAGTCTGCGATGTAGTCTGGGATGTAGTCTGCGATGTAGTCTGGGATGTAGTCTGGGATGTAATCTGCTATGTAGTCTGCGATGTAGTCTGGGATGTAGTCTGGGATGTAGTCTGCGATGTAGTCTGGGATGTAGTCTGCGATGTAGTGTGGGATGTAGTCTGGGATGTAATCTGCGATGTAGTCTGCGATGTAGTCTGGGATGTAGTGTGCGATGTAGTGTGGGATGTAGTCTGCGATGTAGTCTGCGATGTAGTCAGCGATGTAGTCTGGGATGTAGTCTGGGATGTTGTCTGCGATGTAGTCTGCGATGTAGTCTGGGATGTAGTCAGTGATGTAGTCTGCGATGTAGTCTGGGATGTAGTCTGGGATGTAGTCTGCGATGTAGTCTGCGATGTAGTCTGGGAGGTAGTCTGCGATGTAGTCTGGGATGTAGTCTGCGATGTAGTCTGGGATGTAGTCTGGGATGTTGTCTGCGATGTAGTCTGCGATGTAGTCTGGGATGTAGTCTGCGATGTAGTCTGCGATGTAGTCTGGGATGTAGTCTGCGATGTAGTCTGCGATGTAGTCTGGGATGTAGTCTGGGATGTAGTCTGCGATGTAGTCAGCGATGTAGTCTGGGATGTAGTCTGGGATGTTGTCTGAGATGTAGTTTGGGATGTAGTCTGCGATCTAGTCTGCGATTTAGTGTGCGATGTAGTCTGGGATGTAGTCTGCGATGTAGTCTGCGATGTAGTCTGGGATGTAGTCTGCGATGTAGTGTGGGATGTAGTGTGGGATGTAGTCTGGGATGTAGTCTGGGATGTAGTCAGCGATGTAGTCTGCAATGTAGTCTGGGATGTAGTCTGCGATGTAGTGTGGGATGTAGTCTGCGATGTAGTCTGGGATGTAGTCTGGGATGTAGTCTGCGATGTAGTCTGGGATGTAGTCTGGGATGTAGTCTGCGATGTAGTCTGGGATGTAGTCTGCGATGTAGTCTGGGATGTAGTCTGCGATCTAGTCTGCGATTTAGTGTGCGATGTAGTCTGGGATGTAGTCTGGGATGTAGTCTGCGATGTAGTCTGGGATCTAGTCTGCGATTTAGTGTGCGATGTAGTCTGGGATGTAGTCTGGGATGTAGTCTGCGATCTAGTCTGTGATTTAGTGTGTGATGCAGTCTCATGATCTCTACATTCTCTCGACATCCCAGCGATGATGTCCAGCAGCTTTCATCTGGATCTTTCTCCTCACCACTCGTCTCTTGTGATTCTCGGAGGAAGGGAGTTGGTTTCAGGGTGCAGTCGGGGACAGGAGGTGTGGTAACACGTTTGTGGATCTCTAAGCGAGTCAAGAAGCCGTTCCCCGCCCAGCATGATGCTCCTGTGGGGGATGTGGCTTTTGTGGTGGGCGACGGCCTGGATACTGTCCAGAACATATCATAGGTCATTAATGATGAAGTGTCCCTCAGGTTTTTCCTTCTCGGTGTCTTTTCTCAAACATGAACGTCCATCCCGTGGATTCAACCAGACTGGGAAAGGCTGTGAGTTCTGCCTGTGGTTTATTTATTGTTGAGGATTTCACAGGATGTTCTGGTTCAATCCGATTAGATGTTATCGGCGCACAAACAGCAGTTCAGTGATGAGTACAACGGCATATCTGAGCTGAATCTGACTGAAGCTTCGGTTCAGACAGCCAGGAAGCTCTTTGTATCCGGGTTAAAAACCTTCTGGAGGAACAATAAATAGGCAGATTTTATGGAAGAACACCAGATCAATTTTTCCTGGTGGTGTTACGGTGTGTAAGAGAGCACAGCCCCAACGTGGAAGACACCCAAGCTCAGTGGAACACCCGGGTCAGCGTGGAGATGGGTCAGAATTCAGTCTGTCAGTTTGATTCTTGTTTGAACTCATGAAAAAGTCAGAATAAGTAAAATATTTCAAAGTGCTTTCATCCCTGCATATGAAAGCAGCAGAGCTGTCAGCACTGGCTCTTCATCCACGTCTTCATCCTGCAAATAAATAAATAAGTAAATAAACATCTGCACCATCCGAAGAAGAATTTAAATGAGCTGAGTAAAGCTGGGATGAGTTCAGATTAACTGCTGAGAGAATAGATCAGAACTCCGCCAACGGCAGCAAGTTATTTCAAAATGTTGCTGGATTTGACAGAAAGTCAATTTGGTTGGTCCACGATGCTTCTTATACGTCCTGACTGCTGTTCCTGCTTCCAAACCGCATCACATCGAAACGGAAACAGTAAGTAATGAAGTAGAAGTAAAGTATGCTGTAACAATTATACCTTTAAAGACATAATTAACAAGTATCCTAAAGATTTAGGTTGTCAGGATCCTCGGAGACCCAGCGGTCATCTGGAGGATGTGGACTAAAGGTCTGGAGGATCCATCTGGACTGGATGGGAACTGGGAACCAGTTGTGTGTGTGTGTGTGTGTGTGTGTGTGTGTGTGTGTGTGTGTGAACAGGTGGGGGTGGGGGGGGCGGTTGGTGGCGTCATAACAAATCCTGTTTTTCTGATCCATGCAAGATGTGACGAAGGACGGAACAAGGTTTTCAGCATCAGGACAGAAGTGAGGCGGGTGGAGGCAAGTGGAGGCGGGTGGAGGAAGATGGAGACAAGTGGAGGCGGGTGGAGGCGGGTGGAGGCGGGTGGAGACAAGTAGAGGCGGGTGTAGGCGGGTGGAGACAACTGGAGGCGGGTGGAGACAAGTGGAGGCGGGTGTAGGCGGGTGGAGACAAGTGGAGGCGGGTGTAGGCGGGTGGAGACAACTGGAGGCGGGTGGAGACAAGTGGAGGCGGGTGGAGACAAGTGGAGGCGGGTGGAGGCGGGTGGAGACAAGTGGAGACGGGTGGAGGCGGGTGGAGACAAGTGGAGGCGGGTGGAGACAAGTGGAGACGGGTGGAGGCGGGTGGAGGCGGGTGGAGACAAGTGGAGACGGGTGGAGGCGGGTGGAGACAAGTGGAGACGGGTGGAGGCGGGTGGAGACGGGTGGAGGCGGGTGGAGGCGGGTGTAGGCGGTCTGGAACACGAGCGATTCCAGTCGTTCAACCATGTTAAGAGAAAAGAGAATTTATTGTTGAATTTAAACTTGAACAGGAAAAAACATTTTCTTTGTCTTCTCCGGTTCCAGCAGCAGAAAGTCCTGGGATGAGCTGCATCTGCGGGCGATTTGGTGAAAACACTCAACATATCCGACTCTTTTAAGATCAAATAGGATCTGTGGCAGGATGGAAGAGATGATGAAACAGGGATGAAACGCAACAGGAAAGCGGTGAGAGGGATGAAAGCCGCGGCCCTGGGCGACTTGAGATGTTCACCATAAAGTCAGCAGATGTTTCCAAGCTCCAACACTAAGTTACTGCAGTTTCTAAAGACCTTTCCTCTCATCTGTCGGCTGTAACGGAGAACACATCCATCGTTTTATTTTACTTAAAGCTGATTTTATCGCATCACCTGATTCACACACCAACAGCTGCTGGCTCCACCTTCATCTCTGGTCCCAGCATCATCGTCTCCAGAAGCTTCTGCAACCTCAGCAGATTGTCTCTATCCATCATCTTCTGATGACAAAGCTTCTCCAGACCATCCCAGAGGTCCTCCATGGGGTTCAGGTCTGGTTTATCTCCAGACCATCCCAGAGGTCCTCCATGGGGTTCAGGTCTGGTTTATCTCCAGACCATCCCAGACGTCCTCCATGGGGTTCAGGTCTGGTTTATCTCCAGACCATCCCAGACGTCCTCCATGGGGTTCAGGTCTGGTTTATCTCCAGACCATCCCAGACGTCCTCCATGGGGTTCAGGTCTGGTTTATCTCCAGACCATCCCAGACGTCCTCCATGGGGTTCAGGTCTGGTTTATCTCCAGACCATCCCAGACGTCCTCCATGGGGTTCAGGTCTGGACGATCTCCAGACCATCCCAGACGTCCTCCATGGGGTTCAGGTCTGGTTTATCTCCAGACCATCCCAGACGTCCTCCATGGGGTTCAGGTCTGGACGATCTCCAGACCATCCCAGAGATCCTCCATGGAGTTCAGGTCTGGAATCTGGTGAGAATGATCTCTCTGAGCCCATTAATCCTGGAGGGAGATGGAAAGACCTGCTGCAGGATATTCAGATCAACCGGCTCTGACCCAAGTTTACTCACATGACCAGTCTGGGTGGATCTGGACCCGTCAGACCAGAGGAGCTTCTTCCAGGTCCAGAGTCCGGTCTTTCTGCTGGTCTTTCTTCTTCTGGCTCCACAGCTGTTCAGCCACATGGTTGATGTGGAAAAGTTCTTACTGTTAAACCTGCTCCTGAGTTGTACTGTTGTTTTTCTTGCATCTGGTTCCAGCAGACGTTTAAACATCATTCAGGATGTTTTTCTTCCTGGAAGACGACGCTTCCCGCCATCCTTCCAGGTTTAAAGCTGCGCTGGACACTTCTGAACCCAGTCTCAGAAGTTTCTACATCATGTTTCTCTGCTGATGATCTGAGACAGACATCTTTTCCTGTCTTTAGTTTCCCACCTACCTGCAGAACAGGCGTGGTTAATGAGGGATTTTCTGTCAGTCTGGCGTCCGTCCATCATGAATTAAACTCATGTGTGAAACTTCTTCCAGACTTCAGAGGTTTTTAGTTTGTCAATCATCAGAACAATTAGCAGAGATAATGATGATAATCTGCTTTTCCCAGATGATTGAATGTGAAGCTGGTCTGTTACCATGGTGATCTGTCCACCTTCCTGACACTGAAAACTGACTTTTAGCTGAATGTAGGTCACCTCCCTCCCTCACACCCCGAGACGATGAGACGCAGAGATCAGAGCTGAATGAAGCAGCTTCTCAGTCCACGGCAAGGAAAATGTTCCTCTGTCAGACTGAACTGTAGAGACGATGAAAACGCTGCGAAACGCTGCGAAACGCTGCGAAACGCTGAGTCACTTTAACACGACGGCCATGAGAAGCCCACTGGCTGCGTCCAAACATCAGTATCTTCCTAAAGACCGCCATCTGCTGGCCGTCTGTGAGAGGAAACGTAGACGAGGATCCATCTTCTTGTTCCCGCCACGCAGCTTCTCATCTGGTCTACAGCTCCGTGTTTAACAGTTGTTCCCACCCAGGTTACAGTTTTCAGCTGTCAGGATGTGACTCTGGGGTTTAAATGGGAACGCTGACTCCTGGATTTATCAAGCCGGATGAAACTTTGTGGATGTCTTCATCTTGCAGAAAGGAAGCAGGTGTTGCATCGGGTAACTTGGATTTTTTCAGTCCTGAAGAGTTTATACTGAATCATATGATCAACTTTTAATACCAAAACCCCTCTGCAGAAAGGAAACGTTTCTGCTGCTCCACCTGGTGCACAAACCAGACCAGGCCAAGCCAGATCAAGCCAGGCCAGGCCAGGCCAGACTGGTCCACTCCAGGCCAGGCCAGGTCAGGCCAGGCCAGTCCAGGCCAAGCCAGGCCAGAAAAGGCCAGGCCAGACTGGTCCACTCCAGGTCAGGCCAGGCCAAGCCAGGCCAGGCCAGGCCAGACTGGTCCACTCCAGGCCAGGTCAGGCCAGGCCAGTCCAGGCCAAGCCAGGCCAGAAAAGGCCAGGCCAGACTGGTCCACTCCAGGTCAGGCCAGGCCAAGCCAGGCTAGAAAAGGCCAGGCCAGACTGGTCCACTCCAGGTCAGGCCAGTCCAGGCCAGGCCAGGCCAAGCCAGGCCAGAAAAGGCCAGCCCAGACTGGTCCACTCCAGGCCAGGCCAGGTCAGGCCAGGCCAGTCCAGGCCAAGCCAGGCCAGAAAAGGCCAGGCCAGACTGGTCCACTCCAGGTCAGGCCAGGCCAAGCCAGGCTAGAAAAGGCCAGGCCAGACTGGTCCACTCCAGGTCAGGCCAGTCCAGGCCAGGCCAGGCCAAGCCAGGCCAGAAAAGGCCAGGCCAGACTGGTCCACTCCAGGTCAGGCCAGGCCAGGTCAGGCCAGTCCAGGCCAAGCCAGGCCAGAACAGGCCAGGCCAGGCCAAGCCAGGCCAGAACAGGCCAGACTGGTCCACTCCAGGCCAGGCCAGGCCAGGCCAGGCCAGGCCAGTCCAAGCCAATCCAATCCAATCCAGTTTATTTATAAAGCACCGTTAAAAACAACAAAGTTGACCAAAGTGCTGTACAGAAGAAACAATAAAACATACATATTTACATCATAATTGGGGCATCAGCACATTGTTAATAGTAAAACAACCCTTTAAATTAGTCAAACGCCAAAGAGAAAAAATGAGTCTTCAGACAAGACTTAAAAACAAGAAGCGATTCAGCCTGTCTAATGTACAGGGGCAGCTTATTCCACAACTTGGGACCAATAACAGAAAAAGCTCGATCACCTCTCAGTTTATGCTTCGTCTTAGGAACCACAAGCAGAAGTTGATCTGTGGACCTCAGAGAGCGTGTAGGGGAATACCTCACCAGCAGGTCTGACAGGTAGCGAGGGGCCAGACCGTTCAGGCATTTAAAAACAAATAAAAGAATCTTAAAATCAATTCTGTAACGGACAGGGAGCCAGTGAAGGGAAGACAAAATTGGTGAAACATGGTCAGACTTTCGAGATCCAGTTAAAAGACGCGCTGCAGAGTTCTGCACCAGCTGCAGCCGTGCGAGAGAGGACTGACTGATCCCACAGTACAGGGCGTTACAATAATCAAGCCGTGTGGTTACAAAAGCATGGATCAACATTTCAAAATCATGTCTTGAGAGTGAGGACCTTATTTTTGCAAGCTGTCTCAGGTGGAAAAAACTTGCTTTCACCACAGCACTAATTTGTTTGTCTAATTTAAGTTCCTGATCCATTTTCACACCAAGATTGCAGACAGTAGGCTTAACAAACTGTGACAAGGATCCAAGGTTAACTGAGACAGCATCACCAACACTGCTAGGTCCAAGAAGAAGAACCTCTGTTTTTTTTATCATTAAAATGCAAAAAATGTATTGACATCCAAATTTTAATTTCATCAGTGCACTTTAAGAGTTCAGTGGCACTGAAGCTTTCTTGACATTTGAGGGGAATGTAAATTTGGCTATCATCAGCATAAAGATGAAAAGACACACCAAGCCTTCGGAGAATAGACCCCAGCGGCAACAGATACAATGAAAAAAGGAGCGGACCAAGGATTGATCCTTGCGGCACGCCACAATTCAAGGGGGCCGAGGTTGAAGCAAAGTCACCCAATCTCACACAAAAACTCCTATCTGCTAAGTAGGAACGGAACCACTCCAAGGCAGCCCCGTGAATGCCCACTGTGTTCTCAAGTCGGCACAGGAGGATTTCATGATCCACTGTGTCGAACGCAGCGGTCAGATCTAACAAAACCAGTGCAACAGTATGACCAGAGTCAGTATACATCAAAATGTCATTAAAGACTTTAAGTAGAGCAGACTCTGTGCTGTGCAAATTTTTAAAACCAGACTGAAAAACTTCAGGGATCTCATGTGCATCCAGAAATGCCTTCAATTGACAAAATACAATTTTCTCTAGAATTTTGGACAGGAATGGAAGCTTAGAAATTGGACGAAAGTTTGAAGGATCATTGTTATCAAGGCCAGACTTTTTTATTAATGGCTGAACAACAGCGTGCTTAAAGCATTTTGGCACCACTCCTTTTACCAAGCTTCCATTCACAAGATGTACAACAAAGGGTCAGGCCAGGAAGCCAGTCTAGTCCAAGCTAGGCCAGGCCAGTCCAGGCCAGGCCAGTCCAGTCCAGTCCAGTCCAGTCCAGTCCAAGCCAGTCCAGGCCAGGCCAGTCCAGTCCAAGCCAGTCCAGTCCAGGCCAGTCCAGGCCAGGCCAGTCCAGTCCAGTCCAGGCCAGGCCGGTCCAGTCCAAGCCAGTCTAGTCCAAGCCAGGCCAGTCCAGGCCAGGCCAAGCCAGGCCAGAACAGGCCAGGCCAGACTTGTCCACTCCAGGTCAGGCCAGGCCAGTCTGGTCCAGTCCAGTTTTGTGTGGGAGATCAGACGGGTACAATGACACAACTTCCATTTGGGTCTTTTGGCACGACCCTTAATGCTACAAACTAGCTGCCTCATGCCGAGTGCTATCAAACAGAGAAATATTTTGTCACCTGGTCAGTCAAGATCTGGGTCAGACACCGAGGATCCTGGGAATTATGACCTGGTTAGTCAAGATCTGGGTCAGACACCGAGGATCCTGGGAATTATGACCTGGTTAGTCAAGATCTGGGTCAGACACCGAGGAACTAGGGAATTATGGTGAGAAACTGCCTGCTGGAGCATGAGAGAGGAAAGCTACTAAGCTAGTAACCCTAGTTGGTGGGCCTCCATGAAGATAAGGTGCGACACATGAATACTTGGATTCTTACAATCTAAGCTGATGATGAAACAACCGGTAGCTCAGTGTTATGTCATACGGCGACAGCTATCACAGCTAGAGATCTAGGAGGTGCTAGGAAGCTAGGTCAGTAGGGGGATTTGATGTTAACTCCTGGAGAAACCTGAATGACAAAAGAGGTAAATGAGAGAGTAACTGACCTGAAAGATGTGATCATGGTTAAGATGAGAGCCTGTCAACCTCAACACCGACTACTAATAATGTACCACCAGAAATTCTTCTACCTCAGGGGTTCCCAACTTATTTTCCTTGAGTATCCCCTTCATGCACTGACTAATAAGCCCTGGACCCCCTGCCGTACGCCATGCTGACACCATGCTCACCAGAAATACTGTCTTCTAGCTGAACCCTCTCCTTTCATAAAGCCAGACCTAAATTACTGACATACAGCCTCTCTTGCCCGTTCAGCTTCTTACAACAGGGACAATTTGAGGACATTAATCAAATGACCGGGAATGCTGGAACCCTCCATGCACGATGAACTCTAAGCTCTAACATCTGCGGTCTGAAGTTCCTCCTTCGGAGCCGCAGGGTATCTGATCGCTGGCTATGTCCAGAAAGGACTGGCCTGCAGGACAGCTAAATGATGTAAATGGACTTAGATAGCACTTTTCAAATCATGCTGACCACTCAAAGCACTTTATACTTCATGTCACAGTCACCCATTTGCACACACACACTCATATAGGGTATAGGTACATCGTTAAAGGCACATAGGGAAGGGTATGGTGTCTGGCTCAAGGACACTTCGGCAGGTAGATGGGGGAAACCTGGAATTGATCCACCAACAGCTACTCTGGCTGAGCATGGAAGGTGAAGGCCGTGTCCCCCAGACAAGAGAAGAGACTCCAACAAATGCCTGGAGAAACATCAGACACCTCCATCCAGAAGAGATTCGTCCCAGGAAGCAACCAGCGACCTAACCCTGTCATCTGACATAGCAACCAGCGACCTAACCCTGTCATCTGACATAGCAACCAGCGACCTAACCCCTTCATCAGACGTAGCAACCAGCGACCTAACCCCTTCATCAGACGTATTAACCAGCGACCTAACCCTGTCATCAGACGTAGCAACCAGCGACCTAACCCAAATGTAATCTGACGTAGCAACCAGCGACCTAACCCTAACCCTGTCATCAGACGTAGCAACCAGCGACCTAACCCTAACTCTGTCATCTAACGTAGCAACCAGCGACCTAACCCTAACCCTGTCATCTGACATAGCAACTAGCTACCTAACCCTGTCATCAGACGTAGCAACCAGCGACCTAACCCTAACCCTGTCATCTGACGTAGCAACTAGCTACCTAACCCTGTCATCTGACGTAGCAACCAGCGACCTAACCCTGTCATCAGACGTAGCAACCAGCGACCTAACCCTAACCCTGTCATCTGACGTAGCAACCAGCGACCTAACCCTGTCATCAGACGTAGCAACCAGCGACCTAACCCTGTCATCTGACATAGCAACCAGCGACCTAACCCTAACCCTGTCATCAGACGTAGCGACCAGTGACCTAACCCTAACCCTGTCATCAGACATAGCGACCAGTGACCTAACCCTAACCCTGTCATCAGACGTAGCGACCAGTGACCTAACCCTAACCCTGTCATCTGACGTATTAACCAGCAACCTAACCCCTTCATCAGACGTAGCAACCAGCGAACTAACCCTGTCATCTGACATAGCAACCAGCGACCTAACCCCTTCATCAGACGTAGCAACCAGCGACCTAACCCCTTCATCAGACGTATTAACCAGCGACCTAACCCTGTCATCAGACGTAGCAACCAGCGACCTAACCCAAATGTAATCTGACGTAGCAACCAGCGACCTAACCCTAACCCTGTCATCAGACGTAGCAACCAGCGACCTAACCCTAACCCTGTCATCTGACGTAGCAACCAGCGACCTAACCCTGTCATCAGACGTAGCAACCAGCGACCTAACCCTGTCATCAGACGTAGCAACCAGCGACCTAACCCTAACCCTGTCATCTGACGTAGCAACTAGCTACCTAACCCTGTCATCTGACGTAGCAACCAGCGACCTAACCCTGTCATCAGACGTAGCAACCAGCGACCTAACCCTAACCCTGTCATCTGACGTAGCAACCAGCGACCTAACCCTGTCATCAGACGTAGCAACCAGCGACCTAACCCTGTCATCTGACATAGCAACCAGCGACCTAACCCTAACCCTGTCATCAGACGTAGCGACCAGTGACCTAACCCTAACCCTGTCATCTGACGTATTAACCAGCGACCTAACCCTGTCATCAGACGTAGCAACCAGCGACCTAACCCTAACCCTGTCATCAGACGTAGCGACCAGTGACCTAACCCTAACCCTGTCATCTGACGTATTAACCAGCAACCTAACCCCTTCATCAGACGTAGCAACCAGCGACCTAACCCTGTCATCTGACATAGCAACCAGCGACCTAACCCCTTCATCAGACGTAGCAACCAGCGACCTAACCCCTTCATCAGACGTATTAACCAGCGACCTAACCCTGTCATCAGACGTAGCAACCAGCGACCTAACCCAAATGTAATCTGACGTAGCAACCAGCGACCTAACCCTAACCCTGTCATCAGACGTAGCAACCAGCGACCTAACC
The DNA here is from genome assembly GCF_933228915.1 of Telmatherina bonti. Taxonomy (NCBI): domain Eukaryota; kingdom Metazoa; phylum Chordata; class Actinopteri; order Atheriniformes; family Telmatherinidae; genus Telmatherina; species Telmatherina bonti. The sequence continues at coordinate 39,832,696 of NC_136610.1, read as the reverse complement.
CTAACTCTGTCATCTAACGTAGCAACCAGCGACCTAACCCTAACCCTGTCATCTGACATAGCAACTAGCTACCTAACCCTGTCATCAGACGTAGCAACCAGCGACCTAACCCTAACCCTGTCATCTGACGTAGCAACTAGCTACCTAACCCTGTCATCTGACGTAGCAACCAGCGACCTAACCCTGTCATCAGACGTAGCAACCAGCGACCTAACCCTAACCCTGTCATCTGACGTAGCAACCAGCGACCTAACCCTGTCATCAGACGTAGCAACCAGCGACCTAACCCTGTCATCTGACATAGCAACCAGCGACCTAACCCTAACCCTGTCATCAGACGTAGCGACCAGTGACCTAACCCTAACCCTGTCATCTGACGTATTAACCAGCGACCTAACCCTGTCATCAGACGTAGCAACCAGCGACCTAACCCTAACCCTGTCATCAGACGTAGCGACCAGTGACCTAACCCTAACCCTGTCATCTGACGTATTAACCAGCAACCTAACCCCTTCATCAGACGTAGCAACCAGCGACCTAACCCTGTCATCTGACATAGCAACCAGCGACCTAACCCCTTCATCAGACGTAGCAACCAGCGACCTAACCCCTTCATCAGACGTATTAACCAGCGACCTAACCCTGTCATCAGACGTAGCAACCAGCGACCTAACCCAAATGTAATCTGACGTAGCAACCAGCGACCTAACCCTAACCCTGTCATCAGACGTAGCAACCAGCGACCTAACCCTAACTCTGTCATCTAACGTAGCAACCAGCGACCTAACCCTAACCCTGTCATCTGACATAGCAACTAGCTACCTAACCCTGTCATCAGACGTAGCAACCAGCGACCTAACCCTAACCCTGTCATCTGACGTAGCAACTAGCTACCTAACCCTGTCATCTGACGTAGCAACCAGCGACCTAACCCTGTCATCAGACGTAGCAACCAGCGACCTAACCCTAACCCTGTCATCTGACGTAGCAACCAGCGACCTAACCCTGTCATCAGACGTAGCAACCAGCGACCTAACCCTGTCATCTGACATAGCAACCAGCGACCTAACCCTAACCCTGTCATCAGACGTAGCGACCAGTGACCTAACCCTAACCCTGTCATCAGACATAGCGACCAGTGACCTAACCCTAACCCTGTCATCAGACGTAGCGACCAGTGACCTAACCCTAACCCTGTCATCTGACGTATTAACCAGCAACCTAACCCCTTCATCAGACGTAGCAACCAGCGACCTAACCCTGTCATCTGACATAGCAACCAGCGACCTAACCCCTTCATCAGACGTAGCAACCAGCGACCTAACCCTGTCATCTGACGTAGCAACCAGCGACCTAACCCTGTCATCAGACGTAGCAACCAGCGACCTAACCCAAATGTAATCTGACGTAGCAACCAGCGACCTAACCCTAACCCTGTCATCAGACGTAGCAACCAGCGACCTAACCCTAACTCTGTCATCTAACGTAGCAACCAGCGACCTAACCCTAACCCTGTCATCTGACATAGCAACTAGCTACCTAACCCTGTCATCAGACGTAGCAACCAGCGACCTAACCCTAACCCTGTCATCTGACGTAGCAACTAGCTACCTAACCCTGTCATCTGACGTAGCAACTAGCTACCTAACCCTGTCATCTGACGAAGCAACCAGCGACCTAACCCTGTCATCAGACGTAGCAACCAGCGACCTAACCCTAACCCTGTCATCTGACGTAGCAACCAGCGACCTAACCCTGTCATCTGACGTAGCAACCAGCGACCTAACCCTGTCATCAGACGTAGCAACCAGCGACCTAACCCTGTCATCTGACGAAGTAACCAGCGACCTCACCCTGTCATCTGACGTAGCAACCAGCGACCTAACCCTGTCATCTGATGTAGCAACCAGCGACCTAACCCTGTCATCTGACGGAACAACCAGCGGCCTAACCCAAATGTAATCTGATGTAGCAACCAGCGACCTCACCCTGTCATCTGACGTAGCAACCAGCGACCTCACCCTGTCATCTGACGTAGCAACCAGCGACCTAACCCTGACATCTGACGTAGCAACCAGCGACCTAACCCTGTCATCTGACGTAGCAACCAGCGACCTAACCCAAATGTAATCTGACGTAGCAACCAGCGACCTAACCCTGTCATCTGACGTAGCAACCAGCGACCTAACCCTGTCATCTGACGTAGCAACCAGCGACCTAACCCTGTCATCTGACGTAGCAACCAGCGACCTAACCCAAATGTAATCTGACGTAGCAACCAGCCACCTAACCCTAACCCTGTCATGACGTAGCAACCAGCGACCTAACCCTAACCCTGTCATCTGACGTATTAACCAGCGACCTAACCCTGTCATCAGACGTAGCAACCAGCGACCTAACGCTAACCCTGTCATCAGACGTAGCAACCAGTGACCTAACCCTAACCCTGTCATCTGACGTAGCAACCAGCGACCTAACCCTAACCCTGTCATCTGACGTAGCAACCAGCGACCTAACCCTGTCATCAGACGTAGCAACCAGCGACCTAACCCTAACCCTGTCATCTGACGTAGCAACTAGCGACCTAACCCTGTCATCAGACGTAGCAACCAGCGACCTAACCCTGTCATCTGACATAGCAACCAGCGACCTAACCCTAACCCTGTCATCAGACGTAGCGACCAGTGACCTAACCCTAACCCTGTCATCAGACATAGCGACCAGTGACCTAACCCTAACCCTGTCATCAGACGTAGCGACCAGTGACCTAACCCTAACCCTGTCATCTGACGTATTAACCAGCAACCTAACCCCTTCATCAGACGTAGCAACCAGCGACCTAACCCTGTCATCTGACATAGCAACCAGCGACCTAACCCCTTCATCAGACGTAGCAACCAGCGACCTAACCCTGTCATCTGACGTAGCAACCAGCGACCTAACCCTGTCATCAGACGTAGCAACCAGCGACCTAACCCAAATGTAATCTGACGTAGCAACCAGCGACCTAACCCTAACCCTGTCATCAGACGTAGCAACCAGCGACCTAACCCTAACCCTGTCATCTGACGTAGCAACTAGCTACCTAACCCTGTCATCTGACGTAGCAACTAGCTACCTAACCCTGTCATCTGACGAAGCAACCAGCGACCTAACCCTGTCATCAGACGTAGCAACCAGCGACCTAACCCTAACCCTGTCATCTGACGTAGCAACCAGCGACCTAACCCTGTCATCTGACGTAGCAACCAGCGACCTAACCCTGTCATCAGACGTAGCAACCAGCGACCTAACCCTGTCATCTGACGAAGTAACCAGCGACCTCACCCTGTCATCTGACGTAGCAACCAGCGACCTAACCCTGTCATCTGATGTAGCAACCAGCGACCTAACCCTGTCATCTGACGGAACAACCAGCGGCCTAACCCAAATGTAATCTGATGTAGCAACCAGCGACCTCACCCTGTCATCTGACGTAGCAACCAGCGACCTCACCCTGTCATCTGACGTAGCAACCAGCGACCTAACCCTGACATCTGACGTAGCAACCAGCGACCTAACCCTGTCATCTGACGTAGCAACCAGCGACCTAACCCAAATGTAATCTGACGTAGCAACCAGCGACCTAACCCTGTCATCTGACGTAGCAACCAGCGACCTAACCCTGTCATCTGACGTAGCAACCAGCGACCTAACCCTGTCATCTGACGTAGCAACCAGCGACCTAACCCAAATGTAATCTGACGTAGCAACCAGCCACCTAACCCTAACCCTGTCATCTGACGTAGCAACCAGCGACCTAACCCTAACCCTGTCATCTGACGTATTAACCAGCGACCTAACCCTGTCATCAGACGTAGCAACCAGCGACCTAACGCTAACCCTGTCATCAGACGTAGCAACCAGTGACCTAACCCTAACCCTGTCATCTGACGTAGCAACCAGCGACCTAGCCCAAATGTAATCTGACATAGCAACCAGCGACCTAACCCCTTCATCAGACGTAGCAACCAGCGACCTAACCCTGTCATCTGACGTAGCAACCAGCGACCTAACCCTGTCATCAGACGTAGCAACCAGCGACCTAACCCAAATGTAATCTGACGTAGCAACCAGCGACCTAACCCTAACCCTGTCATCAGACGTAGCAACCAGCGACCTAACCCTAACTCTGTCATCTAACGTAGCAACCAGCGACCTAACCCTAACCCTGTCATCTGACATAGCAACTAGCTACCTAACCCTGTCATCAGACGTAGCAACCAGCGACCTAACCCTGTCATCTGATGTAGCAACCAGCGACCTAACCCTGTCATCTGACGGAACAACCAGCGGCCTAACCCAAATGTAATCTGATGTAGCAACCAGCGACCTCACCCTGTCATCAGACGTAGCAACCAGCGACCTAACCCTAACTCTGTCATCTAACGTAGCAACCAGCGACCTAACCCTAACCCTGTCATCTGACGAAGTAACCAGCGACCTCACCCTGTCATCTGACGTAGCAACCAGCGACCTAACCCTGTCATCTGATGTAGCAACCAGCGACCTAACCCTGTCATCTGACGGAACAACCAGCGGCCTAACCCAAATGTAATCTGATGTAGCAACCAGCGACCTCACCCTGTCATCTGACGTAGCAACCAGCGACCTCACCCTGTCATCTGACGTAGCAACCAGCGACCTAACCCTGACATCTGACGTAGCAACCAGCGACCTAACCCTGTCATCTGACGTAGCAACCAGCGACCTAACCCAAATGTAATCTGACGTAGCAACCAGCGACCTAACCCTGTCATCTGACGTAGCAACCAGCGACCTAACCCTGTCATCTGACGTAGCAACCAGCGACCTAACCCTGTCATCTGACGTAGCAACCAGCGACCTAACCCAAATGTAATCTGACGTAGCAACCAGCCACCTAACCCTAACCCTGTCATGACGTAGCAACCAGCGACCTAACCCTAACCCTGTCATCTGACGTATTAACCAGCGACCTAACCCTGTCATCAGACGTAGCAACCAGCGACCTAACGCTAACCCTGTCATCAGACGTAGCAACCAGTGACCTAACCCTAACCCTGTCATCTGACGTAGCAACCAGCGACCTAACCCTAACCCTGTCATCTGACGTAGCAACCAGCGACCTAACCCTGTCATCAGACGTAGCAACCAGCGACCTAACCCTAACCCTGTCATCTGACGTAGCAACTAGCGACCTAACCCTGTCATCAGACGTAGCAACCAGCGACCTAACCCTGTCATCTGACATAGCAACCAGCGACCTAACCCTAACCCTGTCATCAGACGTAGCGACCAGTGACCTAACCCTAACCCTGTCATCAGACATAGCGACCAGTGACCTAACCCTAACCCTGTCATCAGACGTAGCGACCAGTGACCTAACCCTAACCCTGTCATCTGACGTATTAACCAGCAACCTAACCCCTTCATCAGACGTAGCAACCAGCGACCTAACCCTGTCATCTGACATAGCAACCAGCGACCTAACCCCTTCATCAGACGTAGCAACCAGCGACCTAACCCTGTCATCTGACGTAGCAACCAGCGACCTAACCCTGTCATCAGACGTAGCAACCAGCGACCTAACCCAAATGTAATCTGACGTAGCAACCAGCGACCTAACCCTAACCCTGTCATCAGACGTAGCAACCAGCGACCTAACCCTAACCCTGTCATCTGACGTAGCAACTAGCTACCTAACCCTGTCATCTGACGTAGCAACTAGCTACCTAACCCTGTCATCTGACGAAGCAACCAGCGACCTAACCCTGTCATCAGACGTAGCAACCAGCGACCTAACCCTAACCCTGTCATCTGACGTAGCAACCAGCGACCTAACCCTGTCATCTGACGTAGCAACCAGCGACCTAACCCTGTCATCAGACGTAGCAACCAGCGACCTAACCCTGTCATCTGACGAAGTAACCAGCGACCTCACCCTGTCATCTGACGTAGCAACCAGCGACCTAACCCTGTCATCTGATGTAGCAACCAGCGACCTAACCCTGTCATCTGACGGAACAACCAGCGGCCTAACCCAAATGTAATCTGATGTAGCAACCAGCGACCTCACCCTGTCATCTGACGTAGCAACCAGCGACCTCACCCTGTCATCTGACGTAGCAACCAGCGACCTAACCCTGACATCTGACGTAGCAACCAGCGACCTAACCCTGTCATCTGACGTAGCAACCAGCGACCTAACCCAAATGTAATCTGACGTAGCAACCAGCGACCTAACCCTGTCATCTGACGTAGCAACCAGCGACCTAACCCTGTCATCTGACGTAGCAACCAGCGACCTAACCCTGTCATCTGACGTAGCAACCAGCGACCTAACCCAAATGTAATCTGACGTAGCAACCAGCCACCTAACCCTAACCCTGTCATCTGACGTAGCAACCAGCGACCTAACCCTAACCCTGTCATCTGACGTATTAACCAGCGACCTAACCCTGTCATCAGACGTAGCAACCAGCGACCTAACGCTAACCCTGTCATCAGACGTAGCAACCAGTGACCTAACCCTAACCCTGTCATCTGACGTAGCAACCAGCGACCTAGCCCAAATGTAATCTGACATAGCAACCAGCGACCTAACCCCTTCATCAGACGTAGCAACCAGCGACCTAACCCTGTCATCTGACGTAGCAACCAGCGACCTAACCCTGTCATCAGACGTAGCAACCAGCGACCTAACCCAAATGTAATCTGACGTAGCAACCAGCGACCTAACCCTAACCCTGTCATCAGACGTAGCAACCAGCGACCTAACCCTAACTCTGTCATCTAACGTAGCAACCAGCGACCTAACCCTAACCCTGTCATCTGACATAGCAACTAGCTACCTAACCCTGTCATCAGACGTAGCAACCAGCGACCTAACCCTAACCCTGTCATCTGACGTAGCAACTAGCTACCTAACCCTGTCATCTGACGTAGCAACTAGCTACCTAACCCTGTCATCTGACGAAGCAACCAGCGACCTAACCCTGTCATCAGACGTAGCAACCAGCGACCTAACCCTAACCCTGTCATCTGACGTAGCAACCAGCGACCTAACCCTGTCATCTGACGTAGCAACCAGCGACCTAACCCTGTCATCAGACGTAGCAACCAGCGACCTAACCCTGTCATCTGACGAAGTAACCAGCGACCTCACCCTGTCATCTGACGTAGCAACCAGCGACCTAACCCTGTCATCTGATGTAGCAACCAGCGACCTAACCCTGTCATCTGACGGAACAACCAGCGGCCTAACCCAAATGTAATCTGATGTAGCAACCAGCGACCTCACCCTGTCATCTGACGTAGCAACCAGCGACCTCACCCTGTCATCTGACGTAGCAACCAGCGACCTAACCCTGACATCTGACGTAGCAACCAGCGACCTAACCCTGTCATCTGACGTAGCAACCAGCGACCTAACCCAAATGTAATCTGACGTAGCAACCAGCGACCTAACCCTGTCATCTGACGTAGCAACCAGCGACCTAACCCTGTCATCTGACGTAGCAACCAGCGACCTAACCCTGTCATCTGACGTAGCAACCAGCGACCTAACCCAAATGTAATCTGACGTAGCAACCAGCCACCTAACCCTAACCCTGTCATCTGACGTAGCAACCAGCGACCTAACCCTAACCCTGTCATCTGACGTATTAACCAGCGACCTAACCCTGTCATCAGACGTAGCAACCAGCGACCTAACGCTAACCCTGTCATCAGACGTAGCAACCAGTGACCTAACCCTAACCCTGTCATCTGACGTAGCAACCAGCGACCTAACCCTAACCCTGTCATCTGACGTAGCAACCAGCGACCTAACCCTGTCATCAGACGTAGCAACCAGCGACCTAACCCTAACCCTGTCATCTGACGTAGCAACTAGCTACCTAACCCTGTCATCAGACATAGCAACCAGCGACCTAACCCTGTCATCTGACATAGCAACCAGCGACCTAACCCTGTCATCTGACATAGCAACCAGTGACCTAACCCTGTCATCTGACATAGCAACCAGCAACCTAACCCCTTCATCAAACATAGCAACCAGCGACCTAACCCTGTCATCTGACATAGCAACCAGCGACCTAACCCCTTCATCAGACGTAGCAACCAGCGACCTAACCCTGTCATCAGACGTAGCAACCAGCGACCTAACCCTAACCCTGTCATCAGACATAGCGACCAGTGACCTAACCCTAACCCTGTCATCTGACGGAACAACCAGCGACCTAACCCTGTCATCTGACGTAGCAACCAGTGACCTAACCCTGTCATCTGACATAGCAACCAGCAACCTAACCCCTTCATCAAACATAGCAACCAGCGACCTAACCCTGTCATCTGACATAGCAACCAGCGACCTAACCCCTTCATCAGACGTAGCAACCAGCGACCTAACCCTGTCATCAGACGTAGCAACCAGCGACCTAACCCTAACCCTGTCATCAGACGTAGCGACCAGTGACCTAACCCTAACCCTAACCCTGTCATCTGACGGAACAACCAGCGACCTAACCCTGTCATCAGACGTAGCAACCAGCGACCTAACCCTAACCCTGTCATCAGACGTAGCAACCAGTGACCTAACCCTAACCCTGTCATCTGACGGAACAACCAGCGACCTAACCCTGTCATCAGACGTAGCAACCAGCGACCTAACCCTGTCATCTGACGAAGTAACCAGCGACCTCACCCTGTCATCTGACGTAGCAACCAGCGACCTAACCCTGTCATCTAATGTAGCAACCAGCGACCTAACCCTGTCATCTGACGGAACAACCAGCGACCTAACCCAAATGTAATCTGATGTAGCAACCAGCGACCTCACCCTGTCATCTGACGTAGCAACCAGCGACCTCACCCTGTCATCTGACGTAGCAACCAGCGACCTAACCCTGTCATCTGACGTAGCAACCAGCGACCTAACCCTGTCATCTGACGTAGCAACCAGCGACCTAACCCTGTCATCTGACGTAGCAACCAGCGACCTAACCCTGTCATCTGACGTAGCAACCAGCGACCTAACCCTGTCATCTGACCTAGCAACCAGCGACCTCACCCTGTCATCTGACGTAGCAACCAGCGACCTCACCCTGTCATCTGACGTAGCAACCAGCGACCTAACCCTGTCATCTGACGTAGCAACCAGCGACCTAACCCAAATGTAATCTGACATAGCAACCAGCGACCTAACCCTGTCATCTGACGTAGCAACCAGCGACCTAACCCTGTCATCTGACGTAGCAACCAGCGACCTAACCCTGTCATCTGACGTAGCAACCAGCGACCTAACCCTGTCATCTGACCTAGCAACCAGCGACCTCACCCTGTCATCTGACGTAGCAACCAGCGACCTCACCCTGTCATCTGACGTAGCAACCAGCGACCTAACCCTGTCATCTGACGTAGCAACCAGCGACCTAACCCAAATGTAATCTGACGTAGCAACCAGCGACCTAACCCTGTCATCTGACGTAGCAACCAGCGACCTAACCCAAATGTAATCTGACGTAGCAACCAGCGACCTAACCCTAACCCTGTCATCTGACGTAGCAACCAGCGACCTAACCCTGTCATCAGTCGTAGCAACCAGCGACCTAACCCTGTCATCTGACGTAGCAACCAGCGACCTAACCCTGTCATCTGACGTAGCAACCAGCGACCTAGCCCAAATGTAATCTGACGTAGCAACCAGCGACCTAACCCTGTCATCTGACGTAGCAACCAGCGACCTAACCCAAATGTAATCAGACGTAGCAACCAGCGACCTAACCCTGTCATCTGACGTAGCAACCAGCGACCTAACACTGTCATCTGACGTAGCAACCAGCGACCTAACCCTGTCATCTGACGTAGCAACCAGCGACCTAACCCTGTCATCTGACATAGCAACCAGCGACCTAACCCTGTCATCTGACGTAGCAACCAGCGACCTAACCCTGTCATCTGACATAGCAACCAGCGACCTAACCCAAATGTAATCTGACGTAGCAACCAGCGACCTAACCCTGTCATCTGACGTAGCAACCAGCGACCTAACCCTGTCATCTGACGTAGCAACCAGCGACCTAACCCTGTCATCTGACGTAGCAACCAGCGACCTAACCCTGTCATCTGACGTAGCAACCAGCGACCTAACCCTGTCATCTGACATAGCAACCAGCGACCTAACCCAAATGTAATCTGACGTAGCAACCAGCGACCTAACCCTGTCATCTGACGTAGCAACCAGCGACCTAACCCTGTCATCTGACATAGCAATGGTTCGGATCCCTCCTTCCAGCTGCAGCCTCTTTGCCTCCAGTTTAACTTTCTACACTGGTTGAACTGGTGTGTTGAACTTTATCATTTAGGAAATTTGAAGGAACTGTAGAAGCCATCTCAACATGACCTCATGCTGTGTGTCTAAATGCTCGCCATGTTGGATACTTGTGTTATTTAAATGCTTTTCAGCTTTCGGCGTGATTTCATCTCATCAACACTGAATGATTAATATTTGAGATGAAGGTTAGACTTCATGGCTCTGTGGCCTCTCATGGTGTGAAACAAGTAGAAACCTAAAAACCTCTACTAATGTGATGTGGTGTGCTCGAACTGCAACTATCAGAGAAAAGCTGCACATTTTCTCCTCTGCTGGCCTGAACAGCAGCAAGGGAAACAAGTTGGTGAGAAAAGCTTTTCAGAGCATGTTAGGATCAAAGTCTCACAGCACTTTTATAGAGGAGCATTTCAGCCAACGCACACACAGAAACACACAAACATGCACTCTAAACCAGCTGAAACATTTCCATTTCCACATGATGCCGAGCTCTGACTTCTACGCTGAGATGGAAATATAGATATCAGGGACAAATGTTACTCAGATGTAGAAGAAAAACACTCACCTGCAGGGAGTTGAGAGGAGAATCCCTGTACGCTTGGTCCTGATGTGGCTAGTTTAACATCTGAACTGTAGAAATCGGGATTTTTCTCCTCTCAAGTGGCAAAATTTCTTCATGCAGAGGCATCTGTGGTGGCGGACATGTTGGAACCAGCTTGGCGACTAAATGAAGATGGGAAGTAGTTTTACCAAAAGCAAGGAAAAACTGAAATTTGGGACTTTAGCAAAGTTCTGGAAGTTATACATTTTACCTTGAATAGTACGACTGATCAGCAGACCAAGCGTGGCTAAGAGGAGGAGAGTACCTGGTGGCCAGGCCTGGAGACGAGACATGGAGGAGAGTACCTGGTGGCCAGGCCTGGAGACGAGACATGGAGGAGAGTACCTGGTGGTCAGGCCTGGAGACGAGACATGGAGGAGAGTACCTGGTGGCCAGGCCTGGAGACGAGACATGGAGGAGAGTACCTGGTGGCCAGGCCTGGAGACGAGACATGGAGGAGAGTACCTGGTGGTCAGGCCTGGAGACGAGACATGGAGGAGAGTACCTGGTGGTCAGGCCTGGAGACGAGACATGGAGGAGAGTACCTGGTGGCCAGGCCTGGAGACGAGACATGGAGGAGAGTACCTTGTGGCCAGGCCTGGAGATGAGACATGGAGGAGAGTACCTGGTGGCCAGGCCTGGAGACGAGACATGGAGGGAGAGTACCTGGTGGCCAGGCCTGGAGACGAGACATGGAGGAGAGTACCTGGTGGCCAGGCCTGGAGACGAGACATGGAGGAGAGTACCTGGTGGCCAGGCCTGGAGACGAGACATGGAGGAGAGTACCTTGTGGCCAGGCCTGGAGACGAGACATGGAGGAGAGTACCTGGTGGCCAGGCCTGGAGACGAGACATGGAGGAGAGTACCTGGTGGTCAGGCCTGGAGACGAGACATGGAGGAGAGTACCTGGTGGTCAGGCCTGGAGACGAGACATGGAGGAGAGTACCTGGTGGTCAGGCCTGGAGACGAGACATGGAGGAGAGTACCTGGTGGCCAGGCCTGGAGACGAGACATGGAGGAGAGTACCTGGTGGCCAGGCCTGGAGACGAGACATGGAGGAGAGTACCTGGTGGTCAGGCCTGGAGACGAGACATGGAGGAGAGTACCTGGTGGTCAGGCCTGGAGACGAGACATGGAGGAGAGTACCTGGTGGTCAGGCCTGGAGACGAGACATGGAGGAGAGTACCTGGTGGCCAGGCCTGGAGACGAGACATGGAGGAGAGTACCTGGTGGTCAGGCCTGGAGACGAGACATGGAGGAGAGTACCTGGTGGCCAGGCCTGGAGACGAGACATGGAGGAGAGTACCTGGTGGTCAGGCCTGGAGACGAGACATGGAGGAGAGTACCTGGTGGCCAGGCCTGGAGACGAGACATGGAGGAGAGTACCTGGTGGTCAGGCCTGGAGACGAGACATGGAGGAGAGTACCTGGTGGCCAGGCCTTTATACGTGGCGCAGGTTGGGCTCAGATGGAAAGGGTAACATGGGTTCCCTTCTTCTGTGGACTCATCATCCTTGATAACATCCTCCATGAGGAGTTTTACCATCTCTAGGAGTATGGAAGACTAGACCCTTGCTCGAGCCGTCTGGTGCCTGTAGGACCGTGTCGGAGCTTGGTCCACGTTAAGGCGGTAAGTTGGATTTGTTTCTAGTGAGGTTGGACTCTTCCAAGGCTGCTCTTCATCAGGGAGTCAGCTTTATTGGCATCTGGTGAGGATGCCTCTGGGGTGTCTCCATGGTGAGGTATCTTCCATCTGAGAGGAGACCCCATGGAAGACCTGGGACACAGAGGCACCATGTGTCTTGGCGGGTCTGGGAATCCCTTCCCCACAAATAAGCCGGAGTGCCTGGGAATGGGAAGTCTGGGCTTCTTAGGCTGCTTTCTCCATGACACGACGCTGGATAAAGGTTAGAAAACAGATGGATGGATGGATTAACTTGCAGTCTTCACATTTCTTTCTGAAAGATGATGCCTTATTAAAGATAATACTTTTACATGGTAGAAACTTTCAATTGAACCTTACATTTTCCTTTCACTAAGAGAAGGGTTTAAAATGCAAGGAAACAGAAAAATAGAAGTATTTCTGTCTACCCAGCACCCATTTATCTGTCAAATATAACCTGCCAATCATAAATTAAAGCATGGAAAGCATGATCCGTAGCTTTTGTTTCATTTTGGGGGATTATTTGGTGTTTTTACCCACAGATGACAAAAGAAAAAAGGAAATGACAGACGTCAGACATAGGAAACAGAATACTGAACATGGAAGGAAACCAGTTCATAAACCACAACCCAGTAGTCTGCTTGCTATGCTCTGCACATATTTAGTCTATTGTTGGTTAATTACAGGCCTGCACATCAATTATGAAAGAATACAAACTGAGATTAACTGCAAGCACCCAGACAACTGGTGAGAAAACAGCCTCACTTCAATGCAAAGGATAATAAGATGTGTTAAAGACCTGTCACAACCAGCCAATCATGAAAAGAACTTTTACAGAAACACTGCACAACTAGGAGATGATAGAAAGTCATAATTATTCTGCAGCTGTTTGCAAATAATTTCAGTTTATATTTGTAAAAAGTTTCATCATCCTGCAAACAGAATCAATCCAAATAATTTTAGCATTTGTTCCTTTAGAGACACTTTGTCCATCGACGCAGCAGAACTGCTGCCAGACTCCGATGTTGCCGGTGTGTTTGAGGGACGAGGTGATTTATTAACACATAAGGACTTCCAGGTCCTCCTGCAAAAATTGGACTTTTCTGCTCAGTGGTTCAAAGGTTGGGCTTTAAAGGGTTAAATTTGGGCAGCTGATTAGGATCCTAAGAGGGTTTCTCAGAGTTTCCCCATCTGGGTTTCAGTTGGAGCCCAACTTGGGGCCCTGGTAGCCAGCACACACAGGCTTATAAATGTGCCTTGTCTATGCCCATGCCCACCTACATCCCTTGTGGGACTCTTTCAATCCACATGGGCTTCATATGTGGGGTCCGTGAAACCAAAACCACATGGAACCTGCAGCATTTGTCCACTCAGTACCCACATGTAAGCCTTTTGGGCCCCACATGGACATGCTAGCTAAGATATGGGGCCTAATTTGGTCCTATATTGGCTTCGCTCTGTAAGAATTTGACCCTAATAACGCTTTTTGCTTGAAAGATACTCTGATGTAAAAGACACACCAGACAAGTAATCGACTGTTTCTGGAGTTAATTTTCCTTTGGTTACATTTCCGCAGTTCGTAAATCCTTCTTGCTGCTTAGTTTCTGCATGGAAAAGGTCTAAAACCAGGAACTACACCAGACCCTGAGTGGCTGCCTTGTGGTGTTTCCTGATAGGAAGACTTTTTGGCTTCATTGTAGTGATCCTGCCGTGTAGGAAAACTAACAGATTTATGAAATATACACCAGACATGTCCAGCTGTGGTCCTCCAGGGCCACAATCCTGCAGGTTTTCCTTGTGTCCCTGCTCCAACACGCCTGATTCAAACTAATCAGTCATTGAACTTCATTGGCTGTTGGATCCATTTAATGTGAACCAGGTGTGTCGGTTCTCAAGGACCGACTTTGGACCCTGCGGATGTACAGCTCTGCAGGCATGCTGCGTCTGACACGCTCCTGGCGTGAATTCTCATCAGAGGTCAGAATAAAAGCACAAACAGCAGTAGTCTAACTTCACATGTTTTGCTTTTGGGGTGCCATCGTACCGGGTTGCCTAAGCAGTACCTTCGGATCTGAGGAAGTTCTGGAGGGAAAATCTTCCACTTTGTGAAGCTGTATCCTTCCATCTACGTCATTCCATTATTCCCACCTGTTTGTTCAGGCCCCGCCCACTTTCTGCCACACTGACAGTTTCTGGCATTTTACAAACTGTGGCAGCGGGTGGAGTTACACAGAGAAGTGTTTCCAGTTTCATTTGTGTGGAAATGATCGTGTTAATAAGTTATTTTAGTGCTTGAAGATGGTGTTTATTCCATCCTACAGGGTCTGAAGCAGAGCTGCAGACTCGCTAGTCTAATCTGTAAAGATGTCCATGCATCCAGGAGTGTATCTGTCAGTGCTGCCCGTTCTTCAGGGGACACAGTGTCCGTATATTCCTCCCTCTCCAGTGATTTTAGAAAGTGCTCCCGCCTCCGTGGGACTCATCCATCCACGTTTCAGGTGGTGTGAATATGTGAGTGTTGGTAATCCATCCATTCCCCCAAGAATGTGATTAATGGTAGGAGATGCCAGCGGCGTTATCCTGATCATGACAGAGCAACACAACACCACCATCCTCTAAATGAGCACACAGTGCTGTGCATGTGTGCGTGCACGTGGCCGGTGTGAGGAAGAAGTACGAGGCTGAGATGATGGAAGTCGAGGCTGAAAGGGTCAGAGACAGATGGAGAGACGGGAAAGAAGATGAAGGATGGTTTGTTGTCAGAAGGCGAACTAAACAGAGTATAATGGCTGACTTCTGTTTTAGGGATTGGAAGTTATATCAGATTATTCACATAAATTGTGTTTTCACTCTTTTTATCATTATCAATACTGCATAGCATCATTACAAATGTATTAAGGTGATATTGATATGTTGTATGCTCTGGTATCAGGCATGGGGAGAGTAGACAAAATAAATGATATATGCAGACAGAAAATATTAAATTATGTTCAACAATTGTTTTCTAAATTAAAAGTAAAAAATAAATGTCTTAAAATAAACTGCCCCTCCCCCCCAAACAAAATCCCCCTTTTCTCAGCATAACTTTTCCTTCTGAGCCAGAGATTAAATATGAGTTCTTCCATCTGTTTCTCCAGCAGAAAGCACTTCTTGTTCTTTTAGTTTCATTTACTTCATTTCATTGACTGAACCTGTATTGACAGAGAAGCATCGTCCATGAGACAACGGAGCGTTAAACCATTAACCTCCACTTCCAGGAGTTCAGGATGTAAAGAAGCTCCTGGATGTAAAACAGAGTGATAAAACCTGAAGGGAAGCGATGCTGGCCGTCTCTTTGGCTGTTCTTATGACAGTAACTAAAGATGTCCTGTAACCTGGTGAAAAACCAGGAATGTTTACTTCAGAGGCTGAAGTTAAAGCTCTGACTGACATATTGCCAAAGTTTCCAGAGGAGCAGTGTCGGGTTGTTTATCCAGTTTGTGGAAGACTGGAGCAGACCTGCGGATGGCTTCATGGGTATTTAAGCATCTAGTTTAGTTTCTATTTCTGGAACAAAGCTGTATGGGTTTCTGTCAGGATGCTGTAAGAGCCTGGAGGAGCTGCAGACGTCGGGTTTTCAGATCACATCATTTGCAGCTTTAATGGAGCTGAAGTTGAACTAATCTTTTACTGTTTTGCCGACTGTGATTCATGTTTTCGTACAACAACAGAGTCAAACAGGAGTTAAAGATAAAACATGACGTCCTGAAACTGCGGCCTAATTAGCAGGTTTAATTAAGCCGAAGAAGCACTGATTCCTTCTTCTGCAGCTCCAATACTCTCAAATTGACGGGCTCAGCTGGAGGTCAGGCGTCTTCAGATGACCGCAGCAGTGGCGCCACAACATCCCAGCAGAGCAGGAAATACTGGAAGAAATCAACATCCTGGCAGATGACCCAGCCGACAGGGTAAACCTGGAGATGGGGAGTCGCCAGGCAGTCTTTCTGTGTGGAGATTCTCCTCGGTACTCCGGCTTCCTCCCACCGTCCGAAGACGGGATGTTACGTTGGTCGGTTACTCTAAATCCTCGCTAGCAGTGAGCTCGAATGGTTGTTTGTCTCTGTGTGGCCCTGTGATGACCAGGCAACCCGTCCAGGTGTACCCCGTCCAGGTGTACCCTGGCCAGGTGTACCCTGGCCAGGTGTACCCGTCCAGATGTGCTTGTCCAGGTGTACCCATCCAGGTGTGCCTATCCAGGTTTGCTCGTCCAGGTGTACCCATCCAGGTGTGCGTGTCCAGGATTGCCCATCAAAGTGTGCCCGTCCAGATGTGCCTGTCTAGGTGTTCCCGTCCAAGTGTACCCATCCAGGTGTGACCTGTCCAGGTGTACCCTGTCCAGGTGTGCCCGTCCAAGTGTACCCATCCAGGTGCGCTTGTCCAGGTGTGCCTGTCCAGTTGTGCTTGTCCAGGTGTTCCCGTCCAGGTGTGCCCATCCAGGTGTACCCATCCATGTGTGCCCGTACAGTTGTGCTTGTCCAGGTGTTCCCGTCCAGGTTTGCCCGTTCCAGGTGTACCTGTCCAGGTGTGCCCGTCCAGCTGTGCTTGTCCAGGTGTTCCCGTCCAGGTTTGCCCGTCCAGGTGTGCCTGTCCAGGTGTGCCCGTCCAGGGGTGCTTGTCCAGGTGTGCCTGTCCAGTTGTGTTTGTCGAGGTGTACCTGTCCAGGTGTGCTTTTCCAGGTGTGCCCCTCCAGGTGTGCCCGTCCAGCTGTGCTTGTCCAGGTGTTCCCGTCCAGGTTTGCCCGTCCAGGTGTGCCTGTCCAGGTGTGCCCGTCCAGGGGTGCTTGTCCAGGTGTGCCTGTCCAGTTGTGTTTGTCGAGGTGTACCTGTCC
The DNA here is from genome assembly GCF_933228915.1 of Telmatherina bonti. Classification (NCBI taxonomy): domain Eukaryota; kingdom Metazoa; phylum Chordata; class Actinopteri; order Atheriniformes; family Telmatherinidae; genus Telmatherina; species Telmatherina bonti. Next base: position 39,815,215 of record NC_136610.1, on the reverse strand, counting down.
AGGTGTGCTTTTCCAGGTGTGCCCCTCCAGGTGTGCCCGTCCAGGTGTACATGTCCAGTTGTGCTTGTCCAGGTGTTCCCGTCCAAGTGTAGCCGTCCAGGTGTGCTTGTCCAGGTGTGCCTGTCCAGTTGTGCTTGTCCAGGTGTTCCCGTCCAAGTGTAGCCGTCCAGGTGTGCTTGTCCAGGTGTGCCCGTCCGGATGTGCTTGTCCAGGTGTTCCCGTCCAGGTGTGCCCATTCAGGTGTACCCATCCATGTGTGCTTGTCCAGATCTGCCCGTCCAGGTGTGCCCTTCCAGGTGTGCCCATCCAGTTGTGCTTGTCCAGGTGTTCCCATCCAGGTGTATCCATCCAGGTGTGCCCTGTCAAGGTGTGCCCATCCAGGTGTTCCCTGTCCAGGTGTGCCCGTCCAAGTGTACCTGTCCAGGTGGGCTTGTCCAGGTGTGCTTGTCCAGGTGTATCCGTCCAGATGTGCTTGTCCAGGTGTACCCGTCCAGGTGTGCCTATCCAGGTGTGCTCGTCCAGGTGTACCCATCCAGGTGTACCCGTCCAGGTGTGCTTGTCCAGGTTTGCCCATCAAAGTGTGCCTGTCCAGGTGTGCTTGTCCAGGTGTGCCCGTCCATGTGTATCTGCTTCTCGCCCAGTGATTGCTAGAATAGACTCCAGATTCCAGCCAGAGGTGGGAAAATTAAATTGAAAAATTGAATATCTGGATTTTTTGCTTCACAATTTAAAAAAAAAAGTCCATAATAAATATTTTGACATTTTTATTGTATTTATTTATCTTTGAACTTGTCTTTTTGGGTGTTTCAGCAGCAGAATGATGGTCCTGCTACTGTGGCGTTTTTTTCCTGATTTAAATCTAGAAAAATGATGAGCAAGGAAAAGTTTGTACATTTTGTTTTCAGTCAACACAAATCATGAGAATCACAATTTAAATCAAATTACCACCCAAAAAATGGAATCGAATCGAATCAGGACGAAAAGAAATCATCACAGCCCGACTTCCTGCCACCCTGAACTGGACTAGGTGGTTTAGAAGATGGATGAATGTTTGTTACACAGTTTACATCCTTTAACCTGTTTTCCAGGATCGGATGATGTGGCAGTCCGCTGCCATCCTCGCCGAGTGAGTCCCGATGTCTTCCCCGCCTTCCCAGCCTTCCCAGTGTTCCCAGTGTTCCCAGTCTTCCCAGTTTTCCCAGTGTTCCCAGTGTTCCCAGTCTTCCCAGTTTTCCCAGTTTTCCCAGTCTTCCCAGTATATTTGGTGGTTGCTGCATCATCTTCTTCCCGTTTCTTTTCTTCTTCTGTGGTGGTGTGTCTCCTAAACATGTCAGCAGTGGATGGCGACCACGCCTACCTCTAACTCTACATGAAGCCTTCCAACTGGTCATACGTGTGCATGTACAATCTATCAGAGGCATGTCTACCTTTCCACCTTCTAGACGTCAGCGAGGCCAAACTGTATCCTGACTGATGGATCAGTCAGACGACACAGAGAGGAACCTGGTGGTTATTGATTACAGAAGAGCTGGAATAAACATGGTGTGTGTGTGTGTGTGTGTGTGTGTGTGTGTGTGTGTGTGTGTGTGTGTGTGTGTGTGTGTGTGAGAGAGAGAGAGAGAGGATATGAAATGAGCTGATGATTGATTGACATTTTGTGGGAGGGGAGCTAAAAGCCAGGAGAGCGAGTGATGGATGGAAGGAAAAGGACGAGAGACAGCGGAATGAGTGTGCAGAGAGGGTGGTGGGGGGGGGGGGGGGGGGGGGGGTGGACAGGTTTACTTTATCGTGTTGTGATGTGATTGATTGATTGATTGATCTGTATCAGCAGGTAAAACTGTCATCCAGACAAACCATCGAGCAGCTGCAGAGACGTCCATGAAGCGGGTCTGGACTCTGCTGGTCTGGCAGGTCTGGCAGACCTGGACCCTGTGGGTCTGGACTCTGCTGGTCTGGCAGGTCTGGCAGACCTGGACCCTGTGGGTCTGGACTCTGCTGGTCTGGCAGGTCTGGCAGACCTGGACCCTGTGGGTCTGGACTCTGCTGGTCTGGCAGGTCTGGCAGACCTGGACCCTGTGGGTCTGGACTCTGCTGGTCTGGCGGGTCTGGCAGACCTGGACCCTGTGGGTCTGGACTCTGCTGGTCTGGCAGGTCTGGCAGACCTGGACCCTGTGGGTCTGGACTCTGCTGGTCTGGCGCGTCTGGCAGGCCTGGACCCTGTGGGTCTGGACTCTGCTGGTCTGGCGGGTCTGGCAGACCTGGACCCTGTGGGTCTGGACTCTGCTGGTCTGGCAGGTCTGGATCCTGTGGTTCTGGACTCTGCTGGTCTGGATCCTGCTGGTCTGGACTCTGCTGGTCTGGATCCTGCTGGTCTGGCAGGTCTGGACCCTGTGGGTCTGGACTCTGCAGGTCTGGATCCTGTGGTTCTGGACTCTGCAGGTCTGGACCCTGTGGTTCTGGACTCTGCAGGTCTGGACCCTGTGGGTCTGGACTCTGCAGGTCTGGACCCTGTGGTTCTGGACTCTGCAGGTCTGGACCCTGTGGGTCTGGACTCTGCAGGTCTGGACCCTGTGGTTCTGGACTCTGCAGGTCTGGACCCTGTGGGTCTGGACTCTGCAGGTCTGGATCCTGTGGGTCTGGACTCTGCAGGTCTGGATCCTGTGGTTCTGGACTCTGCAGGTCTGGACCCTGTGGGTCTGGACTCTGCAGGTCTGGACCCTGTGGTTCTGGACTCTGCAGGTCTGGACCCTGTGGGTCTGGACTCTGCAGGTCTGGACCCTGTGGGTCTGGACTCTGCAGGTCTGGACCCTGTGGGTCTGGACTCTGCAGGTCTGGACCCTGTGGTTCTGGACTCTGCAGGTCTGGACCCTGTGGGTCTGGACTCTGCAGGTCTGGACCCTGTGGGTCTGGACTCTGCAGGTCTGGACCCTGTGGTTCTGGACTCTGCAGGTCTGGACCCTGTGGGTCTGGACTCTGCAGGTCTGGCGGGTCTGGCAGACCTGGACCCTGTGGGTCTGGACTCTGCTGGTCTGGCAGGTCTGGATCCTGCTAATCTGGACTCTGCTGGTCTGGATCCTGCTGGTCTGGACTCTGCTGGTCTGGATCCTGCTGGTCTGGCAGGTCTGGACCCTGTGGGTCTGGACTCTGCAGGTCTGGACCCTGTGGTTCTGGACTCTGCAGGTCTGGACCCTGTGGGTCTGGACTCTGCAGGTCTGGACCCTGTGGTTCTGGACTCTGCAGGTCTGGACCCTGTGGGTCTGGACTCTGCAGGTCTGGACCCTGTGGTTCTGGACTCTGCAGGTCTGGACCCTGTGGGTCTGGACTCTGCAGGTCTGGACCCTGTGGTTCTGGACTCTGCAGGTCTGGACCCTGTGGGTCTGGACTCTGCAGGTCTGGACCCTGTGGTTCTGGACTCTGCAGGTCTGGACCCTGTGGGTCTGGACTTTGCTGGTTAGATGGAGCAGATCTTTGTCTTTTAGGAGTTTTGGAAACTTTGGTCCTAAATCTGTCTCATTAGCTAGCGGCTAACGGCTAGCTAAACAGCTGACTGCCGCTCCAACCGGGTTTATTTCCAGCTGAGTGTCTCATGAAGCTTCAACTGAAGCCCGTTGGCGGCGCTGGAGGTCCAAACACGGGTCACATCTTTGGAACATTTCTGTGCGGTAGAAGAAAACGTCTGACTGATGGCAGAGATGAATACTTCCCGTTTCCTCTGAGTGTGACCGAAACATTTTCTCCAAAAGTCAACATGTTTTCTCCCAGATGTTTTAATGACATGTTTTATATATGAGAGCTGAAAGTCAAAGATGAAACCAAAGCCGGCGAGTGATGCATAAAGAAGCAGCTCAGTTCACTCTGCAACAATCCAGCCTGACATTTCATGGCTCCACAAAATAATTCATCATCCCAGGGAGAAAATGAGACACATCTCATGGCAGCAGGGAGCAGCAGGGTGAAGGAGGCTGGCATGCAGACACACCATGCAGCTGCTAACATGTGAGGTAATGTGACTGAGCTCAGAGCCTGCGTCCAGCCTCCATCGCCCTGCATCATCTTCCTGCTGTCACACCCAGCCGAGGCGGAGCAACACGCAGTCACAAGCCCAGGACACAACCAGCATGGATTATTTAAACCCCGTAATGTTTATATCATCCATGGTGAAAACAGCGTTGGAAATAAAGCCAAGCACTTCGTCACGTTATCATATCCTGGGATACGTTTAAACCGGCAGAATCCGACTGTAGTCCAGGATCCAGACCATAATAACCCAGTCTGCAGTGAAAAACCAGCAACTGGAAACCAGTACATTATACACCTGTCACCAGTGCAGAGATGCATCGGCCATGTTTTCCTCATGTAAACTTTCCTCTTCATCACGTTGCATTGTTTCATGTCTGCAGGCTGCCTCCTCCTGTTTATGTTGTTCGTCCACTCAGACAGGTTGTACTGGGAGTTGTTGGTTAGTTGTATGTCTCTGGGAATCCAGGACTGGTCGAGACGATACTGCAAACTTTTGGATCATTCTGATTCTGAGTAAATCCTGTGCAAGTACCGCTGATAACAATAACCGATAATAAAAATAACAATAGAAATAAAAATAATGGGTTAGATTTCTAAAGCACTTTTGAAGGCCTAATGTTTTGATTTCACAATAATTTGATTATTGATTTAGTTATTGATCATTATTATAATTTAAAATCAATTTTGACTAAAAACACTTTTTAACAACCAGCTAAATGCAAGATCTGGAAAAACAAAACAAACAAATTAATAGAATAAACTAACAAAATGACTTTTTAATTTCATCACAACTGTTTGAGAGAAATAAAGTCAACACTCGCCTTCTAGCTGAAGTGGATGTTTAGTCCTGCTTTTTTTATTCCTGTTGCTAACGAGGGAACCACGGTTATTTTAATGTGCTTGGATCTACGTGTGAATCTTTTATTTTGCCTGTAAATTCAGATTCTGGTACATTTGTATGTCTATGTTGATGTTGAGTCATGCTGCATGTCTGGACTGAATAAACTCTACGTTCCTCACCGGTTAGAAAGCGGCCGCTGCAACAATTCTCATGGTGGCGTAATTCGCCCAACGCTGCCTCCCAGTCTACGTCAGATGTGTTTGCCATCCATCGCTCCCATGACGCCCACAACTTCAGTTTAACTCGCTGTTTCCACCAACATCCAGCAGTTGGAGTTCTGTTGTTTATTCTCCTAAAATAATGGAAAGATCCAAGTTCATTCGCTTTGTGATTTTTCATGGTAGATGTTAGAAATCAGTGCACACATAAGGTGCACCAGTTTTAAAGGCGCACCGTCAATTTTAGAGGAAATAAAAAGCATTTAAGTACCCCTCATGGTGCGAAAAAAAACTGCCCATGCACCAGGACGGGTGGTCTATGCAACAGGACGGGTGGTGCATGCAACAGGACGGGTGGTCCATGGACCAGGACGGATGGTCTATGCGCTGGGACAGGCGGTCCATGCACCAGGACAGGTGGTCCATGGACCAGGACGGGTGGTCCATGCAACAGGACAGGCGGTCCATGCACCAGGACGGGTCGTGCATGCAACAGGATGGGTGGTGCATGCAACAGGACGGGTGGTCCATGGACCAGGACGGATGGTCTATGCGCTGGGACAGGCGGTCCATGCACCAGGACAGATGGTCCATGCAACAGGACGGGTGGTCTATGCAAAAGGACAGATGGTCCATGCACCAGGACGGGTGGTGCATGCAACAGGACGGGTGGTCCATGGACCAGGACGGATGGTCTATGCGCTGGGACAGGCGGTCCATGCACCAGGACAGGTGGTCCATGCAACAGGACGGGTGGTGCATGCAACAGGACGGGTGGTCCATGGACCAGGACGGATGGTCTATGCGCTGGGACAGGCGGTCCATGCACCAGGACAGGTGGTCCATGGACCAGGACGGGTGGTCCATGCAACAGGACAGGCGGTCCATGCACCAGGACAGGTGGTCCATGCAACAGGACGGGTGGTGCATGCAACAGGACGGGTGGTCCATGCACCAGGACAGGTGGTCCATGCAACAGGACGGGTGGTGCATGCAACAGGACGGGTGGTGCATGCAACAGGATGGGTGGTGCATGCAACAGGACGGGTGGTGCATGCAACAGGACGGGTGGTGCATGCACCAGGACGGGTGGTCCATGCAACAGGACAGGCGGTCCATGCACCAGGACAGGTGGTCCATGCAACAGGACGGGTGGTGCATGCAACAGGATGGGTGGTGCATGCAACAGGACGGGTGGTGCATGCACCAGGACGGGTGGTCCATGGACCAGGACGGATGGTCTATGCGCTGGGACAGGCGGTCCATGCACCAGGACAGGTGGTCCATGCAACAGGACGGGTGGTGCATGCAACAGGATGGGTGGTCTATGCAACAGGACGGGTGGTGCATGCAACAGGACGGGTGGTCCATGGACCAGGACGGATGGTCTATGCGCTGGGACAGGCGGTCCATGCACCAGGACAGGTGGTCCATGGACCAGGACAGGTGGTCCATGGATCGGGACGGGTGGTGCATGGACCAGGATAGATGGTCTATGCGCTGGGACAGGCGGTCCATGCACCAGGACAGGTGGTCCATGGACCAGGACGGGTGGTGCATGAACCAGGACGGGTGGTGCATGCACAGGACGGGCGGTCCTTGCAACAGGACAGGTTGTCCATGCACAGGACGGGTGGTCCATGGACCAGGACGGATGGTCTATGCGCTGGGACAGGCGGTCCATGGACCAGGACTGGTGGTCCATGGACCAGGACGGGTGGTCCATGAACCAGGACGGGTGGTGCATGCACAGGACGGGCGGTCCTTGCAACAGGACAGGTTGTCCATGCACAGGACGGGTGGTCCATGGACCAGGACGGATGGTCTATGCGCTGGGACAGGCGGTCCATGGACCAGGACAGGTGGTCCATGGACCAGGACGGGCGGTCCTTGCAACAGGACAGGCAGGCCATGCACCAGGACAGGTGGTCCATGGACCAGGACGGGCGGTCCTTGCAACAGGACAGGCAGTCCATGCACAGGACGGGTGGTCCATGGACCAGGACGGATGGTTTATGCGCTGGGACAGGCGGTCCATGGACCAGGACAGGTGGTCCATGGACCAGGACGGGTTGTCCATGCACAGGACGGGCGGTCCTTGCAACAGGACGGGTTGTCCATGCACAGGACGGGCGGTCCTTGCAACAGGACGGGTTGTCCATGCACAGGACAGGCGGTCCTTGCACCAGGACGGGTGGTCCATGCACCAGGACGGGTGGTCCATGGACCAGGACGGGTGGTGCATGCACCAGGACGGGTTGTCCATGCACAGGACGGGTGGTCCTTGCAACAGGACGGGTTGTCCATGCACCAGGACGGGTGGCCCTTGCAACAGGACGGGTTGTCCATGCACAGGACGGGTGGTCCTTGCAACAGGACAGGTTGTCCATGCACCAGGATGGGCGGTCCTTGCAACAGGACGGGTTGTCCATGCACAGGACGGGTTGTCCATGGACCAGGATAGATGATCCATGCGCCGGGACAGGCGGTCCATGGACCAGGACGGATGGTCTATGCGCTGGGACAGGCGGTCCATGCACCAGGACAGGTGGTCCATGGACCAGGACGGATGGTCTATGCGCTGGGACAGGCGGTCCATGCACCAGGACAGGTGGTCCATGGACCAGGACAGGCGGTCCATGCACCAGGACAGGTGGTCCATGCAACAGGACAGGTGGTCCATGGACCAGGACGGATGGTCTATGCGCTGGGACAGGCGGTCCATGCACCAGGACAGGTGGTCCATGGACCAGGACGGGTGGTCCATGCAACAGGACAGGCGGTCCATGCACCAGGACGGGTGGTGCATGCAACAGGATGGGTGGTGCATGCAACAGGACGGGTGGTCCATGGACCAGGACGGATGGTCTATGCGCTGGGACAGGCGGTCCATGCACCAGGACAGGTGGTCCATGCAACAGGACGGGTGGTGCATGCAACAGGACGGGTGGTCCATGGACCAGGACGGATGGTCTATGCACTGGGACAGGCGGTCCATGCACCAGGACAGGTGGTCCATGGACCAGGACAGGTGGTCCATGGACCAGGACGGGTGGTGCATGGACCAGGATAGATGGTCTATGCGCTGGGACAGGCGGTCCATGCACCAGGACAGGTGGTCCATGGACCAGGACGGGTGGTGCATGGACCAGGACGGGTGGTCCATGAACCAGGACGGGTGGTGCATGCACAGGACGGGCGGTCCTTGCAACAGGACAGGTTGTCCATGCACAGGACGGGTGGTCCATGGACCAGGACGGATGGTCTATGCGCTGGGACAGGCGGTCCATGGACCAGGACAGGTGGTCCATGGACCAGGACGGGCGGTCCTTGCAACAGGACAGGCAGTCCATGCACCAGGACAGGTGGTCCATGGACCAGGACGGGCGGTCCTTGCAACAGGACAGGCAGTCCATGCACAGGACGGGTGGTCCATGGACCAGGACGGATGGTCTATGCGCTGGGACAGGCGGTCCATGGACCAGGACGGGCGGTCCTTGCAACAGGACAGGCAGTCCATGCACCAGGACAGGTGGTCCATGGACCAGGACGGGCGGTCCTTGCAACAGGACAGGCAGTCCATGCACAGGACGGGTGGTCCATGGACCAGGACGGATGGTCTATGCGCTGGGACAGGCGGTCCATGGACCAGGACAGGTGGTCCATGGACCAGGACGGGTTGTCCATGCACAGGACGGGCGGTCCTTGCAACAGGACGGGTTGTCCATGCACAGGACGGGCGGTCCTTGCAACAGGACGGGTTGTCCATGCACAGGACAGGCGGTCCTTGCAACAGGATGGGCTGTCCATGCACAGGACAGGCGGTCCTTGCACCAGGACGGGTGGTCCATGCACCAGGACGGGTGGTCCATGGACCAGGACGGGTGGTGCATGCACCAGGACGGGTGGTGCATGCACCAGGATGGGTTGTCCATGCACAGGACGGGTGGTCCTTGCAACAGGACGGGTTGTCCATGCACAGGACGGGTGGTCCTTGCAACAGGACAGGTTGTCCATGCACCAGGACGGGCGGTCCTTGCAACAGGACGGGTTGTCCATGCACAGGACGGGTGGTCCATGGACCAGGATAGATGGTCCATGCGCCGGGACAGGCGGTCCATGCACCAGGACAGGTGGTCCATGGACCAGGACGGGTGGTGCATGCACAGGACGGGCGGTCCATGGACCAGGACGGGTGGTGCATGCACCAGGACGGGTGGTCCATGGACCAGGACGGGTGGTGCATGCACAGGACGGGCGGTCCATGGACCAGGACGGATGGTCTATGCGCTGGGTCCTGCGGTCCATGCACCAGGACAGGTGGTCCATGGACCAGGACGGGTGGTCCATGCACCAGGACGGGTGGTGCATGCAACAGGACGGGTTGTCCATGCACAGGATGGGTGGTTCATGGACCAGGACGGATGGTCCATGCGCCGGAACAGGCGGTCCATGCACCAGGACAGGTGGTCCATGGACCAGGACGGGTGGTGCATGCAACAGGACGGGTGGTCCATGGACCAGGACGGATGGTCTATGCGCTGGGACAGGCGGTCCATGCACCAGGACAGGTGGTCCATGGACCAGGACGGGTGGTCCATGCAACAGGACAGGCGGTCCATGCACCAGGACAGGTGGTCCATGCAACAGGACGGGTGGTGCATGCAACAGGACGGGTGGTGCATGCACCAGGACGGGTGGTGCATGCACCAGGACGGGTGGTCCATGGACCAGGACGGGTGGTGCATGCACCAGGACGGGTGGTGCATGCACCAGGACGGGTGGTGCATGCAACAGGACGGATGGTCTATGCGCTGGGACAGGCGGTCCATGCACCAGGACAGGTGGTCCATGAACCAGGACGGGTGGTGCATGCACAGGACGGGCGGTCCTTGCAACAGGACAGGTTGTCCATGCACAGGACGGGTGGTCCATGGACCAGGACGGATGGTCTATGCGCTGGGACAGGCGGTCCATGGACCAGGACAGGTGGTCCATGGACCAGGACGGGTTGTCCATGCACAGGACGGGCGGTCCTTGCAACAGGACGGGTTGTCCATGCACAGGACGGGCGGTCCTTGCAACAGGACGGGTTGTCCATGCACAGGACAGGCGGTCCTTGCAACAGGACGGGTTGTCCATGCACAGGACGGGTGGTCCATGGACCAGGACGGATGGTCCATGCGCCGGGACAGGCGGTCCATGCACCAGGACAGGTGGTCCATGGACCAGGACGGGTGGTGCTTGCACAGGACGGGCGGTCCATGGACCAGGACGGGTGGTGCATGCACCAGGACGGGTGGTCCATGGACCAGGACGGGTGGTGCATGCACAGGACGGGCGGTCCATGGACCAGGACGGATGGTCTATGCGCTGGGACCTGCGGTCCATGCACCAGGACAGGTGGTCCATGGACCAGGACGGGTGGTCCATGGACCAGGACGGGTGGTCCATGCACCAGGACGGGTGGTGCATGCAACAGGACGGGTTGTCCATGCACAGGACGGGTGGTCCATGGACCAGGACGGATGGTCCATGCACCGGGACAGGCGGTCCATGCACCAGGACAGGTGGTCCATGGACCAGGACGGGTGGTGCATGCACAGGACGGGCGGTCCATGGACTAGGACGGGTGGTGCATGCACAGGACGGGCGGTCCTTGCAACAGGATGGGTTGTCCATCCACAGGACAGGCGGTCCTTGCAACAGGATGGGTTGTCCATGCACAGGACAGGCGGTCCTTGCAACAGGACAGGTTGTCCATGCACAGGACGGGCGGTCCATGGACCAGGACGGATGGTCTATGCGCTGGGTCCTGCGGTCCATGCACCAGGACAGGTGGTCCATGGACCAGGACGGGTGGTCCATGCACCAGGACGGGTGGTGCATGCAACAGGACGGGTTGTCCATGCACAGGATGGGTGGTCCATGGACCAGGACGGATGGTCCATGCGCCGTGACAGGCGGTCCATGCACCAGGACAGGTGGTCCATGGACCAGGACGGGTGGTGCATGCAACAGGATGGGTGGTCCATGGACCAGGACGGATGGTCTATGCGCTGGGACAGGCGGTCCATGCACCAGGACAGGTGGTCCATGGACCAGGACGGGTGGTCCATGCAACAGGACAGGCGGTCCATGCAACAGGACGGGTGGTGCATGCAACAGGACGGGTGGTGCATGCACCAGGACGGGTGGTGCATGCAACAGGACGGGTGGTCCATGGACCAGGACGGATGGTCTATGCGCTGGGACAGGCGGTCCATGCACCAGGACAGGTGGTCCATGGACCAGGACGGGTGGTCCATGAACCAGGACGGGTGGTGCATGCACAGGACGGGCGGTCCTTGCAACAGGACAGGTTGTCCATGCACAGGACGGGTGGTCCATGGACCAGGACGGATGGTCTATGCGCTGGGACAGGCGGTCCATGGACCAGGACAGGTGGTCCATGGACCAGGACGGGTTGTACATGCACAGGACGGGCGGTCCTTGCAACAGGACGGGTTGTCCATGCACAGGACGGGCGGTCCTTGCAACAGGACGGGTTGTCCATGCACAGGACAGGCGGTCCTTGCAACAGGATGGGCTGTCCATGCACAGGACAGGCGGTCCTTGCACCAGGACGGGTGGTCCATGCACCAGGACGGGTGGTGCATGCACAGGACGGGTGGTGCATGCACCAGGACGGGTGGTGCATGCACCAGGATGGGTTGTCCATGCACAGGACGGGTGGTCCTTGCAACAGGACGGGTTGTCCATGCACCAGGACGGGTGGTCCTTGCAACAGGACGGGTTGTTCATGCACAGGACGGGTGGTCCTTGCAACAGGACAGGTTGTCCATGCACCAGGACGGGCGGTCCTTGCAACAGGACGGGTTGTCCATGCACAGGACGGGTGGTCCATGGACCAGGACGGATGGTCCATGCGCCGGGACAGGCGGTCCATGCACCAGGACAGGTGGTCCATGGACCAGGACGGGTGGTGCATGCACAGGACGGGCGGTCCATGGACCAGGACGGGTGGTGCATGCACCAGGACGGGTGGTCCATGGACCAGGACGGGTGGTGCATGCACAGGACGGGCGGTCCATGGACCAGGACGGATGGTCTATGCGCTGGGACCTGCGGTCCTTGCACCAGGACAGGTGGTCCATGGACCAGGACGGGTGGTCCATGCACCAGGACGGGTGGTGCATGCAACAGGACGGGTTGTCCATGCACAGGACGGGTGGTCCATGGACCAGGACGGATGGTCCATGCACCGGGACAGGCGGTCCATGCACCAGGACAGGTGGTCCATGGACCAGGACGGGTGGTGCATGCACAGGACGGGCGGTCCATGGACTAGGACGGGTGGTGCATGCACAGGACGGGCGGTCCTTGCAACAGGATGGGTTGTCCATCCACAGGACAGGCGGTCCTTGCAACAGGATGGGTTGTCCATGCACAGGACAGGCGGTCCTTGCAACAGGACAGGTTGTCCATGCACAGGACGGGCGGTCCATGGACCAGGACGGATGGTCTATGCGCTGGGTCCTGCGGTCCATGCACCAGGACAGGCGGTCCATGGACTAGGACGGGTGGTGCATGCACAGGACGGGCGGTCCTTGCAACAGGATGGGTTGTCCATCCACAGGACAGGCGGTCCTTGCAACAGGATGGGTTGTCCATGCACAGGACAGGCGGTCCTTGCAACAGGACAGGTTGTCCATGCACAGGACGGGCGGTCCTTGCAACAGGACGGGTTGTCCATGCACAGGACAGGTGGGACAGGCTGATGGGAGGATCTGATGGGAGGATCTGATTGGATGATCTGACGGGATAATCTGATAGGAGGATCTGATTGGATGATCTGACGGGATGATCTGATGGGAGGATCTGATGGGAGGATCTGGTTGGATGATCTGATGGGAGGATCTGATGGGAGGATCTGATTGGATGATCTGACGGGATGATCTGATTGGATGATCCGATGGGAGGATCTGATTGGATGATCTGATGGGAGGATCTGATTGGATGATCTGACGGGATGATCTGATTGGATGATCTGATGGGAGGATCTGATAGGAGGATCTGATTGGATGATCTGACGGGATGATCTGATTGGATGATCTGATGGGAGGATCTGATTGGATGATCTGACGGGATGATCTGATTGGATGATCCGATGGGAGGATCTGATTGGATGATCTGATGGGAGGATCTGATTGGATGATCTGACGGGATGATCTGATTGGATGATCTGATGGGAGGATCTGATAGGAGGATCTGATTGGATGATCTGACGGGATGATCTGATTGGATGATCTGATGGGAGGATCTGATTGGATGATCTGATGGGAGCATCTGATAGGAGGATCTGATTGGATGATCTGACGGGATGATCTGATTGGATGATCTGATGGGAGGATCTGATGGGAGGATCTGACGGGATGATCTGATTGGATGATCCGATGGGAGGATCTGATTGGATGATCTGATGGGAGGATCTGATTGGATGATCTGATGGGAGGATCTGATTGGATGATCTGACGGGATGATCTGATTGGATGATCCGATGGGAGGATCTGATTGGATGATCTGATGGGAGGATCTGATTGGATGATCTGACGGGATGATCTGATTGGATGATCTGATGGGAGGATCTGATTGGATGATCTGATGGGAGGATCTGATGGGAGGATCTGATTGGATGATCTGACGGGATGATCTGATGGGAGGATCTGATGGGAGGATCTGATTGGATGATCTGATGGGAGGATCTGATGGGAGGATCTGATTGGATGATCTGATTGGATGATCTGATGGGAGGATCTTATTGGATGATCTGATGGGAGGATCTGATGGGAGGATCTGATTGGATGATCTGATTGGATGATCTGACGGGATGATCTGACTGGATGATCCGATGGGAGGATCTGATTGGATGATCTGATGGGAGGATCTGATTGGATGATCTGACGGGATGATCTGATGGGAGGATCTGATGGGAGGATCTGATTGGATGATCTGATGGGAGGATCTGATTGGATGATCTGATTGGATGATCTGATGGGAGGATCTGATTGGATGATCTGATTGGATGATCTGACGGGATGATCTGATGGGAGGATCTGATGGGAGGATCTGATTGGATGATCTGATGGGAGGATCTGATTGGATGATCTGATTGGATGATCTGATGGGAGGATCAGCTAACACGCTGCTGCTTATATAATCCATATTTTCCTGACTAACACCTTCATTTCTTTTAGCTGTGAACGGGGAGAGCAGTGTTCTGATCACAGCTTCATTAATATTATGTAAGAATGGCTGTGAATAATTTTAGCATCTCAACTCAATTAGTCTGTTTCATCCCTCTGTGACTTCTTTTAACACGACGAATGATCACAGTGAATATTTTTAGGGTCAGAGCAACCCAATTAACTACAACTTCATGCTTCAGTGAGCTACAGCAGAGAACGCTTTTTAGTGGCGCTGCTTACCCTCTGTTGCATAACCCTTTTATTTCTCTTTAATTATAAAACATCATTAATAGGTAACCTCGGCGGCTGTCGTACACTCCAAACTTTCCTGTTCTTCAGAGTTATGTAAAAGAGTTGATTACGGTTTTCCTTCATCTCAGCAGCTGCTCCGACATTTCAGACACAAAACAAGATGTTTTCATCAGGCAGGTTTCTGAACATTGATTCAGCTTCAGGTCTGGCAAAAACCTGCAGCCGTAGTTCCCACAAGCTTCACAATGGTCCATGCATTCATTCATTCACCTGTTAATTAATCCATTCATTCATTCTTCCATCCGTCCGTCCATTCATTCATTCAGTCATCCATTCTCCAAAATGCTTAGTCAAGTTCTTATTCTCAGGGAAATGCAGTCTATCACAGCAACAAGCAAGAGGCGGGACACCTGGACAGGTCGCTTGTCCATCATTTTTCTTCCAATTATATCTAAATAAATAAACAGAAACAGAAAAAAGGCAAATAAAATGAAATCCAGCCAATTATTAGATTAATTACTTTTAAATGACTCTACATTTAAAAAAAAACATTAAGTTCCATCAATCTGAAAGGTAAAAATCCAGCATCTTACATGATGTTCAGTCATTTTTCCAGATTGACATGCGTGTGCATTTCCACATGTGTGTCGTAATCCCAACTCGCTTCATCATACAAACTGAAATCACATGGAGTAAGTGAGAAAGAAACGACTTCTCCTGACGTGGAAAATTTTATACTTGAACAAAAAACATGAAACCTCACCCAGTTGAGGTGGCTCGGGCATCTGGTCAGGATGCCTCCTGGACCTCCCTGGTGAGGTGTTCCAGGCACGTCCCTCTGGGAGGAGACCCCGGGGAAGACCCAGGACACGCTGGAGGGATTATATCTCTCGGCTGGCCTGGGAACGCCTCGGGATCCCCCCCGCAGAGTTGGTAAATGTGGCTGGGGAGAGGGAAGTCTGGGCTTCCCTGCTTAGGCTGCTGCCCCCGCGACCCGACCCCGGATAAGCGGCAGAAGATGGATGGATGGAAATTACAGTTACTATTATTACATTACAGTAACTATCATTAGATCACAGTAATTATTATTAGATTACAGTAACTATTTTTAGATTACAGTTACTATTAGAATATAACTAGTTACTAAATTCATCGTGTGGCGAGATTGGATCCTCCGGGGACTCCGGGATATCATCAGATATCATCCGATATCCCAGCATATATCATCCAATATTACAGCAGATATCATCTGATATCCCAGCAAATCATACCAGATTTTACAGCAGATATCAGGAGATATTGCAGTAGATTTTACAGGCAAAGCTTGTTTGTAGTAAATTTTAAACACTAACAGATGAAACTCCTGTTCTTCCTTCCATGTTGTGTCATTAGTGGATCTGCAGAGAAATCAGCTTTATGGTCCTTTAACTTTCAGGCATGATTGTCTCTGTAGGTTTAATGTCATAGATTTTAAGGCAATAAGAATACTTTGTGTGTTTTTAACAGCATACATCATGAGGAGATGATATTTACATGAAACAGCCTGTAAATATTATTAGTTCCTTTCAGTAAATAACTTCTTAACGTGTATGGACCTGCTGAGTGATGGATGAACAAGCCTGGAAAATAAACATGCTAATTAGTGAAGCATCAGGCAGTAATTAGTTTCACTCTGACAGCAGTTTTACTTTACTGAACAATCAATGACATTGCCATGACGATCACTAATCGATATCGGCTTAACAGACTTAAAGCTGGGGTAGGTAATGTTGGGGAGCTAGCAAAATGTGAAAGTGGCGCCCTGTCTTGGCTCCTCCCACCTCTGTTTTGTTCCTTGTGTGGTCCAAGGCTTTTTAATAAGAAATGAACAACTCCATTTGGGTCGGATTGTTTGGATTGGTCAGAGTTTTTACATATTTACATTAAACTGAGGGGTCTAACTATATTTCTTATTGTTCATGATTACAGAATGTAGAGACTACTATCAGGACGAGGAACCGCTTCACCCAGAGGAACACGTCTCTGAGAGACATTACCTACTGGAGATTTAAGAGACCAAACTTCTGCTTCCACCCGGCAGAAACGGTGTCTACGTAACCATTTCCTGTTCGCATGTTCATCTGTGTTCATGTGTGTATGTTCATGCATAGTCTCTACTCCAGCAGACGCCCGTTAGACACTGTTTTTCAGCAGATGCAAGCAAGCATGTTTGTAAGTTAGCCACTTCACTGGACTTTAGTGAATTATCTAAGAAGTGGCCACCACCCCAGAATACATATACTACATACACACATTAAGCAGTAAAGTAAAATAAAGCAGAATACATTTATAGGATATATATATCATACAAGTTTTTGTTGTTTATGTTTTTGAAAAATAGACATAAAAAACATGAAAAGCACTGATTGACATGAGGTGCAGTAACAGCATCTGGCCTGTAGATGGCGTGTATTTATTCTTTTAAGGAAATAAAATAGACTGTATCTAAAAGATGGGCGGAGCCTCCGTGACGTCACCCGTAGGTTTCTGAAGAGCTGAATTGAAGCTCGGTGGGCGGTTCCTACCATCACCATCTTGGCAGGGTCATGCGCGTCGTCTCACCCGGAAAATACAAATATGGGCAAAGAGGTGGAGCTGAGAGGGGGGCTGTGAGCATCATGGTGGATAATTGACATCTAGCGAACTCCGACCTTTCTGTAGTTAAGAGCTAACCAAGCTAACCTAGAGATAACAGGAGCTAACCAGCTAACGGAGGTAAGCGGGCTAAAGATAAGTCACGTTGTTAACCGGCTAAAAAAGTGTATTTTTATTCATCATCAGTTCCTACAATATTTTTCTACACATTGATTTATTGGGGGGTGGGTGGTGGGGGTGGCAACCTCTACTGGCGTAGCAATCGTATGTATAAACAAATCTAAAATTCTTTGTTGATGACAAAGTGTCGGGTTATTGCCGGAGGTGATAATACACCAATGATAACATATAAATGCAGACATCGATTTTGACCAGAAAACAACAGAAATTATTCACAATGTCCCTTTCGGCAAAGTTTTTACAATAAAATTGTGCAAAAATTCTCAGAAACTTTATGAGAAGTGACTCATGGGTCACATATAAAGTTCTGTTTGTATCCCTGTTTATTTGGAGGTGAGTTTACTCTCACCTGTTCTGGAAGCCGTGGAGCATCCTTCCCCTCGTGGCGTGTCTTCTGCGGGACGGCGTAGAGGTTGTTCTTTCACCGCTGCACTAATGCATGATAGATGCCTGATGTGGGACTCACATCCCAGGTGTGAGCTGCTCCCTAACCACATCCTCTTCATCGTAAATAACAACGTACACCGGAGAAGGGGAGACTGCCAGAGGGTGGCTTTCATCCAGACAGCTGCTTAAAAGCATTTAGCTAATGGCAGCCATAGATCAGCAGAGGTTCTGTCCATTCTTTGTGACTTTTACTGTCAGCTTCTTATAAATAGTCTGTTTTATAATCTATACCAACATACCCTGGAAGTCACAGCGATGCCCAGTTTGCTGGAACCAGTTTGACTTTGAGACACAACAATCCGTTAAACTGGACGTAGGACGAGTGGAGTACATACAGGACTTTTACTTTTACCTTCTCCTGGTTCTTCTTTACTCCACACATGAAAAACGAGACTGTGTGTTTGTGGGTGGGTGGGTGGGGGGCGGGGGGTAAGGGGGAAATAGTTCGGGTAAGTGAGTGGGCAACGGGATGCGGATGAGGACGGCTGGGGTGGGGGCATGTTAGGGGGGACACAATGAGATGGATGCGTGTATGATGTAGTGTGTATAAGGAATGTGAGGCCGGATGGAAGGGGGGTTAGGGGGTGTGTAGAGTGGAGTATGTGATGGGGTGTGTGTGGGTGTATAGAGGTGGAGGGACGGGGTCGGAGTGTGGGCATGTATAGGGGGACAGTGTGTAAGGGGAACTGGTGTGGGTTGTGTGTAAAGCAGAAGAGTGTGTGGATGGGGACTGAGTAGGGGGTGTGTGATGAGTGTGAGGGTAGGTCGAGGAGAGCGTGTGAAGGGGGTGTAATGGGGTGTGTGTGTGTGTGTGTGTGTGTGTGAATGGGGTGGGGGGCAGAGGGGTTTGGGAGTGCGAGATGGGGTGTCTGTAAGCGACAGGATCGATAGGTGTGTGTGTGTGTGTGTGTGTGTGTGTGTGTGTGTGTGTGTGTGTGTGTGTTGGAGGGGTGAAAGGGCCTTGGTGCCCGGGGAGCGCTGTCGGTGCACTGGGGCGCGGCCTGGCTGCCATTCGGTGGCGGTCTGGGTGTCCTGGCTCTCCATTGGCGTGGGCTGTACCTTCTGCCTACGGGGTGGGGGGTTGCCTTCGGGCTCTTGGGGTCCTGGGGCCCGCACTCTGTCTGCCCTGGGTGGCCGGTGCCTGGCGGAGCCGGGCTATGCCGGTCCGGGCCTGCTGGGGCCCGTTCCCCATGACTGCAGGGGGCTCTACTGGGGCCCCCCCTCTGCCACCTCCCTGGTGGATGCATGGCTGGCTCCGGAGCGGGGGGGTTGGGATCTGTGCTTGGGGACGGCTGCCAGCTGCCCAGGTCTCGGGGTTCTCCAGGCCTTCCTCTTGTCTTTGTGTGGGCGGGGCCACAATGTGTGGGCGGGGCCACATTGGCACGCTCTCTCTTCTCTGAACACGTTCCACTCTGCATGTTCTGCATGTGACACAGTCACTGAGTCGTCCTGCAGGTTCATTTACTAACAACGGCTGGTTTTCTTCCTGTGTGTCTGATCTAACTTGTGAGCTCTGGGTTTTCCTGATAGTTGACGGCTTCATCCTCCCGCAGGGGGAACATGACTCCAGTGTGTATAGGTGTATGGATGTGTGTATATATAGGCGGGTGTGTATGTGTGCTTATATAAACGCAAATGTATGTAGGTTTTTCTCTTTTTCATTCTTTCTATTTTCTTCTCTCTCTCTTTTTTTCTCTCTACCAGGTGTTTTCTGTTTTCTCTTCTTCCCGATTCTCTGTCTGTCCCTCTTCTGTCCTCTTTGGTCCAGTCCATCAAGGGGAGCATTATATCTATGATGCTTCCCTTGGCAAAGTAAATTTGCCTAGCCAGCAGAATACAGCATCCAAAAAAACATTCTGCCAGCTTAAATGCTGGACAAGACAAAAAACAAAAACAAAAAAACAATAAAACCCAGCCTCGTGACGATGAAATAACCAGCATCAGACAGATAGAATCAGACAGCTATTCAGTTTAATTCAATTCAGCTTTATTTGTACAGCGCCACTTCACAACAATGTTGTCACAGGGCACTTTACATACACGAATGTATGTACAACTGCACTCATTCAGGAAGACCTGCGGAAAAAAGGAGAAATAAGTTCGAGACGGCAATATTGGCATATATTTATACGTTAATATATTAGAGAAATAGAGTGAGGTACTTCTCAGTGCATCAGGTAACATCTCTATTGCTACATAAGTAATGGATGGCTAGACTACCCATAACTATAAGAGCAATGAGCAGAACCTGGACAGTTGGGTCCCGTACATGCAGACTCCAACTCAGGAGATGCTCATATCCTAACTATAAGAATCATGGAAAAGGAAGGTTTTCAGCTCCATCTTAAAGGTGTGGAGGGAGTCTGCCTCCTGAACCCACGGTGGGAGCTGGTTCCATAAGAGAGGAGCCTGATAGCTAAAGGCCCTTCCTCCCATAGTACTCTTTGAGACTCTGGGAACCACCAGTAAACCTGCAGTCTGAGAGCCAAGTGCTCTATTTGGAATATATGGAACTATAAGATCTTTTATGTACAATGGAGCTTGGTCATGGAGAGCTTTATATGTGAGGAGAAGAATTTTAAACTTTATCCTGGATTTAACAGGGAGCCAGTGTAGAGAGGCTAAAACTGGTGAAATATGATCTCTCCTGCTAGTCCTCATCAGAACCCTCGCTGCAGCATTTTGGATCAGATGGAGACTTTTCAGGGCATATTTGGGACAACCCATGACTAAGGAATTGCAGTAATCCAGCCTGGAAGTAATAAAGGCATGGACTCATTTTTCTGCATCTTTCTGAGACAAGATGCTCCTAACTTTTGCAATATTACGCCGGTGGAAGAAGGCGGTTCTAGAAACCTGTTTTAAATGTGAGCTAAAAGACAAGTCCTGGTCAATAATGACTCCAAGATTCCTCACAGTGGTACTGGAGGCCAGATTAATGCCATCCAGATTATTTACATAACTGGATCATTTTGTTCTAAGTTTTTCAGCCCGAAGATAACGACCTCTGTCTTGTCTGAGTTTAAAAGGAGAAAATTCAGTCATCCAGGTCTTGATGTCTGTAAGACATCTTTGTAATCTAAGAAACTGATTGGTTTCATCTGACTTCATGGAGAGGTAGATCTGAGTGTCATCCGCATAGCAATGAACATTTATACCATGCTGCCTGATGATATTTCCTAAGGGAAGCATGTATAATGTGAAAAGTATTGGTCCAAGTACAGAACCCTGAGGAACTCCATGACTTACCCTGGTGTGTGAGGAAGACTCATCATTTACATTTACAAACTGAAATCTATCAGATAAATATGACTGGAACCAGTTTAATGCGGTCCCTTTAATCCCAATAACATGTTCCAGCCTCTGCAGCAGAATATTGTGATCAATAGTGTCGAATGCAGAACTGAGATCTAAAAGAATGAGTCCAGACAGAAGTCCTTTATCTGAGGCCATGAGAAGATCATTAGACTTTCACCAGTGCTGTCTCTGTGCTATGATGAGCTCTAAATCCTGACTGGAACTCTTCAGATTGTTTCTGCTCAGATAGGAACATAGTTGGGTTGAAACTGAGAATTTTAGACCAGAAGGGGAGATTAGATATTTGTCTATAATTAGCTAAAACTCCTGGATCCAGAGTTGGTTTTTTAAGCAACGATTTAATTACAGCTGTCTTAACATATTGAGGTACATATCCTATTAATAGAGATGAATTGATCAGGTCCAGTACAGATGTATTGATTAAGAAACATATTTCCTTGAATAATCTGGTTGGGATGGGGTCTAAAACACAGGCTGAAGGTTTAGATGAAGCTATTATGTTGGTTAACTCAGAGAGCTGTACAGGCAAGAAACGGTCCAAATGACAATCAGCTTCTAAAGACGTCTCTAAGGCTGCTGCAGATGAAATAACATTAGTAGTGTTCAGGTTATTACTGATTTCCTTCCTGATAGAAACTATTTTGTTTCCAAAGAAACTCATAAAGTCGTCACAGCTGAGGTTGAAAGGAATAGATGGCTCAACGGCACTATGGCTCTTAGTCAGTCTGGTTCCAGTGCTGAAGAGAAACCTGGGGTTGTTCTTCTTCTCCTCTATCAATGATGAATAATAAGCTGTTCTAGCCACACACAAGGCTTTTTTATACACTATTAACTTTCTTTCCAGACTATGCGACACTCTTCTAAGCCAGATGAACGCCATTTTCTTTCCAAACGTCTTGATGTCTGTTTTAAAGCTTGAAGCTGGGAATTAAACCACCGGGCCGCTTCTTCTGACTGGTTCTCTTCTTCTTTAGAGGAGCAACATTATCTAGTGTTATACGCATTAAAGCTGTCATTCTAGCAACACATTCATGGACCTGTGTTGGAGTAAAGCTCGGATGGGTGTTTCCTGTCAGGTTAACACATGGTGTTGGAGGAAATACTGCTGAAATAGACTTCTTAAATTTGTTAACAACACTATCTGACAAACATCGACTGTAATGAATTTTCTTCCCAGCCCTTGTGTAGTCAAGTAAAGTAAACTCAAAAGTTAATAAAAATGATCAGACAGAACAGGGTTATGAGGAAAAACTGTTAGTTGATCACTTTTGATGCCACATGTCAGAAGAAGATCCAGAGTGTGAGGATGAGAATGAGTCGATCTGTGGACATTTTGGGAAAATCCAGTTGAACTTAATATAGAGTTAAAGGCAATGGTTAAACTGTCATGTTCATCATCAAGATGTATGTTAAAATCCCCCAGAACAATAACTTTATCAGTATTCAGCACTAAGTCTGATAAGAGGTCTGAGAAGTCAGTTAGGAACTGAGAGGAAGATCCAGGTGGACGGTAGACTACTACTAGGAGAAGTGGCTTCTCTCATTTCCATCTTGGGTGGGATAGACTAAGAGTCAGGTGTTCAAAGCTATTGGAACTATTTTTATGTTTAGGACTAATCAATAGTTCTGATTTATAGATAGCTGCCATACCTCCTCCTCGACCTGTAGTTCTGGGAACATGAAAATTTAGACAATCTGGTGGAGTCGATTCATTAATACTAACATGATCCTCCTGCTGCAGCAGGTTTCCGTGAGACAGAATAGAGCAATAAGATGATCAGTAATCAGGTCATTGATTAACAGAGACTTAGACACAAGAGATCTAATATTCAATAAACCGCATTTAATGGTTTTATTTTGTCTGATTAGATTCATTGTTTTGATATTAATGAGGTTTTCATGATATACTCCACCTGTGCTGTCTGTTTTATTCTTTCTGGGTTGTGGGGGGGGGGGGGGGGGGGGGGGGGGCAGACAGCATCAGACAGCTACCATCAGACACAACTAGCATCATACAGATAGCATGCGCCAACTAGCATCAGACAGATAGCATGCGCCAACTAGCATCAGACAGATAGCATGAGCCAACTAGCATCAGACAGATAGCATGACACAAC
The DNA here is from genome assembly GCF_933228915.1 of Telmatherina bonti. Lineage (NCBI taxonomy): Eukaryota > Metazoa > Chordata > Actinopteri > Atheriniformes > Telmatherinidae > Telmatherina > Telmatherina bonti. The sequence goes on along the minus strand of NC_136610.1, from coordinate 39,791,940 downwards.
TAGCATCAGACAGATAGCATGACACAACTAGCATCAGACAGTTAGCATGAGACAACTAGCATCAGACAGTTAGCATGACACAACTAGCATCAGACAGATAGCATGACACAACTAGCATCAGACAGTTAGCATGAGACAACTAGCATCAGACAGATAGGATCAGACAGATAGCATGAGACTACTAGCATCAGACAGATAGGATCAGACAGATAGCATGGGGCAGCTAGCATTGGACAGATAGGATGTAACTGCTAGCATGAGACAACTAGCATTAGACATCTAGCATGAAACAACATGAGGCAGCTAACATTCTGCAGCGTGTCCTCAGAAGCTGCCGTAATGCAGGAGAAAAGGCCTAATGAGCAACAGAATAAACAGAATCTGGAAAGAGGAGACAATATTTAGACTGAACAGTCTGAATGTCACCGACAGTAACACTGGAGCTGTGAGGAGATACAGTTCAACACTGAGAACTCACTCTGTGTTTTCGTGTATGTGGGTGTGTGTCAGAAATGATTCAGTGACACAAAGCTAATGAGTGTTAGTGTGATGCTACACTGCTACAAGCTGTGTGAGTAAAGGGAGCTGCATGCACTGCAGTCAGTCATGAGCTCATTAGGATCGCCAGGACATCGCCAGCTACAGTGACAGGTCTGCAGGAAAAAAAAGCTGAGCATGACTTGACAGATTAAATCTCTACAAATTCATGTTTTTACACTAAAACCCTAAATAATCAGGCCTCCTTCAGCGCATGGCCGTTGCCATGGTAACGAGACTCAGCAGGAGTGTGACTACTGACATCCATGTCATTCATGAAATGTACGCCGCTGGCTAAAAGCAGCGATTCCTGCTGCTTCAGCTCTTCAGCTACAGCAGACTACACTGGCACAGGTACAACCCCCCTCACATCCTTTTAGACCTGAACCAGGAGTTGATGGGGGCTTTAAGTCCCACCGACATTTGTGTGAGGTAACGAAACTGCATGTGAAGCCCAGAAACTGTTTTCCTACTGAGCCATGTGATTAATTTGTTGTGATCTTTTACTGGTTATTGCCTTTTTGCACATTGCATGTTGTACCTGGAACGATGGAGGCAGGTGAGCGGAGCTCAAACTACTGCCATTTAAAGGAATTTAGGTTGATGACATCCTCAGGATCAGACGTTATTAGATTACAGACGTTATGTCCAGAAACTTACAGACTGTTCTCAACTGCACTGCTTTTATTTTCAGCTCCAAACACATTACAGACTCCTGCATCTCTCTTGTGTCACGCTGCCCCCTTGTGTCTCTTACTGTTGTTGAAAGTCCAGTCGCCACAGTGTGGCTCATTCCAAACAACGGGTTTGGATCGGCCTGGTTTGGATCGGCCTGGTTTGGATCTGCCTGGTTTGGATCAACCTGGTTTGAATCGGCCTGGTTTGGAACGGCCTGGTTTGAATCGGCCTGGTTTGGAACGGCCTGGTTTGGATCTGCCTGGTTTGGATCAACCTGGTTTGGAACGGCCTGGTTTGAAACGGCCTGGTTTGGATCGGCAGGGTTTGGATTGGCCTGGTTTGAAACGGCCTGGTTTGGATCAACCTGGTTTGGATCGGCAGGGTTTGTATTGACCTGGTTTGGATCGGCAGGGTTTGGATTGGCCTGGTTTGGATCGGCTTGGTTTGGATCGGCCTGGTTTGGATCGGCAGGGTTTGGATTGGCCTGGTTTGGATCAACCTGATTTGGATTCGCCTGGTTTGGATCGGCAGGGTTTGGATTGGCCCGGTTTGGATCGGCTTGGTTTGGATCGGCCTGGTTTGGATCGGCCTGGTTTGGATCGGCAGGGTTTGGATTGGCCTGGTTTGGATCAACCTGGTTTGGATCGGCCTGGTTTGGAACAGCCTGGTTTTGATCGGCCTGGTTTGGATTGGCCTGGTTTGGATCGGCCTGGTTTGGAACGGCCTGGTTTGGATTGGCCCGGTTTGGATCGGCTTGGTTTGGATCGGCCTGGTTTGGATTCGCCTGGTTTGGATCGGCAGGGTTTGGATTGGCCCGGTTTGGATCGGCTTGGTTTGGATCGGCCTGGTTTGGATTCGCCTGGTTTGGATCGGCAGGGTTTGGATTGGCCTGGTTTGGATCGGCTTGGTTTGGATCGGCCTGGTTTGGATCGGCAGGGTTTGGATTGGCCTGGTTTGGATCAACCTGATTTGGATTCGCCTGGTTTGGATCGGCAGGGTTTGGATTGGCCCGGTTTGGATCGGCTTGGTTTGGATCGGCCTGGTTTGGATCGGCCTGGTTTGGATCAACCTGATTTGGATTCGCCTGGTTTGGATCGGCAGGGTTTGGATTGGCCCGGTTTGGATCGGCTTGGTTTGGATCGGCCTGGTTTGGATTCGCCTGGTTTGGATCGGCAGGGTTTGGATTGGCCTGGTTTGGATCGGCTTGGTTTGGATCGGCCTGGTTTGGATCGGCAGGGTTTGGATTGGCCTGGTTTGGATCAACCTGATTTGGATTCGCCTGGTTTGGATCGGCAGGGTTTGGATTGGCCCGGTTTGGATCGGCTTGGTTTGGATCGGCCTGGTTTGGATCGGCCTGGTTTGGATCGGCAGGGTTTGGATTGGCCTGGTTTGGATCAACCTGGTTTGGATCGGCCTGGTTTGGAACAGCCTGGTTTTGATCGGCCTGGTTTGGATTGGCCTGGTTTGGATCGGCCTGGTTTGGAACGGCCTGGTTTGGAACGGCCTGATTTGGAACGGCCTGGTTTGGATCAACCTGGTTTGGATCGGCCTGGTTTGGATCGGCAGGGTTTGGATCGGCCTGGTTTGGAACGGCCTGGTTTGGATCTGCCTGGTTTGGATCAGCCTGGTTTGAAACGGCCTGGTTTGGATCAACCTGGTTTGGATCGGCAGTGTTTGTATTGACCTGGTTTGGATCGGCAGGGTTTGGATTGGCCTGGTTTGGATCGGCTTGGTTTGGATCGGCCTGGTTTGGATCGGCAGGGTTTGGATTGGCCTGGTTTGGATCAACCTGATTTGGATCGGCCTGGTTTGGAACAGCCTGGTTTTGATCGGCCTGGTTTGGATCGGCCTGGTTTGGAACGGCCTGGTTTGGATCGGCAGGGTTTGGATTGGCCTGGTTTGAAACGGCCTGGTTTGGATCAACCTGGTTTGGATCGGCAGGGTTTGTATTGACCTGGTTTGGATCAACCTGATTTGGATCGGCCTGGTTTGGATCGGCAGGGTTTGGATTGGCCCGGTTTGGATCGGCTTGGTTTGGATCGGCCTGGTTTGGATCGGCCTGGTTTGGATCGGCCTGGTTTGGATCGGCAGGGTTTGGATCGGCCTGGTTTGGAACAGCCTGGTTTGGAACAGCCTGGTTTTGATCGGCCTGGTTTGGATCGGCCTGGTTTGGATCGGCCTGGTTTGGATTGGCCTGGTTTGGAACGGCCTGATTTGGAACGGCCTGGTTTGGATCAACCTGGTTTGGATCGGCCTGGTTTGGATCGGCAGGGTTTGGATCGGCCTGGTTTGGAACGGCCTGGTTTGGATCTGCCTGGTTTGGATCAGCCTGGTTTGAAACGGCCTGGTTTGGATCAACCTGGTTTGGATCGGCAGTGTTTGTATTGACCTGGTTTGGATCGGCAGGGTTTGGATTGGCCTGGTTTGGATCGGCTTGGTTTGGATCGGCCTGGTTTGGATCGGCCTGGTTTGGATCGGCCTGGTTTGGATCGGCAGGGTTTGGATTGGCCTGGTTTGGATCAACCTGATTTGGATCGGCCTGGTTTGGATCGGCCTGGTTTGGATCAACCTGGTTTGGATCGGCCTGGTTTGGATCGGCCTGGTTTGGATCGGCAGGGTTTGGATTGGCCTGGTTTGGATCAACCTGATTTGGATCGGCCTGGTTTGGATCGGCCTGGTTTGGATCAACCTGATTTGGATCGGCCTGGTTTGGATCGGCCTGGTTTGGATCAACCTGGTTTGGATCAACCTGATTTGGATCGGCCTGGTTTGGATCGGCCTGGTTTGGATCAACCTGGTTTGGATCAACCTGGTTTGGATCGGCCTGGTTTGGAACGGCCTGGTTTTGATCGGCCTGGTTTGGATCAACCTGGTTTGGATCGGCCTGGTTTGGATCGGCAGGGTTTGGATCGGCCTGGTTTGGAACGGCCTGGTTTGGAACGGCCTGGTTTGGATCTGCCTGGTTTGGATCAGCCTGGTTTCAAAAGGCCTGGTTTGGATCAACCTGGTTTGGATCGGCAGGGTTTGTATTGACCTGGTTTGGATCGGCCTGGTTTGGATTGGCCTGGTTTGGATCGGCTTGGTTTGGATCGGCCTGGTTTGGATCGGCAGGGTTTGGATCGGCCTGGTTTGGATCAACCTGGTTTGGATCGGCCTGGTTTGGATCGGCCTGGTTTGGATCGGCCTGGTTTGGAACAGCCTGTTTTTGATCGGCCTGGTTTGGATCAACCTGGTTTGGATCGGCCTGGTTTGGATCGGCCTCGTTTGGATCAACCTGGTTTGGATCGGCCTGGTTTGGAATGGCCTGGTTTGGATCGGCCTGGTTTTGATCGGCCTGGTTTGGATCAACCTGGTTTGGATCGGCCTGGTTTGGATCAACCTGGTTTGGATCGGCCTGGTTTGGATCGGCAGGGTTTGGATCGGCCTGGTTTGGAACGGCCTGGTTTGGATCGGCCTGGTTTGGATCGGCAGGGTTTGGATCGGCCTGGTTTGGATCGGCCTGGTTTGGATCGGCCTGGTTTGGAACAGCCTGTTTTTGATCGGCCTGGTTTGGATCAACCTGGTTTGGATCGGCCTGGTTTGGATCGGCCTGGTTTGGATCAACCTGGTTTGGATCGGCCTGGTTTGGAATGGCCTGGTTTGGATCGGCCTGGTTTTGATCGGCCTGGTTTGGATCAACCTGGTTTGGATCGGCCTGGTTTGGATCAACCTGGTTTGGATCGGCCTGGTTTGGATCGGCAGGGTTTGGATCGGCCTGGTTTGGAACGGCCTGGTTTGAAACGGCCTGGTTTGGAACGGCCTGGTTTGAAGCGGCCTGGTTTGGAACGGCCTGGTTTGGATCAACCTGGTTTGGATCGGCCTGGTTTGGATCGGCAGGGTTTGTTTTGACCTGGTTTGGATCGGCCTGGTTTGGATCGGCAGGGTTTGGATCGGCCTGGTTTGGATCAACCTGGTTTGGATCGGCCTGGTTTGGATCGGCTTGGTTTGGATCGGCCTGGTTTGGATCGGCCTGGTTTGGATCGGCCTGGTTTGGATCGGCAGGGTTTGGATTGGCCTGGTTTGGATCAACCTGGTTTGGATCAGCCTGGTTTGGAACAGCCTGGTTTTGATCGGCCTGGTTTGGATCGGCCTGGTTTGGATCGGCAGGGTTTGGATCGGCCTGGTTTGGATCGGCCTGGTTTGGATCAGCCTGGTTTGAAACGGCCTGGTTTGGATCAACCTGGTTTGGATCGGCAGTGTTTGTATTGACCTGGTTTGGATCGGCAGGGTTTGGATTGGCCTGGTTTGGATCGGCTTGGTTTGGATCGGCCTGGTTTGGATCGGCCTGGTTTGGATCGGCAGGGTTTGGATTGGCCTGGTTTGGATCAACCTGATTTGGATCGGCCTGGTTTGGATCAACCTGGTTTGGATCAACCTGGTTTGGATCAACCTGGTTTGGATCGGCCTGGTTTGGAACGGCCTGGTTTTGATCGGCCTGGTTTGGATCAACCTGGTTTGGATCGGCCTGGTTTGGATCGGCAGGGCTTGGATCGGCCTGGTTTGGAACGGCCTGGTTTGGAACGGCCTGGTTTGGATCAGCCTGGTTTGGATCAGCCTGGTTTCAAAAGGCCTGGTTTGGATCAACCTGGTTTGGATCGGCAGGGTTTGTATTGACCTGGTTTGGATCGGCCTGGTTTGGATTGGCCTGGTTTGGATCGGCTTGGTTTGGATCGGCCTGGTTTGGATCGGCAGGGTTTTGATCGGCCTGGTTTTGATCGGCCTGGTTTGGATCGGCCTGGTTTGGAACAGCCTGTTTTTGATCGGCCTGGTTTGGATCAACCTGGTTTGGATCGGCCTGGTTTGGATCGGCCTGGTTTGGAACGGCCTGGTTTGGATCGGCCTGGTTTGGATCGGCCTGGTTTGGATCGGCCTGGTTTGGAACAGCCTGTTTTTGATCGGCCTGGTTTGGATCAACCTGGTTTGGATCGGCAGTGTTTGTATTGACCTGGTTTGGATCGGCAGGGTTTGGATTGGCCTGGTTTGGATCGGCTTGGTTTGGATCGGCCTGGTTTGGATCGGCCTGGTTTGGATCGGCCTGGTTTGGATCGGCCTGGTTTGGATCAACCTGGTTTGGATCAACCTGGTTTGGATCGGCCTGGTTTGGAACGGCCTGGTTTTGATCGGCCTGGTTTGGATCAACCTGGTTTGGATCGGCCTGGTTTGGATCGGCAGGGCTTGGATCGGCCTGGTTTGGAACGGCCTGGTTTGGATCGGCCTGGTTTGGATCTGCCTGGTTTGGATCAGCCTGGTTTCAAAAGGCCTGGTTTGGATCAACCTGGTTTGGATCGGCAGGGTTTGTATTGACCTGGTTTGGATCGGCCTGGTTTGGATTGGCCTGGTTTGGATCGGCTTGGTTTGGATCGGCCTGGTTTGGATCGGCAGGGTTTGGATCGGCCTGGTTTGGATCAACCTGGTTTGGATCGGCCTGGTTTGGATCGGCCTGGTTTGGATCGGCCTGGTTTGGAACAGCCTGTTTTTGATCGGCCTGGTTTGGATCAACCTGGTTTGGATCGGCCTGGGTTGGATCGGCCTCGTTTGGATCAACCTGGTTTGGATCGGCCTGGTTTGGAATGGCCTGGTTTGGATCGGCCTGGTTTTGATCGGCCTGGTTTGGATCAACCTGGTTTGGATCGGCCTGGTTTGGATCAACCTGGTTTGGATCGGCCTGGTTTGGATCGGCAGGGTTTGGATCGGCCTGGTTTGGAACGGCCTGGTTTGGATCGGCCTGGTTTGGATCGGCAGGGTTTGGATCGGCCTGGTTTGGATCGGCCTGGTTTGGATCGGCCTGGTTTGGAACAGCCTGTTTTTGATCGGCCTGGTTTGGATCAACCTGGTTTGGATCGGCCTGGTTTGGATCGGCCTGGTTTGGATCAACCTGGTTTGGATCGGCCTGGTTTGGAATGGCCTGGTTTGGATCGGCCTGGTTTTGATCGGCCTGGTTTGGATCAACCTGGTTTGGATCGGCCTGGTTTGGATCAACCTGGTTTGGATCGGCCTGGTTTGGATCGGCAGGGTTTGGATCGGCCTGGTTTGGAACGGCCTGGTTTGAAACGGCCTGGTTTGGAACGGCCTGGTTTGAAGCGGCCTGGTTTGGAACGGCCTGGTTTGGATCAACCTGGTTTGGATCGGCCTGGTTTGGATCGGCAGGGTTTGTTTTGACCTGGTTTGGATCGGCCTGGTTTGGATCGGCAGGGTTTGGATCGGCCTGGTTTGGATCAACCTGGTTTGGATCGGCCTGGTTTGGATCGGCTTGGTTTGGATCGGCCTGGTTTGGATCGGCAGGGTTTGGATTGGCCTGGTTTGGATCAACCTGGTTTGGATCAGCCTGGTTTGGAACAGCCTGGTTTTGATCGGCCTGGTTTGGATCGGCCTGGTTTGGATCGGCCTGGTTTGGATCGGCAGGGTTTGGATCGGCCTGGTTTGGATCGGCCTGGTTTGGATCGGCCTGGTTTGGATCAGCCTGGTTTGAAACGGCCTGGTTTGGATCAACCTGGTTTGGATCGGCAGTGTTTGTATTGACCTGGTTTGGATCGGCAGGGTTTGGATTGGCCTGGTTTGGATCGGCTTGGTTTGGATCGGCCTGGTTTGGATCGGCAGGGTTTGGATTGGCCTGGTTTGGATCAACCTGATTTGGATCGGCCTGGTTTGGATCGGCCTGGTTTGGAACGGCCTGGTTTTGATCGGCCTGGTTTGGATCAACCTGGTTTGGATCGGCCTGGTTTGGATCGGCAGGGCTTGGATCGGCCTGGTTTGGAACGGCCTGGTTTGGAACGGCCTGGTTTGGATCAGCCTGGTTTGGATCATCCTGGTTTCAAAAGGCCTGGTTTGGATCAACCTGGTTTGGATCGGCAGGGTTTGTATTGACCTGGTTTGGATCGGCCTGGTTTGGATTGGCCTGGTTTGGATCGGCTTGGTTTGGATCGGCCTGGTTTGGATCGGCAGGGTTTGGATCGGCCTGGTTTTGATCGGCCTGGTTTGGATCGGCCTGGTTTTGAACAGCCTGTTTTTGATCGGCCTGGTTTGGATCAACCTGGTTTGGATCGGCCTGGTTTGGATCGGCCTGGTTTGGAACGGCCTGGTTTGGATCGGCCTGGTTTGGATCGGCCTGGTTTGGATCGGCCTGGTTTGGAACAGCCTGTTTTTGATCGGCCTGGTTTGGATCAACCTGGTTTGGATCGGCCTGGTTTGGATCGGCCTGGTTTGGATCGGCCTGGTTTGGAATGGCCTGGTTTGGATCGGCCTGGTTTTGATCGGCCTGGTTTGGATTAACCTGGTTTGGATCGGCCTGGTTTGGATCAACCTGGTTTGGATCGGCCTGGTTTGGATCGGCAGGGTTTGGATCGGCCTGGTTTGGAACGGCCTGGTTTGGATCGGCCTGGTTTGGATCGGCTTGGTTTGGATCAGCCTGGTTTGGATCGGCCTGGTTTGGATCGGCCTGGTTTGGAACGGCCTGGTTTGGATCGGCCTGGTTTGGATCGGCAGGGTTTGGATCGGCCTGGTTTGGATCGGCCTGGTTTGGATCGGCCTGGTTTGGAACAGCCTGTTTTTGATCGGCCTGGTTTGGATCAACCTGGTTTGGATCGACAGGGTTTGGATCGGCCTGGTTTGGATCAACCTGGTTTGGATCGGCCTGGTTTGGAATGGCCTGGTTTGGATCGGCCTGGTTTTGATCGGCCTGGTTTGGATCAACCTGGTTTGGATCGGCCTGGTTTGGATCGGCCTGGTTTGAAACGGCCTGGTTTGGAACGGCCTGGTTTGAAGCGGCCTGGTTTGGAACGGCCTGGTTTGGATGAACCTGGTTTGGATCGGCCTGGTTTGGATCGGCAGGGTTTGTTTTGACCTGGTTTGGATCGGCCTGGTTTGGATCGGCAGGGTTTGGATCGGCCTGGTTTGGATCAACCTGGTTTGGATCGGCCTGGTTTGGATCGGCTTGGTTTGGATCGGCCTGGTTTGGATCGGCCTGGTTTGGATCGGCCTGGTTTGGATCGGCAGGGTTTGGATTGGCCTGGTTTGGATCAACCTGGTTTGGATCAGCCTGGTTTGTAACAGCCTGGTTTTGATCGGCCTGGTTTGGATCGGCCTGGTTTGGATCGGCCTGGTTTGGATCGGCAGGGTTTGGATCGGCAGGGTTTGGATCGGCCTGGTTTGGATCGGCCTGGTTTGGATCGGCAGGGTTTGGATCGGCCTGGTTTGGATCGGCCTGGTTTGGATCAGCCTGGTTTGAAACGGCCTGGTTTGGATCAACCTGGTTTGGATCGGCAGTGTTTGTATTGACCTGGTTTGGATCGGCAGGGTTTGGATTGGCCTGGTTTGGATCGGCTTGGTTTGGATCGGCCTGGTTTGGATCGGCCTGGTTTGGATCGGCAGGGTTTGGATTGGCCTGGTTTGGATCAACCTGATTTGGATCGGCCTGGTTTGGATCGGCCTGGTTTGGATCAACCTGGTTTGGATCAACCTGGTTTGGATCGGCCTGGTTTGGAACGGCCTGGTTTTGATCGGCCTGGTTTGGATCAACCTGGTTTGGATCGGCCTGGTTTGGATCGGCAGGGCTTGGATCGGCCTGGTTTGGAACGGCCTGGTTTGGAACGGCCTGGTTTGGATCAGCCTGGTTTGGATCAGCCTGGTTTCAAAAGGCCTGGTTTGGATCAACCTGGTTTGGATCGGCAGGGTTTGTATTGACCTGGTTTGGATCGGCCTGGTTTGGATTGGCCTGGTTTGGATCGGCTTGGTTTGGATCGGCCTGGTTTGGATCGGCAGGGTTTGGATCGGCCTGGTTTGTATCGGCCTGGTTTGGATCGGCCTGGTTTGGAACAGCCTGTTTTTGATCGGCCTGGTTTGGATCAACCTGGTTTGGATCGGCCTGGTTTGGATCGGCCTGGTTTGGAACGGCCTGGTTTGGATCGGCCTGGTTTGGATCGGCCTGGTTTGGATCGGCCTGGTTTGGAACAGCCTGTTTTTGATCGGCCTGGTTTGGATCAACCTGGTTTGGATCGGCCTGGTTTGGATCGGCCTGGTTTGGATCAACCTGGTTTGGATCGGCCTGGTTTGGAATGGCCTGGTTTGGATCGGCCTGGTTTTGATCGGCCTGGTTTGGATTAACCTGGTTTGGATCGGCCTGGTTTGGATCAACCTGGTTTGGATCGGCCTGGTTTGGATCGGCAGGGTTTGGATCGGCCTGGTTTGGAACGGCCTGGTTTGGATCGGCCTGGTTTGGATCGGCAGGGTTTGGATCGGCCTGGTTTGGATCGGCCTGGTTTGGATCGGCCTGGTTTGGAACAGCCTGTTTTTGATCGGCCTGGTTTGGATCAACCTGGTTTGGATCGACAGGGTTTGGATCGGCCTGGTTTGGATCAACCTGGTTTGGATCGGCCTGGTTTGGAATGGCCTGGTTTGGATCGGCCTGGTTTTGATCGGCCTGGTTTGGATCAACCTGGTTTGGATCGGCCTGGTTTGGATCAACCTGGTTTGGATCGGCCTGGTTTGGATCGGCCTGGTTTGAAACGGCCTGGTTTGGAACGGCCTGGTTTGAAGCGGCCTGGTTTGGAACGGCCTGGTTTGGATGAACCTGGTTTGGATCGGCCTGGTTTGGATCGGCAGGGTTTGTTTTGACCTGGTTTGGATCGGCCTGGTTTGGATCGGCAGGGTTTGGATCGGCCTGGTTTGGATCAACCTGGTTTGGATCGGCCTGGTTTGGATCGGCTTGGTTTGGATCGGCCTGGTTTGGATCGGCCTGGTTTGGATCGGCCTGGTTTGGATCGGCAGGGTTTGGATTGGCCTGGTTTGGATCAACCTGGTTTGGATCAGCCTGGTTTGTAACAGCCTGGTTTTGATCGGCCTGGTTTGGATCGGCCTGGTTTGGATCGGCCTGGTTTGGATCGGCAGGGTTTGGATCGGCAGGGTTTGGATCGGCCTGGTTTGGATCGGCCTGGTTTGGATCGGCAGGGTTTGGATCGGCCTGGTTTGGATCGGCCTGGTTTGGATCAGCCTGGTTTGAAACGGCCTGGTTTGGATCAACCTGGTTTGGATCGGCAGTGTTTGTATTGACCTGGTTTGGATCGGCAGGGTTTGGATTGGCCTGGTTTGGATCGGCCTGGTTTGGATCGGCCTGGTTTGGATCGGCAGGGTTTGGATTGGCCTGGTTTGGATCAACCTGATTTGGATCGGCCTGGTTTGGATCGGCCTGGTTTGGATCAACCTGGTTTGGATCAACCTGGTTTGGATCGGCCTGGTTTGGAACGGCCTGGTTTTGATCGGCCTGGTTTGGATCAACCTGGTTTGGATCGGCCTGGTTTGGATCGGCAGGGCTTGGATCGGCCTGGTTTGGAACGGCCTGGTTTGGAACGGCCTGGTTTGGATCAGCCTGGTTTGGATCAGCCTGGTTTCAAAAGGCCTGGTTTGGATCAACCTGGTTTGGATCGGCAGGGTTTGTATTGACCTGGTTTGGATCGGCCTGGTTTGGATTGGCCTGGTTTGGATCGGCTTGGTTTGGATCGGCCTGGTTTGGATCGGCAGGGTTTGGATCGGCCTGGTTTGTATCGGCCTGGTTTGGATCGGCCTGGTTTGGAACAGCCTGTTTTTGATCGGCCTGGTTTGGATCAACCTGGTTTGGATCGGCCTGGTTTGGATCGGCCTGGTTTGGAACGGCCTGGTTTGGATCGGCCTGGTTTGGATCGGCCTGGTTTGGATCGGCCTGGTTTGGAACAGCCTGTTTTTGATCGGCCTGGTTTGGATCAACCTGGTTTGGATCGGCCTGGTTTGGATCGGCCTGGTTTGGATCAACCTGGTTTGGATCGGCCTGGTTTGGAATGGCCTGGTTTGGATCGGCCTGGTTTTGATCGGCCTGGTTTGGATTAACCTGGTTTGGATCGGCCTGGTTTGGATCAACCTGGTTTGGATCGGCCTGGTTTGGATCGGCAGGGTTTGGATCGGCCTGGTTTGGAACGGCCTGGTTTGGATCGGCCTGGTTTGGATCGGCAGGGTTTGGATCGGCCTGGTTTGGATCGGCCTGGTTTGGATCGGCCTGGTTTGGAACAGCCTGTTTTTGATCGGCCTGGTTTGGATCAACCTGGTTTGGATCGGCCTGGTTTGGATCGGCCTGGTTTGGATCAACCTGGTTTGGATCGGCCTGGTTTGGAATGGCCTGGTTTGGATCGGCCTGGTTTTGATCGGCCTGGTTTGGATCAACCTGGTTTGGATCGGCCTGGTTTGGAGCAACCTGGTTTGGATCGGCCTGGTTTGGATCGGCAGGGTTTGGATCGGCCTGGTTTGGAACGGCCTGGTTTGAAACGGCCTGGTTTGGAACGGCCTGGTTTGGATAAACCTGGTTTGGATCGGCCTGGTTTGGATCGGCAGGGTTTGTTTTGACCTGGTTTGGATCGGCCTGGTTTGGATCGGCAGGGTTTGGATCGGCCTGGTTTGGATCAACCTGGTTTGGATCGGCCTGGTTTGGATCGGCTTGGTTTGGATCGGCCTGGTTTGGATCGGCCTGGTTTGGATCGGCCTGGTTTGGATCGGCAGGGTTTGGATTGGCCTGGTTTGGATCAACCTGGTTTGGATCAGCCTGGTTTGGAATGGCCTGGTTTGGATCGGCCTGGTTTGGATCGGCCTGGTTTGGATCAACCTGGTTTGGATCGGCCTGGTTTGGAGCAACCTGGTTTGGATCGGCCTGGTTTGGATCGGCAGGGTTTGGATCGGCCTGGTTTGGAACGGCCTGGTTTGAAACGGCCTGGTTTGGAACGGCCTGGTTTGAAGCGGCCTGGTTTGGAACGGCCTGGTTTGGATCAACCTGGTTTGGATCGGCCTGGTTTGGATCGGCAGGGTTTGTTTTGACCTGGTTTGGATCGGCCTGGTTTGGATCGGCAGGGTTTGGATCGGCCTGGTTTGGATCAACCTGGTTTGGATCGGCCTGGTTTGGATCGGCTTGGTTTGGATCGGCCTGGTTTGGATCGGCCTGGTTTGGATCGGCCTGGTTTGGATCGGCAGGGTTTGGATTGGCCTGGTTTGGATCAACCTGGTTTGGATCAGCCTGGTTTGGAACAGCCTGGTTTTGATCGGCCTGGTTTGGAACGGCCTGGTTTGGATCGGCCTGGTTTGGATTGGCTTGGTTTGGATCGGCCTGGTTTGGAACGGCCTGGTTTGGAACGGCCTGGTTTGGATCGGCCTGGTTTGGAACAGCCTGTTTTTGATCGGCCTGGTTTGGATCAACCTGGTTTGGATCGGCCTGGTTTGGATCGGCCTGGTTTGGATCGGCCTGGTTTGGAATGGCCTGGTTTGGATCGGCCTGGTTTTGATCGGCCTGGTTTGGATTAACCTGGTTTGGATCGGCCTGGTTTGGATCAACCTGGTTTGGATCGGCCTGGTTTGGATCGGCAGGGTTTGGATCGGCCTGGTTTGGAACGGCCTGGTTTGGATCGGCCTGGTTTGGATCGGCTTGGTTTGGATCAGCCTGGTTTGGATCGGCCTGGTTTGGATCGGCCTGGTTTGGAACGGCCTGGTTTGGATCGGCCTGGTTTGGATCGGCAGGGTTTGGATCGGCCTGGTTTGGATCGGCCTGGTTTGGATCGGCCTGGTTTGGAACAGCCTGTTTTTGATCGGCCTGGTTTGGATCAACCTGGTTTGGATCGACAGGGTTTGGATCGGCCTGGTTTGGATCAACCTGGTTTGGATCGGCCTGGTTTGGAATGGCCTGGTTTGGATCGGCCTGGTTTTGATCGGCCTGGTTTGGATCAACCTGGTTTGGATCGGCCTGGTTTGGATCAACCTGGTTTGGATCGGCCTGGTTTGGATCGGCCTGGTTTGAAACGGCCTGGTTTGGAACGGCCTGGTTTGAAGCGGCCTGGTTTGGAACGGCCTGGTTTGGATGAACCTGGTTTGGATCGGCCTGGTTTGGATCGGCAGGGTTTGTTTTGACCTGGTTTGGATCGGCCTGGTTTGGATCGGCAGGGTTTGGATCGGCCTGGTTTGGATCAACCTGGTTTGGATCGGCCTGGTTTGGATCGGCTTGGTTTGGATCGGCCTGGTTTGGATCGGCCTGGTTTGGATCGGCCTGGTTTGGATCGGCAGGGTTTGGATTGGCCTGGTTTGGATCAACCTGGTTTGGATCAGCCTGGTTTGTAAAAGCCTGGTTTTGATCGGCCTGGTTTGGATCGGCCTGGTTTGGATCGGCCTGGTTTGGATCGGCCGGGTTTGGATCGGCAGGGTTTGGATCGGCCTGGTTTGGATCGGCCTGGTTTGGATCGGCAGGGTTTGGATCGGCCTGGTTTGGATCGGCCTGGTTTGGATCAGCCTGGTTTGAAACGGCCTGGTTTGGATCAACCTGGTTTGGATCGGCAGTGTTTGTATTGACCTGGTTTGGATCGGCAGGGTTTGGATTGGCCTGGTTTGGATCGGCTTGGTTTGGATCGGCCTGGTTTGGATCGGCCTGGTTTGGATCGGCAGGGTTTGGATTGGCCTGGTTTGGATCAACCTGATTTGGATCGGCCTGGTTTGGATCGGCCTGGTTTGGATCAACCTGGTTTGGATCAACCTGGTTTGGATCGGCCTGGTTTGGAACGGCCTGGTTTTGATCGGCCTGGTTTGGATCAACCTGGTTTGGATCCGCCTGGTTTGGATCGGCAGGGCTTGGATCGGCCTGGTTTGGAACGGCCTGGTTTGGAACGGCCTGGTTTGGATCAGCCTGGTTTGGATCAGCCTGGTTTCAAAAGGCCTGGTTTGGATCAACCTGGTTTGGATCGGCAGGGTTTGTATTGACCTGGTTTGGATCGGCCTGGTTTGGATTGGCCTGGTTTGGATCGGCTTGGTTTGGATCGGCCTGGTTTGGATCGGCAGGGTTTGGATCGGCCTGGTTTGTATCGGCCTGGTTTGGATCGGCCTGGTTTGGAACAGCCTGTTTTTGATCGGCCTGGTTTGGATCAACCTGGTTTGGATCGGCCTGGTTTGGATCGGCCTGGTTTGGAACGGCCTGGTTTGGATCGGCCTGGTTTGGATCGGCCTGGTTTGGATCGGCCTGGTTTGGAACAGCCTGTTTTTGATCGGCCTGGTTTGGATCAACCTGGTTTGGATCGGCCTGGTTTGGATCGGCCTGGTTTGGATCAACCTGGTTTGGATCGGCCTGGTTTGGAATGGCCTGGTTTGGATCGGCCTGGTTTTGATCGGCCTGGTTTGGATTAACCTGGTTTGGATCGGCCTGGTTTGGATCAACCTGGTTTGGATCGGCCTGGTTTGGATCGGCAGGGTTTGGATCGGCCTGGTTTGGAACGGCCTGGTTTGGATCGGCCTGGTTTGGATCGGCAGGGTTTGGATCGGCCTGGTTTGGATCGGCCTGGTTTGGATCGGCCTGGTTTGGAACAGCCTGTTTTTGATCGGCCTGGTTTGGATCAACCTGGTTTGGATCGGCCTGGTTTGGATCGGCCTGGTTTGGATCAACCTGGTTTGGATCGGCCTGGTTTGGAATGGCCTGGTTTGGATCGGCCTGGTTTTGATCGGCCTGGTTTGGATCAACCTGGTTTGGATCGGCCTGGTTTGGAGCAACCTGGTTTGGATCGGCCTGGTTTGGATCGGCAGGGTTTGGATCGGCCTGGTTTGGAACGGCCTGGTTTGAAACGGCCTGGTTTGGAACGGCCTGGTTTGAAGCGGCCTGGTTTGGAACGGCCTGGTTTGGATCAACCTGGTTTGGATCGGCCTGGTTTGGATCGGCAGGGTTTGTTTTGACCTGGTTTGGATCGGCCTGGTTTGGATCGGCAGGGTTTGGATCGGCCTGGTTTGGATCAACCTGGTTTGGATCGGCCTGGTTTGGATCGGCTTGGTTTGGATCGGCCTGGTTTGGATCGGCCTGGTTTGGATCGGCCTGGTTTGGATCGGCAGGGTTTGGATTGGCCTGGTTTGGATCAACCTGGTTTGGATCAGCCTGGTTTGGAACAGCCTGGTTTTGATCGGCCTGGTTTGGAACGGCCTGGTTTGGATCGGCCTGGTTTGGATTGGCTTGGTTTGGATCGGCCTGGTTTGGAACGGCCTGGTTTGGAACGGCCTGGTTTGGATCGGCCTGGTTTGGATCGGCCTTGTTTGGATCGGCCTGGTTTGGAACGGCCTGGTTTGAAGCGGCCTGGTTTGGAACGGCCTGGTTTGGATCAACCTGGTTTGGATCGGCCTGGTTTGGATCGGCAGGGTTTGTTTTGACCTGGTTTGGATCGGCCTGGTTTGGATCGGCAGGGTTTGGATCGGCCTGGTTTGGATCAACCTGGTTTGGATCGGCCTGGTTTGGATCGGCTTGGTTTGGATCGGCCTGGTTTGGATCGGCCTGGTTTGGATCGGCCTGGTTTGGATCGGCAGGGTTTGGATTGGCCTGGTTTGGATCAACCTGGTTTGGATCAGCCTGGTTTGGAACAGCCTGGTTTTGATCGGCCTGGTTTGGATCGGCCTGGTTTGGATCGGCCTGGTTTGGATCGGCCTGGTTTGGAACGGCCTGGTTTGGATCGGCCTGGTTTGGATCGGCTTGGTTTGGAACAGCCTGTTTTTGATCGGCCTGGTTTGGATCAACCTGGTTTGGATCGGCCTGGTTTGGATCGGCCTGGTTTGGATCGGCCTGGTTTGGAACAGCCTGTTTTTGATCGGCCTGGTTTGGATCAACCTGGTTTGGATCGGCCTGGTTTGGATCGGCCTGGTTTGGATCAACCTGGTTTGGATCGGCCTGGTTTGGAATGGCCTGGTTTGGATCGGCCTGGTTTTGATCGGCCTGGTTTGGATCAACCTGGTTTGGATCGGCCTGGTTTGGATCAACCTGGTTTGGATCGGCAGGGTTTGGATCGGCCTGGTTTGGAACGGCCTGGTTTGAAACGGCCTGGTTTGAAACGGCCTGGTTTGAAGCGGCCTGGTTTGGAACGGCCTGGTTTGGATCAACCTGGTTTGGATCGGCAGGGTTTGGATCGGCCTGGTTTGGATCAACCTGGTTTGGATCGGCCTGGTTTGGATCGGCTTGGTTTGGATCGGCCTGGTTTGGATCGGCCTGGTTTGGAACAGCCTGGTTTGGATCGGCCTGGTTTGGAACGGCCTGGTTTGGAACAGCCTGGTTTGGATCGGCCTGGTTTGGAACGGCCTGGTTTGGAACGGCCTGGTTTGGATCAACCTGGTTTGGATCGGCCTGGTTTGGATCGGCAGGGTTTATATTGACCTGGTTTGGATCGGCCTGGTTTGGATCGGCAGGGTTTGTATTGACCTGGTTTGGAACGGCCTGGTTTGGATCGGCCTGGTTTGGATCGGCTTGGTTTGGATCGGCCTGGTTTGGAACGGCCTGGTTTGGATCGGCCTGGTTTGGATCGGCCTGGTTTTGATCGGCCTTGTTTGGATCGGCCTGGTTTGGAACGGCCTGGTTTTGATCGGCCTTGTTTGGATCGGCCTGGTTTGGAACGGCCTGGTTTGGATCGGCCTGGTTTGGATTGGCTTGGTTTGGATCGGCCTGGTTTGGAACGGCCTGGTTTGGATCGGCCTGGTTTGGATCGGCCTTGTTTGGATCGGCCTGGTTTGGAACGGCCTGGTTTGGATCGGCCTGGTATGGAACGGCCTGGTTTGGAACGGCCTGGTTTGGAACGGCCTGGTTTGGATCGGCCTGGTTTTGATCGGCCTTGTTTGGATCGGCCTGGTTTGGAACGGCCTGGTTTGGATCGGCCTGGTTTGGATCGGCTTGGTTTGGATCGGCCTGGTTTGGAACGGCCTGGTTTGGATCGGCCTGGTTTGGATCGGCTTGGTTTGGATCGGCCTGGTTTGGAACGGCCTGGTTTGGATCGGCCTGGTTTGGATCGGCCTTGTTTGGATAGGCCTGGTTTGGTGTGTTTTGGTTCAGATCTTGCCTGTCGTCGTCTGGTTTGCTTCCTGTGTCGGTCTGATGAGCTTCTGTCGTGTTTTACCAGGTTTTTATTCTTCATGCTCGTTTATTCCATGAAATCACATTATTTCTGAGCTGCTGAACTCTGACTGATAAAAACCCGCAAGCTACATCCGGAGTTTCACATTAAACATCTCTGACAAACACGGAGAAACTTTCCAGAATTCATCTCACATTAAAGATGTTTTATTTGACCCTGAAGCAGAGAAATCATTATTGTGTATTACTAGTTATGTAAAGTAGAATTAGACATGTGCATCAGTAATTAGGAAGTATTCACATCATTCATCACTGAACTGAAGGTAGAATTCAGCTTCATGCATTTTCTGTCACAAACACAGATTTTAAAGCATGACTTTATAACTGTACTGGAAAGGATGCTTATCCTCACCCTGCACATGTTTTTATGCATCAGTCTACATCTGCAGCCCACAGACGTCAAATCACCGTGAAATGTCCAAGCTGTCAATGACAGCAGCATCATGGAGGACGGGGAACTGCTGACATCCTACCGTTTTCTGGCTGGACTATTTGTACCAGCCAAGATAGGGGGACTAGCTGACGTTGCGGTACCGTATTGTGTCATTTCCTGTTTCCCTAGCGTGTATCACTGCGGATTGCTACGAGCCGTTGGCTCCATTAACTTCTTTCTAACTTCTATCTATTGTTAACCAACCACTCACTTTAGCGCACAATATCTTCCCAAACCACTGTTCTATATATTGCATTTATTTTTGGGATCTTTGGCTTTCTGTTTACTGACTTAAACAGCTCAAGCACTCGGTTTTAGCATGGCTGCTAGCTCTCTTCCCACACCCCGGTCCCCTGCCTTTTCTTGCTCAGTGTGTCTGATGTTTAGCTACTCCTCCGCCTCCTTTAGTGATAACGGTAGGTGTATTAAGTGTTTGACCATGAAAATGATAGTTTAAACATTTCCTTTAGCTCTATTCTAAACTCAATTGGGTTTTCACAAAATGTCCATGGAGCCACTCACTCTCATGGTCACACTCTTGATCTGGTTCTAACATCTGGTATTGAGACTGATAAGCTCAAAGTTTTTCCTCCAAACCCTGTCTTGTCCGATCACTTCTTATTAACCTTTGAATTCACTTTATTTGATTACTCACTGACCAAACATAAATTCTACTATAGTAGATATTTATCAGACAATAATATTACAAAATTTAAACAATCAATTAAATCAATTTTTTCCCCTCTACCATGTGTTAGCATGACTGAGAGTCCCCCTTTAAGCCTTACTCCTGCTCAGATTGATCAACATGCTGATACTATAACAGCTTCAATGCGTACAACCTTGGATAATGTTGCCCTCCTAAAGAAGAAGAAATTAGGTAAGATTATGAAGGCTCCCTGGTTTAATTCCCAGCTTTGAGCTCTAAAACTGTCAGTATATATGAAAAATAGACTAGTATAGTATGTGCCATATAATGTCAGTAAAGAATGTTTTAAAATATGTCATGGGAAGGAATTTGTAAATAAATGTCATAGTTTATTGTGTGTCATGACCTGGTATAGTATGTCAAAAAATGTCATGACATCTGTCAAGACAGTATGTGTCAAAAAAAAGTCACAGTATAGTATGTGTCACAACATAGTAAAGAATGTGTAAAAAAAAAAAAGTCATAGTCAAGATTGTATTAAAAAAAAAATGTCAGAGTGTGTTTTGTGTCACAAGAAACTACAGTATGTGCAATGAAATGTCATGATGTGTGTTAAAAAAAAATGTCATAACATCTGTCAAGACAGTATAACGTGTCAAAAATGCGATAGTATAGTATGTGTCGTAATATGTCAGGGAAGAATGTTTTAAAATATTTCCTTGCATTGTGTGACATGGCATGGTATAGTACAACATGTGTCATATAATGTCACTGAAGAATGTTTTTAAAATCTCTCAGTATTGTATTAGTCACTGTATAGTACAGTTTGGATGAGAAATTGACAAACTATAGAATGTGTCAAAAAAGGCCAAACTAATAAATTGTCAAAAAAGTCATAGTACAGTATGTGTCATATATATACATATATCATAGTAAAGTATATCAGCAAAATGTAATAGTATAGTATGTGTGTAAAGAAACTTCACCTTGTACGAGCTGTCCGGTCCCTGTAGGAATGGTAAATGGTAAATGGACTTGTACTTCTATAGCGCTTTTCTAGTCATACAGACCACTCAAAGCGCTTTACACTACTTGTCACATTCACCCATTCACACACTCACTCACTCAACACACTCATACCCCGATAGGCACATCGGGGGGCAGTGTCTGGCCCTGGGACACTTTGGCATTTCAGGGGAAGCCTGGAATTGATCCCCCAACTTACCAGTTGAAGGACAACTGCTCTTCCTCCTGAGCTACAGCCGCTCCCGGTGGACAGGTGTCAGAGCTTGGTCCGCATTGCCGGTAGTAAGTCGGATACGTTTCCGGTGAGGGTTGGACTCCGCCAAGGCTGCCCTTTATCACCGATTCTGTTCATAACTTATATGGACAGAATTTCTAGGTGCAGCCGAGGTGTTGAGGGGATCCGGCTTGGTGGCCTCAGGATTGGGTCCCTGCTTTTTGCAGATGATGTGGTCCTGTTGGCTTCATCTGGTCGTGATCTTAAGCTCTCACTTGAGCGATTCGCGGCCGAGTGTGAAGCGGCTGGGATGAGAATCAGCACCTCCAAATCTGAGACCAGCTGGAAAAGGGAGGGGCTGAAAGTAGAGTTCCTCCACATCAAGAGGAGCCAGTTAAGCTGGTTTAGACATCTGGATAGAACGCCTCTTGGATGACTCCCTGGTGAGGTAGTGAGGCAGGTCTCCTCCCCTTGGAAGACCCAGGACACGCTGGAGGGATTATATCTCTCGGCTGGCCTGGGAACGCCTTGGGATCCCCCCACAGAGCTGGCTGGGGAGAGGGAAGTCTAGGCTTCCCTGATTAGGGTGCTGCCCCCGCAACCCGATGCCGGATGAGCGGCAGAACATAGAAAATGGGATGTGTTCCTGGATAAAAAAAAACAAAACAGGTGTGCCGCTCTGAAGCTGCTGCTTAATTGAACCTAATCCTGTTTGTGTCGTATGTGTGGAGAGTAGTCAGATTATTATGGTCCAAATGATGAGACTGAAAACAAAAAGTTCTGTAAAACACCGTTCCTGTTTAAATATATCAGCGGCAAAATGACATGGAAGTGACAACAGGCTGACAACACACATCATTTAAGATAAAGGAAAAAGTGAGCCAACAATAAACATGTCAACGTTAAGATGCGGCTATTTTATCATTTATTTTATCACCAATGATGACAGCACAGATGTGTAAAATTATCCAGTTAAACAGAATATTATGACCAATCCCTGCTGCCTGATACAGCAGTCAGATTATATATGCAAATGAAAGAAATATAAACCAATATTGTCTTATAAATGACAGATAAACTGCATCTGTGTAAGTATTTCCTTTTTTGAAGAGAATCAAAGACTACAGGCTAAAAAACTACATTCCAACATAATATCAGCTCTACATTTCATTTTTCATGCGAACAGAAACAGTAATATCATCAAAATGAATAACAGATTGTGTAAATGTATGAGTGGGGGGGCTATCCATAAATAAATAAAAATGAATTAACTAAACATACAAGTGAAATTGTTGTAGAATGCTGGTCTCTGGACCGCTGTCTCCATCCTGCTGGTCTCTGGACCGCTGACTCCACCCTGCTGGTCTCTGGACCGCTGTCTCCACCCTGCTGGTCTCTGGACCGCTGTCTCCACCCTGCTGGTCTCTGGACCGCTGTCTCCATCCTGCTGGTCTCTGGACCGCTGTCTCCACCCTGCTGGTCTCTGGACCGCTGTCTCCACCCTGCTGGTCTCTGGACCGCTGTCTCCATCCTGCTGGTCTCTGGACCGCTGTCTCCACCCTGCTGGTCTCTGGACCGCTGTCTCCACCCTGCTGGTCTCTGGACCGCTGTCTCCATCCTGCTGGTCTCTGGACCGCTGTCTCCATCCTGCTGGTCTCTGGACCACTGTCTCCACCCTGCTGGTCTCTGGACCACTGTCTCCATCCTGATGGTCTCTGGACCACTGTCTCCATCCTGCTGGTCTCTGGACCACTGTCTCCACCCTGCTGGTCTCTGGACCACTGTCTCCATCCTGCTGGTCTCTGGACCACTGTCTCCACCCTGCTGGTCTCTGGACCACTGTCTCCATCCTGATGGTCTCTGGACCACTGTCTCCATCCTGCTGGTCTCTGGACCGCTGTCTCCATCCTGCTGGTCTCTGGACCACTGTCTCCACCCTGCTGGTCTCTGGACCGCTGTCTCCACCCTGCTGGTCTCTGGACCGCTGTCTCCACCCTGCAGGTCTCTGGACCGCTGTCTCCACCCTGCTGGTCTCTGGACCGCTGTCTCCATCCTGCTGGTCTCTGGACCGCTGTCTCCACCCTGCTGGTCTCTGGACCGCTGTCTCCATCCTGCTGGTCTCTGGACCGCTGTCTCCATCCTGCTGGTCTCTGGACCACTGTCTCCACCCTGCTGGTCTCTGGACCGCTGTCTCCACCCTGCTGGTCTCTGGACCACTGTCTCCACCCTGCTGGTCTCTGGACCACTGTCTCCACCCTGCTGGTCTCTGGACCACTGTCTCCATCCTGATGGTCTCTGGACCACTGTCTCCACCCTGCTGGTCTCTGGACCACTGTCTCCACCCTGCTGGTCTCTGGACCGCTGTCTCCATCCTGCTGGTCTCTGGACCACTGTCTCCACCCTGCAGGTCTCTGGACCGCTGTCTCCATCCTGCTGGTCTCTGGACCGCTGTCTCCATCCTGCTGGTCTCTGGACCACTGTCTCCACCCTGCTGGTCTCTGGACCACTGTCTCCACCCTGCTGGTCTCTGGACCACTGTCTCCATCCTTCTGGTCTGGTGCAATTATCTCAGTTCAATTCAATTCAACTTTATTTATATAGCGTCAAATCACGGCAATGCCATCTCAAGACGGCAAGACAGGCAGCCATCTGCCTCTGCTGTGTGGGGGGAAGAGGACAGAAAGACAACAGACAACAGGAACTGCTACTCCCGGCCAGGGAGACCTGCTGAGACAGGAGACATACATGTTAATGATGAAACACTGTTATGGGGGGGGGGGGGTAAAAGAAAGAGATAAAGAGAAAAAGAAAGAAGGAAATGTCAGGAAATGTCCCTCAGCAGTCTAAACCTATAGCAGCATAACTAAGGGATGCTAACCATCCCTAGCTATAGGACTTATCAAAAAGATAAGTCTTCAGCCTGGTCTTAAAGGTGGGGAGGGTGTCTGCTTCCCTAACACTAACTGGGAGCTTATTCCATAAGAGAGGGGCCTGATAACCAAAGGCTCTGCCTCCTGCTCGGCTCTTTGAGACTCTAGGAACCACAAGTAAGCCTGCAGTCTGCGAACGAAGTACTCTGCTTGGTATATAAGGAACAATGAGGTCTTTGATATATAGTGGTGCCTGGTTGTGGAGGGCTTTATATGTAAGGAGAAGGATTTTAAATTCTATTCTAGATTCAACAGGCAGCCAATGAAGAGAGGCTAAAACTGGAGAAATATGATCTCTCCTGCTGGTTCTGGTCAGGACTCTGGCTGCAGAATTCTGGATCAGCTGAAGGCTTTTCAGGGCATATTTAGGACAGCCCAGTAATAGAGAGTTACAGTAATCTAGTCTCGAAGTAACAAAAGCGTGAACCAGTTTTTCTGCATCACTCTGAGACAGAATGTCCCTAATTTTGGCTTTATTACGTAAATGAAAGAAGGCTGTTTTAGTAACCTGCTTAATATGTGGACCAAAGGACAGGTCAGGGTCAAATATTACTCCAAGGTTTCTCACTGTAGCACTGGAAGCTAAAGTAATGCCATCCAGGTTCATTACAAAACCGGAAAATTTAGCTCTGAGTTTTTCAGATCCAACGAGAATTACTTCAGTCTTATCTGAGTTTAAGAGGAGAAAATTTCTAGACATCCAAGTCTTTATGTCTATGAGACAATTTTGTAGCTTATTGGGCTGATTTGTTTCATCTGGTTTAAAGGATATGTATATCTGAGTATCATCATCTGAGGCCATAAGAAGGTCATTAGTAACTTTCACCAATGCCGTCTCAGTGCTATGATGAGCTCTAAATCCTGACTGAAACTCCTCGCATAAATTATTTCTGCTCAGGTGGGCATGTAGCTGATCTGAAACTATTTTCTCCAGAATTTTGGACATAAACGGGAGGTTAGATATAGGTCTATAATTTGCTATCACCTCTGGATCCAGAGATTGCTTTTTAAGTAAAGGCTTGATTACAGCAGTTTTAAATGATTGTGGTACATATCCTGTCACTAAAGACATATTGATAAGATTTAGTAGTGATGTATTAATTAAAGGGAAAATGTCCTTAAAGAGGCTCGTTGGGAGAGGGTCTAAGATACAGGTGGATGGTTTAGATGAAGCTATTATTTTAGTTAATTCAGAGGGTTGGACAGGACAGAAACTATTTAGACACAAGTCAGATTCTGGTTCTAAGGATGCTTCGGAGACCACAACAGGCTCAACATTATAGGTAGAAGGAAGAGTATTGTGAATTTGATCTCTAATAGTATCAATTTTATTCCTGAAAAAATACATGAAATCATCACAGCTAAGTGAGAAAGGAATACATGGCTCCACAGCGCTCCGGCTCCTAGTAAGCCTAGCTACAGTGCTGAAAAGAAACCGAGGGTTGTTTTTGTTTTCCTCTATCAATGATGAATAATAAGCTGTTCTTGCCGTACGTAAGGCTTTTTTGTATACAATTAAACTTTCTTTCCAGGTTAAGTGAGACTCCTCTAGTCCTGATGAACGCCATCTGTTTTCCAAACGCCTTGATGCCTGTTTTAGAGCTCGAAGCTGGGAATTAAACCAGGGAGCCTTCATAATCTTACCTAATTTCTTCTTCTTTAGGGGAGCAACATTATCCAAGGTTGTATGCATTGAAGCTGTTATAGTATCAGCATGTTGATCAATCTGAGCAGGAGTAAGGCTTAAAGGGGGACTCTCAGTCATGCTAACACATGGTAGATGTGAAAAAATTGATTCAATTGATTGTTTAAATTTTGTAATATTATTGTCTGATAAACATCTACTATAGTAGAATTTATTTTTGGTCAGTGAGTAATCAAATAAAGTGAATTCAAAGGTTAATAAGAAGTGATCGGACAAGACAGGGTTTTGAGGAAAAACTTTGAGCTTATCAGTCTCAATACCAGATGTTAGAACCAGATCAAGAGTGTGACCATGAGAGTGAGTGGCTCCATGGACATTTTGTGAAAACCCAATTGAGTTTAGAATAGAGCTAAAGGAAATGTTTAAACTATCATTTTCATGGTCAACATGAATATTAAAATCACCTAGTACAATGACCTTATCAGTAGTCAGCACTAACTCAGACAAGAGATCAGAGAATTGGGTCAGAAACTCGGAGTAAGGTCCAGGTGGGCGATACACTAATGCTAAAAGGAGCGGTTTCTCTCAATTCCATTTTGGATGAGATAAATTTAATGTCAGGAATTCAAAGGATTTATAGTTAGTTTTGTGCTTAGGATTAATTAAAAATTCTGACTTAAAAATAGCTGCAACACCTCCTCCTCTGCCTGTAGTTCTAGGAATGTGAAAGTTTAAATAGTTAGCTGGCGTAGCTTCATTAATACTAACATAATCCTCTTGCTGTAACCAGGTTTCCGTAAGACAGAATAAATCAATGTGGTGATCACCTATCAAGTCATTGACTAATAAAGACTTATTTGGGAGGGATCTAATATTCAGTAGGCCACACTTTATTGTCTTATTTTCAGATTTTATTAGATCCATTGTTTTTATTTTTATGAGGTTTTCATGATTAACCCCAGAAGTGTTTTTGTGTTGTTTAATTCTTACTGCTGGGAAGTTGTATAAGGTCGGAATGGGGTTTTGGGTGGGCGGCGGCAGGTGGGAAGCTGCAGAAAAGTGTGTAGGACTACAATTCTGCCTCCTGGTCCCAACCCTGAGTTGTCAATTTAGCTGACTAATAAAAGAGTCCATATTGCTAGATAAGAGAGTGGCTCCATCCAACGTGGGATGGATGCCATTTCTCCTAATAAGACCAGGCTTTCCCCAAAAAGCGCTCCAATTATCTATAAAACCCACGTTGTTATCGGGACACCACCTAGACAACCAGCGGTTGAAGGATGACATGCGGCTAAACATGTCATCACTGATTAAATTTGGCAAGGGACCAGAGAAAACTACGGAGTCCGACATGCTCTTGGCAAAGTTACACACCGAAGCAACATTCATTTTAGTGACCTCCGATTGGCGTAACCGGATGTCGTTACCGCCGACGTGAATTACAATCTTATGGTATTTACGTTTAGCCTTAGCCAGCAGTTTCAAATACGATTCGACGTTGCCCGCTCTGGCCCCAGGAATGCATTTGACTATGGTCCCCGGTGTCTCTAGTGCCACGTTTCTGACTATGGAACTACCTATAATCAGGGTTTCTGCCTCAGCAGGTGTGTCGCCGAGCGGGGAAAATCTGTTAGAAACGTGAACAGGTCGGTGGTGGCCAGTGGGTTTTGGTTTGGGGCTACGCTTCCACCTGACCGTCGTCCAGCCCGCCTCGGCTCCCGGCTGCACGAGTGCTTGAGCTGTTTAAGTCAGTAAACAGAAAGCCTAAGATCCCAAAAATAAATGCAATATATAGAACAGTGGTTTGGGAAGATATTGTGCGCTGAAGTGAGTGGTTGGTTAACAATAGATAGAAGTTAGAAAGAAGTTAAAGGAGCCAACGGCTCGTAGCAATCCACAGTGATACGCTGGAGAAACAGGAAATGACACAATACGTTACTGCAACGTCAGCCGTCCAACAGGAGGTCGATTCGATTCCATGGACATTCTAAATGGGAAAAAAAATGGACATTTTGAGACATTCTAT
Organism: Telmatherina bonti; assembly: GCF_933228915.1. Taxonomy (NCBI): domain Eukaryota; kingdom Metazoa; phylum Chordata; class Actinopteri; order Atheriniformes; family Telmatherinidae; genus Telmatherina; species Telmatherina bonti. The sequence continues at coordinate 39,764,848 of NC_136610.1, read as the reverse complement.
AGTATGTCATGATATATATTTGCAAATACCATACAATGACATGTTCTCATACATGCTGTACTGTGTAGTGATACATTCTATACTATGCTTTTTTATGATACACACCTAATTATGTTTTGACAAATACATTACCATCATATTTTTCAGTCTTTACTGACATTTTATGATACATACTATACTATGCTATTTCTGACACATAGTATACTATGTCTTGACAGACATTATGACATTTTTTTGACTGATACTATACTGTCATAATACATACTGTACAATGCCATTTTATTCCACATATACTATGACATTTTCTCACACATTACTATGTAGTGACACATACTATACTACGCAATTTTTTTAACACATTCTTTCCTGACATTTCATGGCGTAGACTATACTATGACATTTTAATACATACTATACAATGCCATTTTGTATCCATACTATACTATGTCTCGAAGGATACTATAAAATTTTTTTAAACGTGTGGGACGTCTATATTTTTGGATTATTGGTGATCGGGATTCTGCTGATTGGTGCTGGCGGAGTTCTGATCTACCTGAAGACCCGTGAGATTCTGGCAGCAACTGGCAGGCTGCCAGAATTCTGCAACGCCGAGCTAGCAGTGCATAGACTCTTGCATTGACCGGACTCGACCGTAAGCAGGATGCCAGCCTGGCCCAAACTGGCAATCTTGCATCGGTCCCGGAGCTCGTAAGCAGAATTGATTCCGACATGGAGAGGATGTCTGCTAGGAACAATGGAAATTGACCTCCCCCATTCAGCTGTTTGGAGCTGCCAGCCTCAGACCTGTGTCACAGGTGTGTGTGTGTGTGTGTGTGTGTGTGTGTGTGTTTGTGTGTGTGTTTTACACCCCGTTCTTCCAAGAACAGGAGTTTAATCAGCAACAGTTTGCTAACACCTTGGCCAGCCAAGCGGGGGATTGGCTGGTGAAGCCTTTTTCTCCAAGTTTTTGTTGGTGAGCAAGAAGGAAGGCTGGAGCGCGATAAAGAGAGCGACTGGGAGAGGTGGAGGCTGGGAGGTCGACCCTGACTGCAGGGACGGAGAAGGCCGACGAGAGAAAAAGGACGTGGCGGAACGGAGACGGCGACAGCGAGTCGGGGCGGGAGCAACGACAGCCAGAGGGCCACACTGGGCGGCTGTAGCTCAGGAGGAAGAGCAGTTGTCCTTCAACTGGAAAGTTGAGGGATCAATTCCAGGTGTCCCCTAACAGGCCAAAGTGTCCTAGGGCAAGATACTGAACCCCACTGTCCCCCATTATGCCTATCGGGGTATGAGTGTGTTGGATGAGTGTGTGTGTGTGTGTGTGTGAATGGGTGAATGTGACAAGTAGTGTAAAGCACTTTGAGTGGTCTGCATGACTAGAAAAGCGCTATAGAAGTACAAGTCCATTTACCATTTACCATACCCGAGGGGAAGCATGACAGTGGGGGGGGCAAAGGAGCAGTTGGCTTCCCAGGACGGAAAAGGACGAGAGAGGACGCCCTCAACAAGCATGGGAGGGGTGAAGTTCGCTACAACCATCCTCTCTCTCCCATTTGAGCTCCTCAGAGGGTGATAACCATAGTCGCAACACCCAACCTACTTGCATGGTGTGGTTTTTTATTTTGGATTGCAGTGGATCCGACGCCGGGTGGGTGGAGCGGTGGTCACAACAGCCCAAGAAGTGTCAGGACCTTTTTCTCGGCAGGGAAGTTTTCCCTTCGTGTGGCCCAAAGAACGGGGACTCTCTTTTTTTTAATTTAATCCTTTTTAAGAATAAATTCTGTATATATTTTACCTACAAGGACTTTGTGTGTTGAATGGCAGATTGCTCCTCAGAAAAGCTATTAATGGGTATTTGGGGCTAAGTCATGTCCCTGTTACACCTGCCATGGACTCAAGGACGAGGGCAAATTATTTTCCTTGCCTGAAACCCAAACAACAATCATATCTGGATTCAACTTCCCAGTGGCAATGGGCCGGTGGAACCCCTCCTGAGAACGGAAGAAGAGATGTTAATAGAGGCTGTTTTTTTCCCTCGACCCCCTATTATCCTAATGTATTTCTGTTCTTATCTTTTATATTGCGGTGCTGGTAAATCTGGTAGTGGGGCCTTAGATTCTGTTCGGATCTGTAAATCTGTCGTGAATGTTTAATGTCTGTATGTCAAACACTGGACAAGCTACTAGAACTTTGAATTTCCCCTCGGGGATGAATAAAGTACCTTTGATTTGATTTTTGAAACAAATGTCTTTCTGACATTTTTTTTACACATTTTACTATGCAATGAAACATAGTACACAATGTATACAATGTATACTATGACACATAGTATACAATAACATTTTTTGACACATACTATACTATGACTTTTTCTCATACAGAACATACTGTGTAGTGATACATACTTTACTGACATTTTTTGAACATACTATACTATACTATGACACTTTTGACACATACTTACAATGACATATTAGGACACATTATACTATGACATTTTCTCATACATACTATACTATGTACTGACATGTACAATACTATGACATTTTTTGACATACTTTACTGTGACTTTATTTTACACATTTTTTTTCTGTCATGACACATACTAAACTATAACATTGATTTACAAACTATTTATTTACTAATGATTACATTTATTTTAAAACTGTGACATTTATTTACAAATTCTTTACTATTTTTTTTGACACTATGGTATGTCTTGATACACACTATACGATCAAATTTTTTTTCATATTCTTTACTGCCATTTTATGACACATACGATCTTTACAGATACTATGACATTTTTTGACACGTACTATACTATGTCATGACACATACTGGAGTATGCAATTTTTACATAATTTACTTTTAAATTTTTGGATAACATACTATGCTCTGACTTTTTCTTTTTTATTTTTTTTACACATTTTTACTGATATTTTGACACATACTATACTATGCCATTTTTTACACAAACTATACTATAACATTTTATTGCAATTACTAAAGGAGTTTGTGACACAAACTATGATTTCTTTGACACATACTTTATTGTGACAATTTTGACACATACCATATTATGTCGTGACTCATACTAAACTATGACATTTTTTGACACAACTATACTATGACAATTTATGACACGCTACACTATGTAATGACATATACTTTACAATGACATTTTTTGACATATACAATGAATTTTTCTCATATATACTATACTATGTAGTGTACTAGGGCGTTGCATGCTATGGTATATTATGTCATTGCATGGTGTGGTATACTATGGCGTTGCATGGTATGGTATACTAGGGCGTTGCATGGTATGCTATACTATGGCATTGCATGGTGTGGTATACTATGGCGTTGCATGCTATTGTATACTATGTCATTACATGGTATGGTATACGATGGCGTTGCATGGTGTTATCCTATGACGTTGCATGGTATGTTATACTATGGCGTTGCATGGTATGGTATACTATGACGTTGCAAGGTATGGTATACTATGGCGTTGCATGGTGTTATCCTATGACGTTGCATGGGATGTTATACTATGGCGTTGCATGGTACGGTATACTATGGCGTTGCATGGTATAGTATACTATGACGTTGCATGGTATGGTATACTATGACGTTGCAAGGTATGGTATACTATGGCGTTGCATGGTGTTATCCTATGACGTTGCATGGTATGGTATACTATGACGTTGCAAGGTATGGTATACTATGGCGTTGCATGGTGTTATCCTATGATGTTGCATGGGATGTTATACTATGGCGTTGCATGGTATAGTATACTATGGCGTTGCATGGTATAGTATACTATGACGTTGCATGGTGTGGTATACTATGGCGTTGCATGGTGTGGTATACTATGGCGCTGCATGGTGTGGTATACTATGGCGTTGCATGGTATGGTATACTATGGCGTTGCATGGTGTGGTATACTATGGCGTTGCATGGTGTGGTATACTATGGCGTTGCATGGTGTGGTATACTATGGCGCTGCATGGTGTGATATACTATGGCGTTGCATGGTGTGGTATACTATGGCGTTGCATGGTGTGGTATAATATGGCGTTGCATGGTGTGGTATACTATGGCATTGCATGGTGTGGTATACTATGGCATTGCATGGTATAGTATACTATGACGTTGCATGGTGTGGTATACTATGGCGTTGCATGGTATGGTATACTATGGCATTCCAGTGTATAGTTTACTATGGCGTTGCATGGTGTGTATGCTATGGTGTTGCATGGTATGTTTACTATGGCGTTGCATGGTATAGTATACTATGACGTTGCATGGTGTGGTATACTATGGCGTTGCATGGTATGGTATACTATGGCATTCCAGTGTATAGTTTACTATGGCGTTGCATGGTGTGTATACTATGGCGTTGCATGGTGTGGTATACTATGGCGCTGCATGGTGTGGTATACTATGGCGTTGCATGGTGTGGTATACTATGGCGTTGCATGGTGTGGTATACTATGGCGTTGCATGGTGTGGTATACTATGGCGTTGCATGGTATGGTATACTATGGCGTTGCATGGTGTGGTATACTATGGCGTTGCATGGTGTGGTATACTATGGCGTTGCATGGTGTGGTATACTATGGCGCTGCATGGTGTGGTATACTATGGCGTTGCATGGTATGGTATACTATGGCGCTGCATGGTGTGGTATACTATGGCGTTGCATGGTGTGGTATACTATGGCGTTGCATGGTGTGGTATACTATGGCGTTGCATGGTGTGGTATACTATGGCGTTGCATGGTGTGGTATACTATGGCGCTGCATGGTGTGGTATACTATGGCGTTGCATGGTGTGGTATACTATGGCGTTGCATGGTGTGGTATAATATGGCGTTGCATGGTGTGGTATACTATGGCGTTGCATGGTGTGGTATACTATGGCATTGCATGGTATACTATACTATGACGTTGCATGGTGTGGTATACTATGGCGTTGCATGGTATGGTATACTATGGCATTCCAGTGTATAGTTTACTATGGCGTTGCATGGTATAGTATAGTATGACGTTGCATGGTGTGGTATACTATGGCGTTGCATGGTATGGTATACTATGGCATTCCAGTGTATAGTTTACTATGGCGTTGCATGGTGTGTATGCTATGGTGTTGCATGGTATGTTTACTATGGCATTGCATGGTGTGGTATACTATGGTGTTGCATGGTGTGGTATACTATGGCGTTGCATGGTATGGTATACTATAGCGTTGCATGGTGTGGTATACTATGGCGTTACATGGTATGGTATACTATGGCGTTGCATGGTGTGGTATACTATGGCGCTGCATGGTGTGGTATACTATGGCGTTGCATGGTGCGGTATACTATGGCGTTGCATGGTGTGGTATCATATGGCGTTGCATGGTGTGGTATACTATGGCGTTGCATGGTGTGGTATACTATGGCATTGCATGGTGTGGTATACTATGGCGTTGCATGGTGTGGTATACTATGGCGCTGCATGGTGTGGTATACTATGGCGTTGCATGGTGTGGTATACTATGGCGTTGCATGGTATAGTATACTATGACGTTGCATGGTGTGGTATACTATGGCGTTGCATGGTATGGTATACTATGGCATTCCAGTGTATAGTTTACTATGGCGTTGCATGGTATAGTATACTATGACGTTGCATGGTGTGGTATACTATGGCGTTGCATGGTATGGTATACTATGGCATTCCAGTGTATAGTTTACTATGGCGTTGCATGGTGTGTATGCTATGGTGTTGCATGGTATGTTTACTATGGCATTGCATGGTGTGGTATACTATGGCGTTGCATGGTGTGGTATACTATGGCGTTGCATGGTATGGTATACTATGGCATTTCAGTAGGGCGTTGCATGGTATGGTATACTATGGCATTCCAGTGTATAGTTTACTAGGGCGTTGCATGGTATGGTATACTATGGCGTTGCATGGTGTGGTATACTATGGCGTTGCATGGTGTGGTATATACACATTTTTATTGAGATTTTAGTGTGGTTGACTCTGCTCCCTCTGATTTTTAAAAGAACCAAGGTGGCCGGGAGGACCCCTTTTTTTTTCCTGTTTTTATTTCCTTTCTTCTTTTTTTTTTATTTAACACGCCCCGGCCACCCCTGTGTTACATATGGAAAACATGTTTCTTTATAACCATTTTATTATTTCATTTTCCTGTGCTGTTTTATTATTTGCTTGTTGTCACTGTTTAGCACTCGGTTGTTGTTATGACATGTAAAGATGTTTAAAACATCACATCTATCTGGAAACATCATGCAAGTATGGAAATATTACATCCACATGGAGACATCATGTCTGTATGGCAGTATCACATCTATGTGGAACATATCTATGAAAACATCACATCTGTGTGGAACCATGTCTACATGGAAACATCACTTCAGCGTGGAAACATCCAGGCTGCATGGATTAAAAAAAAACCCAAAAAAAACCCCGCAAAAAAATAAAGGTTTAGGTGTTTTAAGGGTTAAAAATAAATTGTGAACAGGTATGCTCTTCGTATCGCAGTCCACCACCTGCCTGTCTCCATCCTATCAAAGCTACTTCTGATTCTGGATGCAATGCGGCTTCCCCTGTTTGCAACCTGCTCACACAGCTTCTGCTTTCTGTGTCTGCTGTTTACAATAAGCTGAATGTAACACCTCATGGTTGAGCAGGCAGGAATAAAATTTGCTTCTTTGAGCACACTTAATGTATCCGCTCTGATGGCTGAATCAGTGTCAGAAAATGTGCCAGATCCACAAATGTATGATGACAATGAATATATTTATTTATCCACGCTGTGAATGTAGTGCTTCCAGTTCCACCCCCACAGCAATTCCCTTTAATGCAGCTTCGGTCAAATTAACTAAAGGCTGCATGTAGAACCATCAGAACTAGGGAGGAAAACCTCCATCAGGACCAGAACCAATAAGGAAAACCTCCTGATGCATCATGGGTCGTCTCCAGCAGCCTGTACCGACTGCAGCAGGACTAAGGGCATGGATCCGGGTCACCCAGCCCGACCCGATGATCTAAAGGAAGAAAGGAAGTTTTTTTTTGTAAAACATGAAATTGAAAAGGTTCCATAAAAGTGAAAGTTGGTCGTTATTCTGCTGCATCTTAATGAATAAAACTCTGAAATGTTTGTTGTTATACGTTGTATGATGAATCTGGCTTGGCTCGACGGCCGTTAACGGACACCTGATAAGCTACCGACCGTTGGGACGAAGCGCAGTGGAAGCTGGAGAGGGATGAAACATCCGGCGGTCGTTGACTAAAGTCTGTATTTATGTCTCATCAAACCTGACATAAAAGCTGAAATAAAAACTGTCCTGCCAGACAGAGCTGCGTCTGTAGCAGGAGATTGCAAATGTGAGTCACTCTGCATTATTCTGCTGCTAATGTTTCCTAAATGCTGAAGGGCAAATAAAATGAGTCACAGTCTGAATGGAGTCATTTAGTCTGTTAGAATGCATGAGGAAACGTCTGAAATGCTGCACAGTGGCAGCCGTCCGCGTCCACTCGGTTATCACAGCTCGGAGGACAGCCGTCTCGTCTAGTCGCAACTTTCAGCAAATGTAAAGTTAGACTTTCTTCGTGATGCTGCGGTGTTTCCACAAAGTTAGGCTCAGGTATGAACAACGTCCATCTGCGTCGAACTAACAGAAGAATAAACTCCATGAAAACAAATAGGAAAAGACAGAAGCTAAAGGTAACCTGTGAGAGTTTCTGAAAACACTGACAGACAACCCAGTCCTCCTACATAGCTGGAGCACGCCCCCCCTGTCAGCGGCTATGGTGGTGGTTGTTGAGTACTTTTATGACTGGAATAAAAATAGGTTTTCAGCTGGTTTGTCCGAGCTCCGACTGTTCTGTATCGCCGTCCTGATGGTAAAAGTTCCACCAGAGTGACCGGGGTGTGATGAGTCCCTGATGATGCTCTGGCCCGTCTTGAGACGGTGGAAACGGTGAAGCTGTTCTCGTGTAGAGAGAAGGGAGACGAGTTTACAACCATCTGAAGAGGTTTCCTCTGAGCTGCTGGTGAACCATACGGTGATGCAGCATGTCAGGGCGTTCTCCATGCAGTACTCTGACTGGTGGTCTTCCTCAGCACCCCGAGTCTCTGCTGGACCTGTTTCAGCATGTCAGAGGTGTTTTGTCTTCCAGGTCAGGCCTTCCTCAATCTGGACTCCTGAGAACCTGAAGTCTACACCTCTACGCCGTCCCGCAGATAGAAAGTGGAGACATGACCAATAATCAGCTCCTTTGTCTTTGTGGTGTTAAGGACCAGGTTATTCTGGAGGTTAACTCGCCCCTGTAGGCCCAACCACCCCCCAGAAATCAGACCCTCCACTATGGTAGGAAGGGATGCAGTGGTGCGAATCCAGAGCGTAGACCAGCCCGGTGCTGACGGGGAGGGCTGTGGATGCATGTTGGTCCATGTTACCGTCTGGAAGAAAGCTGTTAATCCACAGACGGAGTGTGGAAACCCAAAGTTCTCATGTTTTAGGGAAGGATAAATGGTAAATGGACTTGTACTTATATAGCACTTTTCTAGTCATGCAGACCACTCAAAGCGCTTCATGCTACTTGTCACATTCAGCCATTGGAATCAACCTCCCAACTTTCCAGTTGAAGGACGACTGCTCTTCCTCCTGAGCTACAGCCGCCCCAGTATTGAACTGTATTGAAGTCCAAGCTGTAGTCCAACAGACACTGAGCCGCTGCTACTGCGAGAGCCGCCATCTTTCCACCATCTTACCGCCATATGATAAAACGGCGAACATAATGATGTGCAGTCGAATCAAATGTCCTGCTTTTGCTCCATTTCTGCGCCCTTGCATGCCTAAATCCAGACATCCGTTTCAAATGTTTTTATACATCTCCGTCCTCCTTCCATGGATCTCGTACGTTGCCATGTGTATCCCCTAGGGGGCGGTGCTGAGTTCAGAGTTCACATCCATGTGTAGACAGTGGTTGGTAGCAGTAACGCACCACTATAGGGTTGTTTACAATCAGCCAAAACACAAGAAGAGGAAGAAAACTGTTTTTTTTTATTTTTGCTCCAAATTCTTTTTTTTATTTTTATTTAACCTGTCCTGTCCAGCATCTCAGCATACAGAACAATCTGCCTGTCGTATTTTTACCAGACAGATTTGCTCTGTCAAGGGAGACATCTCATGTAAATAGCTGCCCTTGATAATCTGAATATTTTTATTATTATGATAATTATTTTATTTATTTATCTTTTTTTTTTTTCCTTTTATCATTTTGCAATCATCGCCAGTCTTGATACGGCCGAGCTGGACCTGGCAGGGAAAGAGGAAAAAAAGAGGAAATGAAAGGAGGAAAAAGAGAGAGAGAAAAGAAAGGCGTGTCTAAGCTGCTGAAGTTACAGTATTTGCAAAACAATATAAAGTACTGAAAAAATACAACAAGACATCAGTAGGATAGTGACAATATTCAAAAACAGACAAAAAAAAAGTAAAAAAAAGAAAATGAATGAATAAAATAGCAACCGTTATTAAACATACCTACAGAGAGTCATCAGCAACATTTAGTAGGAAGCAGATGGGAAGATGAGCGCATGTGGGCGTGCACGTGTGACTGTTCAACCTGTGATCATGCAATCAAAGATCAGCTGAGTGCTTGTAGGGGAACACGACCACGACCCGAGGTGTAGGGGAGGAAGCCAAGGCCCCCAGGGCCCGGCAAGCCCACCGCGCACAGAGCCCGGGCAGGCAAAGCAGAGAGAGCCTCCGTCCCCCGAGCCCAGAGCAGTGGAAGCCTCCAGGCAGGCGCCACCCGGCGCCACGAGGCAGGGGCACCGGGTAGCACAGGGTGACGGCACGCCGGCCCGGCGGGCGCCGGGTGCTGAAGCGCGGGCCGCACAGAGAGCCGGCAGCCCACAGGCCCCAGGACCACCCGTCCCCCCCGGCAGAGCCCCGGCCAAGACCCAGCGGGCCCCGCCCACCCAGAGCAAAACCATCGCGGGCCGGCGCCACCACGATACCAGGGGCGGGATCCCCAAGGACAAGGACACGTCCGTAGACCCTCCCCCCAACAACCCTCCCGCTGCTTCCTATCCCCCCTCTCCAGCACCCTCCCCATCCCTCTCCCTCCCAAGCCCTACCGTCCCCAACACACCCACCCCCCCTTCCTCCAACCGCCCCCCCTCCTCTCACCCCACCCCTCCCTCCCTCCCTCCCACACACCTCCTCCCATTCAATCCTCCCTCTCCCTCCCACCCACCCCCCCCAGTGACAGCCGGTGCCGGAGGACTGCAGGCCCCAGACCTGAACTCTCCACATTCACACAAAGAGCTCCAAGCCGGCCAGGTGAGCAGCACCCAAAGCAATGACCCACCCAGACCCCCAGCCCGAGAGCCGCCCCGCCCCGAGGACCCCAACCCCCCCAAGCCCCCCAATCCACCCACCAGGGCTGCCAAGGTCCCAGCCCCCCCTTCCTACTAAGTGATGTGATTAATTAGCAGGGTCCAGGGAGAGCGAGCATCGGCCGATTCATTTTTGATGGAAGCAGATGTGATCTGGAGACTTCTGTGTTCCACCAGGAGATTTTTGTAGTGATTAATACTTAGACTTCTTTTGGACTTCCAGTTTAATAGGACAGTTTTTTTGCTACACATCGGGCCACAAGGATAGTGTGTGTGTTGTTGGGGTCCATGTTGATGTCACTAAGGTCTCCCAGTAAGCAAAGCTTGGGGCATGCAGGAATGCTGCATCTCAGCCATGTTGATAATTCCCCACAAACCTTATTCCAGACATTTTGAACAGGTGGACAGAGCCATAGAGCATGTAAATAATTATCTACTGCGTTACATGTGCACTGTGTGCAGATCTCTGAGTGATTTAGACCCATCTTGAACATTCTTTGTCCTGTGTAATGTGTTCTATGAAGGATTTTGTACTGGATGAGTTGTAGATTTGAACTGTCTGTCATATTAAAAGCATTTAGACATATTTGCAGCCAAGAAGGTTGCCTGAGACTGATAGATAGGTCTGCCTCCCATTTGGAAGTTGGCAAGGAATTTCAATCATCTATTTTTGACATCGACCTGTATATTTTTGAAAGTAACTTTGGGCTACGAAGTTCCATAAATTCTGCTACTGTGGGAGGAAGTTCCAAGTCTATTTGATGAAGCGGGAATTTCCTAAGTATAATGGATTTGAGTTGCTGATATTCTAGAAATCTGCTACTATTAATTCCATATTGTGATGATAGAGTGTCAAAAGATAAAATTCTTCTGTTATGGATAATATGCTCTAAATAATTAATTCCTTTATTAATCCATTGTTTAAAGTTGATCATATTTTTGTTTAGAAGAATGTCAGGGTTGTTCCAGATAGGTGTGAGTTTACATGGGATTATTGATGAATTGTTTTTTTTAAGAAATTCCCACCAAGCTGTCAGAGAGGTGCTAATGTTGACGCTTTTGAAGCACTTTAACTTTTTTACACTGAAGCTGAAGAATGGAAGATTAGAGATTTCCACATTGTCACAGAATGTTTGTTCTAAGTCTATCCATGGTTCATCTAATGGACTCGGTTTAAGCCATTTTAAGATATATTGCAGCCTATTTGCTAAGAAATAATGTTGAAAGTTAGGCAAGTCTAAGCCTCCCTGATCTTTAGGTTTTTGTAATGTTTTTAAACTAATCCGGGGGGGTTTATTCTTCCAGAGAAATTGGGAAGTGTATGATTCTAGTGATTTGAACCAGGTGGAGGGAGGTTTCATAGGAATCATGGAGAACAGGTAGTTGATTTTGGGTAGAACCATCATTTTTATCGTAGCAACTCTCCCCAAAAGTGAAATGGGGAGTGACTTCCAGCGAGTGAGATCATCTTCTATTGTCTTCAGAAGGTTAGTGTAACTACATTTTATCAGTTCTGAGAGCCTGGGGGGAATATTTATGCCTAAGTATCTAATGTTACCTGATTGTAAATTAATGTTGGATGGATTTCTAAACCTACAGTTAATTGGTAGGACTGTGCTCTTAGACCAATTGATAGAGTAGTCAGATAGTGATGAGAATTTATTAATTAGTGAGATTGTTTCAGATAATGATGTTTGTGAGTTTTGGAGGAATAGTAAAATATCATCGGCATAAAGGCTTATTTTATGAATTATATTTTTGGACTAGATGCCCTTTATAATTTGATTCTGTCGAATTGCAGCAGCTAGTGGTTCAATAAATACAGCAAAAAGTGAGGGAGAGAGTGGACAACCTTTGAAGATTAAAACTTGGAGAGGTTTGATCGTTCGTCCTGACTCTCGCATTAGGGGAGCTGTAGAAGATTTTGATCCAGTCAAGAAAGGAAGGTCCAAAGCCAAATCTACTTAAAGTAGCTAGTAAGAATTTCCAATTCACTCTATCAAAAGCCTTCTCTGGATCCAGAGAAACTATAGTTGTTTCCAGGTTATTGATGGTAGAGTAATCTATTATATTGATTAGCCTGCACATGTTAACAGAGGAATATCTGCCTTTTATAAAGCCTGTCTGATCAGGGTGTATAATGAGTGGAGTTACTTTCTCTAACCTTGCAGCTAAAGCTTTGCAGATTATTTTAAGGTCTGCATTTATCAGTGATATGGGTCTGTAGCTAGATGGAAGTGTGGAGTCTTTGCCTGGTTTTAACAGTACAATTATGCTGGCAAAGTTCATGTTTTGGGGTAAGTAGCCATTTTCCTTTATTTGTGTCACCATTTTGAAAAACGTAGGGGCCAGTATTGTCCAGAATACTTGATAGAACTCTGCTGGGAAGCCATCCGGTCCTGGGGCTTTTTACATGGCATATGTGCTTCAAATTCTTTTTTTTAACAGGTGCTTTGTATTTGGCCGTTTCAGTGTTGCTCCGCACAACCGCGGGGGTTTGTGCGGTGCATGTGGGTCTAGAGGACCGCGGGGGTTCGTGCGGTGCATGTGGGTCTAGAGGACCGCGGGGGTTCGTGCGGTGCATGTGGGCCTAGAGGACCGCGGGGGTTCGTGCGGTGCATGAATCTAGAGGACCGCGGGGGGTCGTGCGGTGCATGTGGGTCTAGAGGACCGCGGGGGGTCGTGCGGTGCATGAATCTAGAGGACCGCGGGGGGTCGTGCGGTGCATGTGGGTCTAGAGGACCGCGGGGGGTCGTGCGGTGCATGTGGGTCTAGAGGACCGCGGGGGTTCGTGCGGTGCATGTGGGTCTAGAGGACCGCGGGGGGTCGTGCGGTGCATGTGGGTCTAGAGGACCGCGGGGGTTCGTGCGGTGCATGAGGGTCTAGAGGACCGCGGGGGTTCGTGCGGTGCATGTGGGTCTAGAGGACCGCGGGGGTTCGTGCGGTGCATGTGGGTCTAGAGGACCGCGGGGGTTCGTGCGGTGCATGTGCGTCTAGAGGACCGCGGGGGGTCGTGCGGTGCATGAGGGTCTAGAGGACCGCGGGGGTTCATGCGGTGCATGTGGGTCTAGAGGACCGCGGGGGGTCGTGCGGTGCATGAGGGTCTAGAGGACCGCGGGGGTTCGTGCGGTGCATGAGGGTCTAGAGGACCGCGGGGGGTCGTGCGGTGCATGAGGGTCTAGAGGACCGCGGGGGGTCGTGCGGTGCATGTGGGTCTAGAGGACCGCGGGGGGTCGTGCGGTGCATGAATCTAGAGGACCGCGGGGGGTCGTGCGGTGCATGAATCTAGAGGACCGCGGGGGTTCGTGCGGTGCATGTGCGTCTAGAGGACCGCGGGGGGTCGTGCGGTGCATGAGGGTCTAGAGGACCGCGGGGGGTCGTGCGGTGCATGTGGGTCTAGAGGACCGCGGGGGGTCGTGCGGTGCATGAATCTAGAGGACCGCGGGGGGTCGTGCGGTGCATGAGGGTCTAGAGGACCGCGGGGGGTCGTGCGGTGCATGTGGGTCTAGAGGACCGCGGGGGGTCGTGCGGTGCATGAATCTAGAGGACCGCGGTGCATGAATCTAGAGGACCGCGGGGGGTCGTGCGGTGCATGAATCTAGAGGACCGCGGGGGGTCGTGCGGTGCATGAATCTAGAGGACCGCGGGGGGTCGTGCGGTGCATGAATCTAGAGGACCGCGGGGGGTCGTGCGGTGCATGAATCTAGAGGACCGCGGGGGGTCGTGCGGTGCATGTGGGTCTAGAGGACCGCGGGGGGTCGTGCGGTGCATGTGGGTCTAGAGGACCGCGGGGGGTCGTGCGGTGCATGTGGGTCTAGAGGACCGCGGGGGGTCGTGCGGTGCATGTGGGTCTAGAGGACCGCGGGGGGTCGTGCGGTGCATGAATCTAGAGGACCGCGGTGCATGAATCTAGAGGACCGCGGGGGGTCGTGCGGTGCATGAATCTAGAGGACCGCGGGGGGTCGTGCGGTGCATGAATCTAGAGGACCGCGGGGGGTCGTGCGGTGCATGAATCTAGAGGACCGCGGGGGGTCGTGCGGTGCATGAATCTAGAGGACCGCGGGGGGTCGTGCGGTGCATGTGGGTCTAGAGGACCGCGGGGGGTCGTGCGGTGCATGTGGGTCTAGAGGACCGCGGGGGGTCGTGCGGTGCATGTGGGTCTAGAGGACCGCGGGGGGTCGTGCGGTGCATGAATCTAGAGGACCGCGGGGGGTCGTGCGGTGCATGTGGGTCTAGAGGACCGCGGGGGGTCGTGCGGTGCATGTGGGTCTAGAGGACCGCGGGGGGTCGTGCGGTGCATGAATCTAGAGGACCACGGGGGGTCGTGCGGTGCATGAATCTAGAGGACCACGGGGGGTCGTGCGGTGCATGAATCTAGAGGACCACGGGGGGTCGTGCAAATTTAGCTTTTAAAGAATTTTCTGCTGAATAGATCTGGCTGCAGAATAATTGTCCAAGCTGTTTTTGTTTTTGCTAACCTAATGAAATTCCATTAAATAGCGTGTGCTGTACGACAGTCTAATTATGATTAAAGTGAGAGCTGGAGCGCTTTATTAGCATCCAAACATGGACAGAAAACACAAACCAATGGCTGGTGGAATACAACAAGACAACATGGTTGTCTCCCGTGTGCTGTTGGGAGTCCAGTCATTTCCACAGGCTGATTAATAAAATCAACATATCTGACATTCTTGTTTCCCATTAGCTAGACAGCTAACAGAGTTATGTGAAAGGGTATCGCTCCTGAAAACAACCAGAACTGGTTTTGGCTTCATCTTTTAGCTTCTCGCCGTGCATATGTGACTCTACAACTTCCACCTCCATTAAACAGGTTAAAACCTTCTTGCTGAGTGTAACGGTGGACCATGTCGCTGGATTGGCCGTCTAGCTAACATTGAACTGCACACATGAAAATAATCCTCCATAAACAGTGAAGGTAGCGCAGTGCAGCTACTTCTTTACTGTACTTCGTGTGTTTTTTATATGTCCCTACTTTACTGAAGTTGTGGATATTTTGGTTTTGCTTCACAATATTCGACAGTTCTGCCTGACACGTCTCTGCAGCATCGCCTGGACATCGGGGACAGTTCCCCCAGACAGGGGAATCACACTCCTCAGCCTCCCTGGTAAGGTCTATTCAGGGGTCCTGGAGAGGAGGGTCCGCCGGATAGTCGAATCTCGGATTGAGGAGGAGCAGTGTGGTTTTCGTCCTGGTCGTGGAACAGTGGACCAGCTCTATACCCTCTTTGGGGTCCTGGAGGGGGCATGGGAGTTTGCCCAACCAGTCTACATGTGTCCCCCGGGGGCTCCTGTGGGGGGTACTCCAGGAGTATGGGGTGCCGGACCCCCTTGTACGAGCTGTCCGGTTCCTGTACGACAGGTGTCAGAGCTTGGTCCACATTGCCGGTAGTAAGTCGGATACGTTTCCGGTGAGGGTTGGACTCCACCAAGGCTGCCCTTTATCGCCGATTCTGTTCATAACTTATATGGACAGAATTTCTAGGTGCAGCCGAGGTGTTGAGGGGATCCGACTTGGTGGCCTCAGGATTGGGTCCCTGCTTTTTGCAGATGACGTGGTCCTGTTGGCTTCATCTGGTCGTGATCTCCAGCTCTCACTTGAGTGTTTCGCTGCCGAGTGTGAAGCGGCTGGGATGAGAATCAGCACCTCCAAATCTGAGACCATGGTCCTCAGCCGGAATAGGGTGGATTGCCCTCTCCGGGTCGGGAGTCAGGTCCTGCCTCAAGTGGAGGAGTTTAAATATCTCGGGGTCTTGTTCACGAGTGAGGGAAGGATGGAGCGTGAGATCGACAGACGGATCGGTGCGGCGTCTGCAGTAATGCGGACTCTGCGCCGGTCTGTCGTGGTGAAGAAGGAGCTGAGCCAGAAGGCGAAGCTCTCGATTTACCAGTCGATCTACGTTCCTACCCTCACCTATGGTCATGAGCTGTGGGTCGTGACCGAAAGAAGGAGATCTCGTATACAGGCAGCTGAAATGAGTTTCCTCCGCAGGGTGGCCGGGCTCTCCCTTAGAGATAGGGTGAGGAGCTCGGTCATCCGGGAGGAGATCAGAGTAGAGCCGCTGCTCCTCCGCATCGAGAGGAACCAGTTGAGGTGGCTCGGGCATCTGGTCAGGATGCCTCCTGGACCTCCCTGGTGAGGTGTTCCAGGCACGTCCCTCTGGGAGGAGACCCCGGGGAAGACCCAGGACACGCTGGAGGGATTATATCTCTCGGCTGGCCTGGGAACGCCTCGGGATCCCCCCCCGCAGAGTTGGCAAATGTGGCTGGGGAGAGGGAAGTCTGGGCTTCCCTGCTTAGGCTG
The DNA here is from genome assembly GCF_933228915.1 of Telmatherina bonti. Classification (NCBI taxonomy): domain Eukaryota; kingdom Metazoa; phylum Chordata; class Actinopteri; order Atheriniformes; family Telmatherinidae; genus Telmatherina; species Telmatherina bonti. Next base: position 39,748,095 of record NC_136610.1, on the reverse strand, counting down.
CTGCCCCCGCGACCCGACCCTGGATAAGCAGCAGAAGATGGATGGATGGAGATTTTACAGCAAATGTGTACTTTCTATGTGAAGCTGGATTTATGATGCGTCTCCGTGCTGTAGGACACCCGGACAGGTCGCCAGTCCAACCAGTCAGAGTACAGCTGGGTACCAGAATCAGCGAGGTGAAGGACTGGCTATGAAATAAATGTCCTCATTCTGCCCATCTCCTCATCACAAAGCCTTTAACATCAGGGTCTTCTTGCAGCCTTCGGTTCATCCAGCTGCAGACCAAGTTGGGGTCGGGTCCTCGGGACAAACAGGTCTAATGGACTTGAGCTGCTCTGGCGTTTCAGCCAGGACAAAATCTTTTCCTCCTTTACGTGGACTACAAGAGAAAAACTGGTCGGTTTTCCTCCACAGCTGATCGGCTGTGAGGGAAGCTTTGCAGAGGCGTCGGGAGGCCGGTCTGTCGGACAGGAAACTAAAGCGCTGAACCAGAAACATTCTGGAGCAACAACTGACCTGGAAGCAAGAAACAACACTTCTAACTTTGCACCAGAAAAAAGGGCAGAAATGTGTTGAAGCTGCAAATGTCTGCAGGGTGGGAGGAGATGTGATGCAGACAGAAAGGACACGAGGGGAAAGGACAGGGAGGACACGGCTCCTCAGCCGAGGCGGTCCATGTGGTTCGCCACCAGCCTTCTGTCCCGGCCAGAGGCGTGGGGCTCAACGAGACCTGCGTCGGCGAGGCGACCGGGATCAGCGCCGCGGGGACCCGAAGGAGGGAAAAAATGTTTTACTGTTTCTGATCCAGATGGAACCGGACCGGCTCCAGTCCAGACAGAACCGGGAGTCTCCTGGTTCGGTTCTGGTCCAGGCAGAACCGGGGTTCTCCCGGTTCCGGTCCGGTCCATGAAGAACCGGGGGTCTCCCGGTTCCGGTCCGGTCCAGGCAGAACCGGGGGTCTCCCGGTTCCGGTCCGGTCCATGAAGAACCGGGGGTCTCCCGGTTCCGGTCCGGTCCAGGCAGAACTAGGGGTCTCCCGGTTCCGGTCCGGTCCAGGCAGAACTAGGGGTCTCCCGGTTCCGGTCCGGTCCCAGCCACTAAGTGCTGAACAAAGTAGAAGGTTGTAGATCTGAATAGACGTCAACAGAAGATAAAACAATAGAAGTAAAATAAAAACATTAAAAACAGTCGATAAGAGGAAAGAAGCAGAATCTCAGCCTGGAATCGGATCATGAAGGCGGGTCTTCAGGCTGGTCGAGGATTCTCCACCTGCAGCTGAAAGGAAGCTTAGGAAGCTCCGCCCCTCCTCTCAGCGTGGTCCAGGTGGTTGGAACTGGTCTACCGGACTGGGTCCTGGAGGGTTTAACCGCTTCCTGTGCAGAACTGTGTTGGAGCGGGAAACATCTAAACCAGGCCCTGCTGAAGGCGGTCTTCAGAGTCCAGTTATTGAACCAGACCTTCAGTCATGTTTAAGATTTATTAGAAAAAAACTGCAACAGTAATTCAGACCCCCCCCCCCCCCCCCCCTCCCCCCAAGCCCCCCCAGCCCGCCCCTGACCAGGTGCGTTTTCTGACCAGATGAAACGCCCGGAGGCAGACAGAAAGAATCTACATGATGAACGGCTCGTTGACACGATTAAATTACAAATATGACAGCAGGACATCGATCTACCGGTGTTTTACTGCCAAAACACAGTAGGACCACTGGAAGGTCTGCTCTGCCCCCCCCCCCCACTACCCCGCCCACAAGTCCTCCGTTGTCACGGTAACCTTGTGACAACCAGTCAGTCTATTGCTGGCCTTCCTTCTTCTCTCCCTCCGACGAGCCGGAGCTGCTGCTGCCGCCGTCACGCTCTGCTGCCATCTGCAGGACAACACAGGAAGTTCAGCACACATTCACACAGCAAACAGCCCCCCCTCATACAGAGATTCCTTCTCATTCTCTCCTGCTGACAGATGCCAGAATCCTGCAGGTGTCTCCCTGCTCCAACACACCTGGCGGAAATGAAGGAACAGCTTGAATGAGGTGTATTGGAGCAGGGAAACCTGCTGTGGACGGTGGCGTCTTCAGCGTGCCTCAGCTGGGGAAACAGATGTTTCCATCAGTTTCTACCTTCTTGTAGGCCATCTCGAACAGCTTGAGCGACGCCTGCTGCAGGTTGTTGGCCGCCTGCTTGATGTTCTCGCCCGTCTCCGAGTCCTTGTTGGCCAGCAGATCTCTGACCTTGGAGATCTCCTCCTTCAGCTTGGAGCACTGCAATCAGAGCAGCCGAGTGTTTAGAGGAGAGAAGCTAAACGTCTCAGAACCAGTTCAGCTCCTTTACTGGGTTTCTGCTGGTGCTGGTTTTACTGTCAGGAGAATCATGATGTCTGTGTTGTTTTCATATCCCACGTCTTTTTGTCTCCTTAAAGACATAAAACCCAGAAACCGAACAGATCCTGTCTCAGCGACACTCCTGATAAGTCATCAATAACAGCTTTGATCAAACTGAGTAACGGCTGCATGTCACAAGATCCCTCCATATTCCTGTATAATGTGTTGGACGCAGCGTTTCCAGTCCACCGCCAGCAGAGGGCGCAGTTCGTCTCACCTGGTCTCAGGGTGACTCTGAAACTGGCCCTTCCCCTTCCCCTAGCCCTTCCCCTAGCCCGTCCCCTTCCCCTTCCCCTGGCCCGTCCCCTTCCCCTAGCCCGTCCCCTTCCCCTGGCCCTTCCCCTAGCCCGTCCCCTTCCCCTTCCCCTAGCCCGTCCCCTTCCCCTGGCCCTTCCCCTAGCCCGTCCCCTTCCCCTTCCCCTGGCCCGTCCCCTTCCCCTAGCCCGTCCCCTGGCCCGTCCCCTGGCCCGTCCCCTAGCCCGTCCCCTGGCCCGTCCCCTGGCCCGTCCCCTGGCCCGTCCCCTAGCCCGTCCCCTGGCCCGTCCCCTGGCCCTTCCCCTGGCCCTTCCCCTTCCCCTGGCCCTTCCCCTGGCCCGTCCCCTAGCCCGTCCCCTTCCCCTGGCCCTTCCCCTGGCCCGTCCCCTGGCCCGTCCCCTGGCCCGTCCCCTGGCCCGTCCCCTAGCCCGTCCCCTGGCCCTTCCCCTGGCCCTTCCTCTGGCCCTTCCTCTGGCCCTTCCTCTGGCCCTTCCCCTGGCCCTTCCCCTGGCCCTTCCCCTGGCCCTTCCTCTGGCCCTTCCCCTGGCCCGTCCCCTGGCCCGTCCCCTGGCCCGTCCCCTGGCCCGTCCCCTAGCCCGTCCCCTTCCCCTTCCCCTGGCCCTTCCCCTGGCCCTTCCTCTGGCCCTTCCTCTGGCCCTTCCCCTGGCCCTTCCCCTGGCCCTTCCCCTGGCCCTTCCTCTGGCCCTTCCCCTGGCCCTTCCCCTGGCCCGTCCCCTGGCCCGTCCCCTGGCCCGTCCCCTGGCCCTTCCCCTAGCCCTTCCCCTGGCCCGTCCCCTGGCCCTTCCCCTGGCCCGTCCCCTGGCCCGTCCCCTGGCCCTTCCCCTGGCCCTTCCCCTGGCCCAGTCCAAGAACAGGAACGTAAACGATAAACTCCTCTTTTTCTGCTCTGTAGCGGATAAGTGCCCTCGTGTGTTCTGGTGTCTCTGGTTAAAACATATGATACAATTTAGCAGTGAGCACAGAAGTAAAGGAAATGCTGCAACATATAGATGATTGTCCCTGAAAGAAAACAGCCACAGTGGTTTTATGTGTTCATATATCAAACCAGCAGTTCAGCGAATGCTAGCCTCTTGTGCTAACTGTAGCAAACTTTCACAGAGCAGAACACACCATCGTAAAATAAAACGCCATAATTTCAGTCTTGTTATTGAATTGTATTTTAATGCTGAAAATACTTAAATGTGTGAACCTCTTTTTCAGCGTTGGTAGACATGTTGCCGGTGAACGCGCTGGAAAGGAACTAGTAACTGGCAGCCGTACGTCTCTACCCCTTCTTCATGAAGTGTGGTCCTGGAAAAGCTTCACTTTAAGGGGTGTGTAGCCCTCCCCCTCCCCCCTTAGACTTTGTCCAAAGGAGAATTGGGATACCCCTTCCCCCCACATGGATATGGAGGGATAGGGCTAAGTGGAAGCGGGAGAACTGAGAATCACCCTCAGTAAAAGTACTCTATGAAGTTACTTGAATAGAAGCTGAAGTACCTCCCTGAAGTAGAAGTACTTAAGTATTCAACATTTTTGTACTTAAGTATTACAAGTAGTTTATTTTAAAATTTTTACTCAAGGACTGAAAGTAAAAGTAGTTCATTGTGTTGTGTTGTTATTTCAGACATTAAACTTTGTAAATCATGTTTATGATTTTAAACTGTTATCCTGACATTCAGAAATCCTTTAGCTGGAGCAGTAGTACATGGACAGGAACATCCATGAAAACACACACGTGTGTGTTCATTCCCCTCCATAGCTTCTTTATTGTGGTGTTTGGGCCAAATGGCTCCAGTGGCCCCTCCCCGCTCCATCTGGGTCCCTTGTCCAGCTTTTTAAAACCTGCCATCACTGACCGGGTTTTAAATCGGACAGGGATTTTACACTGGAGAGGCAAATTAAATAAATGATCAAGCTTTTATAACCTTCGTCACCTGAAGTCATTTATAACCGCTCCAGATTTAGAGACAGTGATTCATCACTTCACGGCTGGATTAACACGTTATCTGGGGTTCAACTCTCTCGTCTACAACTTCTATCAAGCAGAGATCCCACATTTTACTCCTTCAGTCCAGCAGTGAAGTAGTTCTACTTCGTTTCTCTACATCCGTCCCTCTGAGACGTAAACTCCTGATAAAACCTGCAGCTGCTCCGACTTCCCTTCGTACCTCGTCAGCAGGAAGCTGCTCTTTGAACTCCTCCATCTTGGATTCTGTGTCGTGGACGATGCCCTCGGCGGTGTTGACGGCCTCCACGCGTTCCTATGGCAACAGAGAGAAAGCAGGTCAGAGACCCTCACTGGTCCATCAGGACAGAACCGCAGATCTGAGGGTCCATCAGAGGACAGAACCGCAGATCTGAGGGTCCATCAGGACAGAACCGCAGATCTAAGGGTCCATCAGAGGACAGAACCACAGATCTGAGGGTCCATCAGAGGACAGAACCACAGATCTGAGGGTCCATCAGAGGACAGAACCACAGATCTAAGGGTCCATCAGGACAGAACCGCAGATCTGAGGGTCCATCAGAGGACAGAACCACAGATCTGAGGGTCCATCAGGACAGAACCGCAGATCTAAGGGTCCATCAGAGGACAGAACCACAGATCTGAGGGTCCATCAGAGGACAGAACCACAGATCTGAGGGTCCATCAGAGGACAGAACCACAGATCTAAGGGTCCATCAGGACAGAACCGCAGATCTGAGGGTCCATCAGGACAGAACCACAGATCTAAGGGTCCATCAGGACAGAACCACAGATCTAAGGGTCCATCAGGACAGAACCACAGATCTGAGGGTCCATCAGGACAGAACCACAGATCTAAGGGTCCATCAGGACAGAACCACAGATCTGAGGGTCCATCAGGACAGAACCACAGATCTGAGGGTCCATCAGGACAGAACCACAGATCTAAGGGTCCATCAGGACAGAACCGCAGATCTGAGGGTCCATCAGGACAGAACCACAGATCTAAGGGTCCATCAGGACAGAACCACAGATCTAAGGGTCCATCAGGACAGAACCACAGATCTGAGGGTCCATCAGGACAGAACCACAGATCTGAGGGTCCATCAGAGGACAGAACCACAGATCTAAGGGTCCATCAGAGGACAAAACCACAGATCTGAGGGTCCATCAGAGGACAGAACCACAGATCTGAGGGTCCATCAGAGGACAGAACCACAGATCTAAGGGTCCATCAGAGGACAGAACCACAGATCTGAGGGTCCATCAGGACAGAACCACAGATCTAAGGGTCCATCAGGACAGAACCACAGATCTGAGGGTCCATCAGGACAGAACCACAGATCTGAGGGTCCATCAGGACAGAACCACAGATCTGAGGGTCCATCAGGACAGAACCACAGATCTGAGGGTCCATCAGAGGACAGAACCGCAGATCTGAGGGTCCATCAGGACAGAACCACAGATCTGAGGGTCCATCAGAGGACAGAACCACAGATCTGAGGGTCCATCAGGACAGAACCACAGATCTGAGGGTCCATCAGAGGACAGAACCACAGATCTGAGGGTCCATCAGAGGACAGAACCACAGATCTGAGGGTCCATCAGGACAGAACCACAGATCTGAGGGTCCATCAGGACAGAACCACAGATCTGAGGGTCCATCAGGACAGAACCACAGATCTGAGGGTCCATCAGAGGACAGAACCACAGATCTGAGGGTCCATCAGGACAGAACCACAGATCTAAGGGTCCATCAGGACAGAACCACAGATCTAAGGGTCCATCAGGACAGAACCACAGATCTGAGGGTCCATCAGAGGACAGAACCACAGATCTAAGGGTCCATCAGAGGACAGAACCACAGATCTAAGGGTCCATCAGAGGACAGAACCACAGATCTGAGGGTCCATCAGAGGACAGAACCACAGATCTGAGGGTCCATCAGAGGACAGAACCACAGATCTAAGGGTCCATCAGAGGACAGAACCACAGATCTGAGGGTCCATCAGAGGACAGAACCACAGATCTAAGGGTCCATCAGAGGACAGAACCACAGATCTGAGGGTCCATCAGAGGACAGAACCACAGATCTAAGGGTCCATCAGAGGACAGAACCACAGATCTGAGGGTCCATCAGGACAGAACCGCAGATCTGAGGGTCCATCAGAGGACAGAACCACAGATCTAAGGGTCCATCAGAGGACAGAACCACAGATCTAAGGGTCCATCAGAGGACAGAACCACAGATCTGAGGGTCCATCAGAGGACAGAACCACAGATCTGAGGGTCCATCAGAGGACAGAACCACAGATCTAAGGGTCCATCAGAGGACAGAACCACAGATCTGAGGGTCCATCAGGACAGAACCACAGATCTAAGGGTCCATCAGAGGACAGAACCACAGATCTGAGGGTCCATCAGGACAGAACCACAGATCTGAGGGTCCATCAGAAGACAGAACCACAGATCTAAGGGTCCATCAGAGGACAGAACCACAGATCTAAGGGTCCATCAGAGGACAGAACCACAGATCTGAGGGTCCATCAGGACAGAACCACAGATCTGAGGGTCCATCAGAAGACAGAACCACAGATCTAAGGGTCCATCAGAGGACAAAACCACAGATCTGAGGGTCCATCAGGACAGAACCGCAGATCTGAGGGTCCATCAGAGGACAGAACCACAGATCTGAGGGTCCATCAGAGGACAGAACCACAGATCTGAGGGTCCATCAGGACAGAACCACAGATCTAAGGGTCCATCAGAGGACAGAACCGCAGATCTGAGGGTCCATCAGAGGACAGAACCACAGATCTGAGGGTCCATCAGAGGACAGACAGCAAATCATTTATTTACATATTCATTATTTTACTGATGTATAAAAATGGAAGATTACTCAGAAAGAAAAGATGACGGTTTAAGATTGAATTTATGGCTTTTGTGCTGGAGAAAATAATTAAAAATAAAATTTAAAGTGGGAATTGTTTGGAAGTTTGTGACTGCTGTAACGGCAGCTGGCCACTAGATGTCACTGTTGTATGTCACTGTTGTGGTTTGTCTGAGGATTTGAAACTTCAAATCAGTTTTTGAAACAACTGGGAACGGGACTAGATTGTGTTTTCAGGAGTTTTTATGCAATTCTATCGGCCTCCAGCAGACTCTAGCGGCCTCCAGCAGACTCTAGCGGCCTCCAGCAGACTCTAGCGGAAGTTTTATTGTAGTCCTTTGAGGCCAGTAACCCTGGTCTGAATAAACCTGGAGAGACAGCGGATCTCCGTACCTTCCTCCTGCGGTCCTCCTCGGCGTACTTCTCGGCGTTCTTGATCATGTTCTCGATGTCGTCTTTGCTGAGACCGCCTGACGACTGGATGACAACTGAGGAGACAAGTCGGGACGTTCAGACAGAGATAGGTAAGGAACCCTCTGCTACATATTCTCTTCATCTCTGAGCAGCTTGACAGGAAACTAGTTAACCCGAGACTTGTTACTCTCTAGTGATCTTTAACCTGACCCCGGTTTATCAACAGGAAAAAGATGGCCGAGACTCACTCTGCTGCTCGCGGCCCGTCCCCTTGTCCTTGGCGGACACATGGACGATGCCGTTGGCGTCAATGTCGAATGTGACTTCAATCTGAGGGACTCCGCGGGGGGCCGGCGGGATTCCCACCAGGGTGAACTGGCCCAGCACCTTGTTGTCTGCCGCCATCTCTCTCTCACCTTGGCACACCTTGATCTCTACCTGCGTCTGTCCGTCAGCCGCCGTGGAGAACACCTGGAGAGACAGGGGAACTCTGTACTTCCTGTTTCTAATGAGAGTGGGTGGGGCTGAGTGTCTGCGGGAGTACCTGGCTCTTCTTGGTGGGGATGGTGGTGTTCCTGTTGATGAGTTTGGTGAAGACGCCTCCCAGGGTCTCGATACCCAGAGACAGGGGGGTGACGTCCAGGAGGAGCACGTCGGTGACGTCACCAGCGAGCACACCGCCCTGGATCGCTGCTCCCATGGCGACCGCCTCGTCAGGGTTGACGGACTTGCTGGGAGCGCGGCCAAACAAGTCCTGGACCGTCTGCTGGACCTGCAGGGACCAGGTGGATTCAGTGGATCTGATTTCAGATACAGGTTAAACTGATGACCAGCAACAGTTTGCCCAGTTAACCATTCATCCATTCATTCTCTGAACCGCTAATCCGATCAAGGGTCGCAGGGGGCTAACCCTAACCCTCCCAGCAGGAATCAGGCGCAAACCCAGTTAACCAATATCACCTGATTAGCCCAGTTGATTTAGCTAACCCACCCTTCCCAACTAAACCAGTCAACGCAGTTGGGCGGTTTATCTTCTGATCCTGCTAACCAGCAGCCCACATGGCCGAGCTAACCCATCTAGCTCAGACACAGGTGACCCTACCTGCATCTTGTTGAAGGATTCCTACCTTGGGCATGCGGGACATTCCTCCCACCAGAAGAACCTCTCCGATGTCTCCTTTGGACACCTCAGCGTCCTGCATGGCCTTCTGGCAAGGCGCCACAGTGCGGCGGATCAGGTCCGCCACAATGCTCTCAAACTGGGCTCGAGTCAGCTTCATGTTGAGATGTTTGGGGCCCGAAGCGTCCATGGTCAGGTAGGGAAGGTTGATGTCGGTCTGCAGAGAGGACAGACATTAACTGGTTGTCCCCACGAGGACTCTTAGAACTGCAGGTACAACATCAGGACTACCTGCAGCGACGAGGACAGCTCGCACTTAGCCTTCTCAGCAGCTTCACGAACCCTCTGAAGAGCCATGTTGTCCTTCATGAGGTCCACGCCAGACTGGAAACAACATGGACACGTAAGCAGCCTGAAACATGGACGATGAGGATGACGGGGAGCAGAATACTCACCTCCCTCTTGAATTCCTTCACAATGTGTTTGAGGAGGTGCTGGTCAAAGTCTTCTCCCCCCAGGAACGTGTCCCCGTTGGTGGACTTCACCTCAAAAACTCCTTTCTGGATCTCCAGGACAGAAATATCAAACGTCCCCCCTCCCAGATCGTACACGGCGATGCTGTAAACACATGAACATGAGGATTTCCTGGATAGCAGGGAGGGAAATGAAGGCAGCATCTGTACTCACATCTTGTCCTGGCTTTTGTCCAGACCGTAGGCCAGAGCGGCGGCCGTCGGCTCGTTGATCACTCGCAGGACGTTCAGGCCGGCGATCTGACCGGCATCTTTGGTGGCCTGAGAAACACGCCTTTCAGGGTTAAAGCTGCCACCAGAGGAGCTGGTTTCTCCCCCCAGGACAAACCAGCCCATACTGGGATGAAAGAACTCTGGTTTGACCCTGACCCCCCCCCAAGGACCTAAATCCTTACCTGTCTCTGGGAGTCATTGAAGTAGGCGGGGACAGTGATCACGGCGTTCTTGGCTTTGCTTCCCAGGTAGTTTTCTACAACACAGCAACAACCTTTAGTCAACCTGAACACCTGGAACATTTAGACTCAAACTCCGCCCACTGTCCTTACCGGCCGTCTCCTTCATCTTCATCAGGACGAAGGCTCCAACCTGGCTGGGGGAGTACAATTTCCCGTGGGCCTCCACCCAGGCGTCCCCATTAGATGCACGCACGATCTTGTAAGGAACGTTCTTCCTGTGGATGATAGAGAGGTCAGTGCAGCTGGAGGCTGAACCGGGTCTTACCGGGTTGAACTGCAGAACCGTGGACCAAAAACCCACACCATTATCTTCCGTCTAAAGACGACCATGTAGTCCTCTTTAAACGTACAGCAACAACCTCAGATTTACAAAAATAAATCACTTCTTTAACCCTGACATTTAGAAGCAAACCGAGGTCACAATGCTCAAACCATGGAGCGAGCGGCGTCCATGTGTGGAATGTCTCAGGACGCGCAGCAGGACGCTCAACCGCCATGTTCCACCTGCAGCTTCTCCTTCAGATTTCAGCTGTAAAATGGAGGCCGGTCTGCTTCCAAGTCGCGGTCGGCTCTGTGACTCCAGGTAGGAACAAGTCCAGACCAGCGTCCCTCCGCCACGCGCCGGCAGCTGCTACGAAGGCCAAACAGGTCTGGTCTGTCCCGAGGACGTCGTTCCAGGAGTCTGGTGGGTCGATCCGATGCCACTACTTCCCAGTAAGCCATACTGGTTCAGTCATTTTCTAACTAGACTAGCATGAATCCCAACGTGCACCTGATGTAGCTAGATGTAGATCTAGCTTTATAGATCTTTTTATAGATCTAAACTGTTGAAAAATATTTTTCCTGTTTTTTCACTTCCAAATCTCTTTTAAAAAAAAAAAAACCCAGCCCAACTTCACAGGAACAACCGTTTCAGTGCTGAAATCTTTTCATTGCTGCGCCGAGACGCTGGTTCTGCGCTACAACCAGATTTTTGTGCCATTAAAGCCACAAGCTGTAACACCTGACATCATAAAATAAAAATATTGAAATGAACAAAAAAAACCACAGTTAATCCCCGTTCCAACAACCGGACACTCACAAGTCTTTCTGGACCTCTGGGTCATCATAGCGACGACCAATCAGCCTCTTGGTGGCGTAAAGCGTGTTCTGAGGGTTGGTGACAGCCTGCCGTTTAGCGGGCATGCCCACCAGACGTTCTCCGTCTGCTGTGAAAGCGACTACTGAAGGAGTAGTCCTGGCTCCCTCTGCATTCTCCAGGACCTGGAAGACAAGGACAAAACCTCAAGGTCACGCCATGGACCTGCTGCTGCCACCAGGCTGCTAACGCCTTAAAAAGCCACATTACAAGCAGGAGGGATGCCCCTTGGTTACAGCTCCCTACCTCACCGATCCCGCCTCCGCAACAAGACTCCCGCCGATCCCGCCTCCGCAACAAGACTCCCGCCGATCCCGCCTCCGCAACAAGACTCGCGCCGATCCCGCCTCCGCAACAAGACTCGCGCCGATCCCGCCTCCGCAACAAGACTCGCGCCGATCCCGCCTCCGCAACAAGACTCGCGCCGATCCCGCCTCCGCAACAAGACTCGCGCCGATCCCGCCTCCGCAACAAGACTCGCGCCGATCCCGCCTCCGCAACAAGACTCCCGCCGATCCCGCCTCCGCAACAAGACTCCCGCCGATCCCGCCTCCGCAACAAGACTCCCGCCGATCCCGCCTCCGCAACAAGACTCCCGCCGATCCCGCCTCCGCAACAAGACTCCCGCCGATCCCGCCTCCGCAACAAGACTCCCGCCGATCCCGCCTCCGCAACAAGACTCCCGCCGATCCCGCCTCCGCAACAGGACTCCCGCCGATCCCGCCTCCGCAACAAGACTCGCTCCGATCCCGCCTCCGCAACAAGACTCGCTCCGATCCCGCCTCCGCAACAAGACTCGCTCCGATCCCGCCTCCGCAACAAGACTCGCTCCGATCCCGCCTCCGCAACAAGACTCGCTCCGATCCCGCCTCCGCAACAAGACTCGCTCCGATCCCGCCTCCGCAACAAGACTCGCTCCGATCCAGCCTCCGCAACAAGACTCGCTCCGATCCCGCCTCCGCAACAAGACTCGCTCCGATCCCGCCTCCGCAACAAGACTCGCTCCGATCCCGCCTCCGCAACAAGACTCGCGCCGATCCCGCCTCCGCAACAAGACTCGCGCCGATCCCGCCTCCGCAACAAGACTCGCGCCGATCCCGCCTCCGCAACAAGACTCGCGCCGATCCCGCCTCCGCAACAAGACTCGCGCCGATCCCGCCTCCGCAACAAGACTCGCGCCGATCCCGCCTCCGCAACAAGACTCGCGCCGATCCCGCCTCCGCAACAAGACTCCCGCCGATCCCGCCTCCGCAACAAGACTCGCGCCGATCCCGCCTCCGCAACAAGACTCGCTCCGATCCCGCTTCCGCAACAAGACTCGCTCCGATCCCGCTTCCGCAACAAGACTCGCTCCGATCCCGCCTCCGCAACAAGACTCGCGCCGATCCCGCTTCCGCAACAAGACTCGCGCCGATCCTGCCTCCGCAACAAGACTCGCTCCGATCCCGCCTCCGCAACAAGACTTCCACTGATCCCGCCTCCGCACCAAGACTCCCGCCGATCCCACCTCCCCAACAAGACTCTGCCCTCCCGCACGCAACCAATGCGTAACTAATGAAAACCAACAGGGACGTCGGCTTCTCCTCACCTTGGCTTGTTTGCCCTCCATGACGGCAACACAGGAGTTGGTGGTCCCCAGGTCAATGCCGATGACGGCCCCCCGGATGGCTTCAGACCTGCAGTCAGACAAATGAGTGAGTAACTAGCAGCTGATAATCCAACTGGGATAACTGGAGATGATATTCAGACTTCAGAAGGTCCTTATAGCAACCGGTAACATATTGGTATGATCAGAGAGCCGAGCAGGAGGAGGTGGAAACAAACAGCGCAACGTTGGTGATGTGGACTTTCACCATGTTTTACCATTTGTCTTACAGAAAACTTCACTCTCTAAATATAATATTTACTTAATTTTTACATTATAGAAGAATTGAGAAATTGTTTGGTTTGCCAATTATGGGACATTATTTTGCTCCATGAAGGGTTTCTTTACCAGCGTTATTTCTACACAGCAGATGCTCTAAGTCTAGTAACCTTAACCTTCTGCTGCGATGAAGTTACCGCCCAGCCCAACTTTCCTCTTCCATTAAAGCCCCCAACATCTCCTGTTCATCCCACTTATCCATCCCAACTCCTTCCTGTAAAACTTCCTGTTTCTCCAGAACAACCAGGCTAGCCCCCCCCCCTGCATTTATCAAACTGTGTGTAGCAACACTGACTACAGGTGGCGTACGTACGGAAAACAGGAAATGCGGCGCAAAAAAACTTCCCGATTTACAAAGCAGCGCGCACCACGTCCCACGCCTGTTTCGCTTCATAAATCAGGATCAACACTAAATGTTGCGCACGTGAGGGAACATCTGGCCACGCCCACATGTTGGCTATAAAAGGTCGGGCGAACACCCTGATAAATATTAATCCATCTCATTTCCATGTCGGTTCCGCAGGAAAAAACCCAAAAAGAGGAATTTTCTGGAAAATGAGGTTTATGATTCTAATCGATGAGGTTGTAAAATGTAGAAGTATTTTATGTGGTGGAGACGGGATGGACATCACCACCACCAGAAAGACAGAGGAGGTCAGCAGGGGACAGATGCTGTCAGCGTCTCATCAGACCAGCGGACTTATCCAGAAAGGACAAATAAAGTGGTCAGACAATAAAATGTAGGGAGAGACGACATCTTGGTCCACAGGAGGAGGAAGGGGGGGGGGGGGGGAAAGCTACAGCAGCAGTTTGGTTCCAACATGATGGTTGGAGGTCGGGGACAACAGCGCTGGTCGCAGCTGAACGGGACACGTTACCATTTAGTAGCATGTTATGTAGCGTCTCCACTATCTGCACACATCTGCAGCTGTACAACAGGTTTCCTCCTGGGCATGGAGGCACCTCCACCTGCCTCCATCTGCCCGATGGCCGCTACACCACGTCTGGCTGTGGAGAACATCGTTCTGTTCCTCTGCTCTGGGTTGGGAAAAGGAGCGGACCCGACCTGTCAGTCCCTTCCCTTTGGAAGGTGCCGGACTGGAGTCCAGAGTCTCCATGTTCCATGTCCACCAGCAGGGACAGATAAGCCACGTTGGGGAGCATTTTATCTCCAACCATCACTTCATGTTCTGTATCTGCAGGTGGAGGAAACACCTGAGCAGCCTGATGATGGGCTGTTGTCATGGCGACCGCCTCCTTTTACCTGCAGGTCTTCATGTAGAGCTTTATTAGTACGGCAGCTTCTGTACGACTTATTAACTGTGTGATGTGGCTTTTCTAACATGTAGTACTGCTTGGTTTCAGAACATTTTACTGCTGGACGTTTTACGTGCTGGAGGAACTTTTTCTCTTCTTCTGCAGATGCTGTTAATGTCCAACATTCTGGGGGAAAGTTTACGTTTCATTTGGAACAAATGGCTCAGATTTCTTTTTATTTTCTGCCTTTGGTGTCGCCGTTTCCCGTTTCTCCAGATGTTGTCATACGCCGGGGTCAGAGTTGGCGCGGAGGTCGGGACGTTTTAACGCCAAGTCCTGCTTTTAGAAACCCCAGAAGTGGACTGGGACTGGTCTACGCTGGGTTTTGTGCAACAGCTTCGTAAATGAGGCCCCTGGACAGAGTTTCCTCCTCAGGGGTCTGGACTCTCCCTTACAGATAGGAGCCCAGTCATCCAGGAGATCAGACCTCCAGTCTGGATGCATCCTGGTGAGGTGGTCTGGTGGGAACACCTCGAGATCCCGAAACGACCTGGAAGCAGCAGCCAAGGAATGAGAAGTCTGGTCTTCACTGCTGGGTTTGCTGCCACCCACCCCCCACCCCGAAGGTGACCCGGATCGGCAGCAAGGGGACGGAGGGATGGAGAAAAGGTCCAGGCCTGGTTCGCTTCCTACGTGGCTTCCATTCCCGTTTCCATCAGAAGTTACAGCTGAAGCGTTTCACTCGTGCGTAGAGAAAGATTTCAGGTTTAGAGTGGAAACACTGAGGAGCGGCTGCTTCATCACCGCATTAACAAGTTAAGATGATCCCGGAGAAGTCAGACACGTCCCAGGGATGGTAGGTCATCCTGTCAGCTGAAGATGGATGGAAAGCAGCTGTACGGGTTTACAGCACTTTGGTAAACTAAAACACCACAACATTAAATATAAAACATATAATCTCATTTAGATTTAAGGATAATCTGACAGTTATCTGCAGAACTCTCCTGGTTCAACCTGGTGAGAAAACCAGCTGCTTTTACATGTCAGGACACGTGGAAGGCTAATACTCACGCGTAGTCTCTCCTGGACAGGACACTGAGAGCATCTGGCTGGAAACCACTCCAACATGCCTGTAAAGACCAGAAACAGAACTCAGGTCCAGGAAAATGAGCTTTTCCACTCCGGGGTCCAGTTTTACAGAATGAAAGGATGTAGAGGCCTCATGAAGGTCACAGACCTCCTCTCCAGCCCTGTGACCAGGGTTCATACCACGGCTTCAGGTCAGCGGGTTGGAAAAGTGCTTCATTTACTCTCCTTTAAGTTTATTTATTAGTATTATTTATGTATTTCAGGCTTCTGGAATTAGCTGTAAGATCTGTGACGTCTTACCAAAACTCGCCACAAACCAAACATTTTATCACAAATTACTGAAGCAGCTTATGAAAGCAGAACTTTGTATGAACATGAACTAACATCTAATCATTGTAGGTCAGTTTTATATTAACATCGAGTCATGGTAGGTGACTTTTAGGGGGATAAATCCGACTAGATGACATTTAGGATGCTAACACATGCTAACGCTGTTAGCATGCTAAGCTAACCGGCTAGCTGTCAAAGTATGGATGAAAGCTGGAATAAATGTCGATCTGGGCTTGTCCCCCAGACAGTAAAGGGACCCCAGAGGCTCACCTTGCCCCCCTGAGAGGCCCGGTTCCTGCAGCTCCCTGCCGGCAGAGTCCTCCAGATGTTTCCGGCAAAGCGCAACATTTCCACAGCTTCTCTAAATAAACCTGAGAATTATGAAACAGTTTATGAAACAACGAGCTGCTGAAAGCTCCAGATGTTTTATCTGAGAGAGTCTGCAGACAGTCCGGAGGAAACCCGGAGCTTCTCCTCTAAGAGCTGCAACACAGAACCTTCTTCTGGAATTATCTAACACATGTTGCACCATGCCGAGCTGGAGGACCCCAAATCCAGTCGGCCACGCACTGCCGGAATCATTCTTCTCAATAAGAAAATCTTTTCAAGCTGTTTACGACTGATTAAACTCTGTTAGCTAATTAAGATGGTGTTTACTAAAGTAGCCAACATGTTTTACATAAATGGTTAATCCATTAATGCGGTATTGGAGATTTGAGGGACTACGGCGGGAACGGGGCACACGTAGTGGGCAAGTGAAGGTCATGATGTAACGTAACGTGCGTGTTACGACATGGATGAACGTAATGACAACCCTGACGTAACTTGAAGGATTTTTCTGGAAAATGTAAATTAAATGAAAAGTACTTTATTAATCCCCAAAGGGAAATATTGTAGTATATAATAATAATAACTAGAGGAGGTCTTGTTCCGGAGGCTGATGGCTGCTGGCAGGAATGATCTTCTGTATCTTTCAGTCTTACATCGGACCTGAAGAAGCCTCTCACTGAACACACTTTGTTGTTTCATCACTGTGTTGTGGAGAGGGTGTGAAGAATCCATCATCTTCATCAGCTTGTGCAGCATTTTTCTTTGGACAATCAGCTCCAGCGGCTCCAGAGTTACTCCAAGCACAGAAGCAGCTTTGTGGATCAGTTTGTTGATTCTCTTCAAGTCTCTGGTTCTGATGCTACTACCCCAGCAGATGCTGCAAAGCTGACTGCACTCTCCACAACAGACTTATAGAAGATATGCAACATCTTGGTGCAGACGTTAAACCATCTCAGCTTCCTTAAGAAGTACAGTCTGCTCTGACCTTTCTTGTAGATGTAGTCAGTGTTGCATTTCCAGTCCAGTTTGTTGTCCAGCTGAACTCCAAGATACTTGTATTCCTCCACCACCTCCACCTCCTCTCCCAGGATGGAAACAGTGCTTTGTTTATTCTTCTTCCTCCTGAAGTCAACAATCATCTCTTTTGTTTTGCTGCTATTTAATATGAGATGATTGTCACCGCACCATTTAACAAACTGACTGACCAGTTCTCTGTACTCTGCTTCTTGTCCATCCCTGATACACCCCACAACTGCAGAGTCATCAGAGTATTTCTGCAGATGACAGGACTCAGAGTTGTACTGGAAGTCTGAGGTGTACAGAGTGAAGAGGAATGGCCAGAGTACAGTTCCTTGTGGTGCACCAGTGCTGCTGACCTCCATCTCAGACACACAACCTTTCAGCCTCACAAACTGGGGTCTGTTTGTGAGGTAGTCATAGATCCAGGTGGTTGTGGAGGTATCCACCTGGAATTTATGGAGCTTCTCACATAACAAAGCAGGCTGAATGGTATTAAAAGCACTGAGAAATGAAAGAACATGACCCTCAGAGTGCTGCCTGAATGGTCCAGATGAGAGTGTGCTCTCTGGAGCAGGTATATGATGGCATCTTCAACCCCAAGTCCATTACGATATGCAAACTGGAATGGGTCCTGAAAGGTGTTTACTTGCTTGTTGAGGTGAGCCAGTAAGAGTCTCTCCAGGACTTTCATGATGTGAGATGTCAGGGCAACTGGTCTGTAGTCACTTGGTTCAGCTGGTTGGGTTTTTTTAGGCACTGGAACAAGGCAGGAGGTTTTCCACAGCACTGGGACTCTATTTTGTCTCAGACTGGTGTTGAAAAGGTGCTGGAGAATCTGAGAATCTCCGCCATGAATGAGTTTGGATGCTGTGTTTGTAGCCGAGCAACGACGGAGCTGATGACATCACAGGCTGTGTCTGGTGCGGTACCAGGTATTATATAAACCGCTACCAGAATAACACAGGTAAACTCTCTGGGTAAATAATATGGACGGAAGCTCACAGCTAACAGTTCCATGTCCCTTGTGCAAATCTTCTCCTTGACAGTAACATGTCCAGGATGACACCAACGCTGGTTAACCAGCACTGCAATTCCACCACCCTTTAGCTTTCCGCTGTGTTGTCTACTGCAGTCTGCACGGACCGTTTTAAAGCCCGGTACAGACACATTACAGTCAGAGATGTGTTCATGCAGCCATGTCTCGGTGAAGCACATAATACTGCACTCTCTGTATTCTTTCTGAGACCTTGTTAGCATCTCAAGCTCGTCTGTTTTGTTAGCTAGTGATCTCACATTACCCATGACAACGGTCGGGAGAAATGGTTTAAATCTCCATCGCTTTCTCCTCTGTCTCACTCCCGCTCTGCATCCTCTCCTCTTTCTTTTCAACTCCATCGGGATTTGATGTGTTGTTTCGCTGATAATCCTGATTTTAGGAGAGGTTAATCAGTTGATCCTGATTGTAAACAAGTCTTTTGTTGCCATGGAGACTCATCATAACAAGTTTTGAAAGAGACAAAAATATGCAGAAAAATCTTCCTTGCAGCACACCCTCCGAACCGGCATGAAATCCTCAAAAAAAAAACCAAAAAAAAAACCTAATTTGAGGTAGTATCTATGTGAGAAGACTTTAAAAAAAAAAATCAAGATAACAAGTCAGAGCTACTACAATTTGCTGCCATCAGACGGTGCAATCTAGAATGAAAAAAACTCATTTAGTTAATCTAAATATGAACAGAAGTGTTGTTTGGGATAATTATGGAGGTGATCCTACAACATATGGAGTTTTAATGTTTTATAGTTGCTGGAAAGTTTTAATTCATAAAATTATGAAAACCGATTACATAAAAAGTTAAGTTTTTATTCCCAAGCACATTTACCAAGACAATTAATGGCATTTTGTTGTAAAATGTTTTAAAAGAATGTAAACTTGTTCTTCCTGTTTTATTTTCTGGTTTCCCTTCCTCATTTAGATATGGTATACCTTTGTTGTCATGATAACGAATACTACTACTACTACTACTACTACTACTACTACTACTACTAATAATAATAATAATAATAATAATAATAATAACAATAATAATAATAATAAAAGACTAGAAAGAGGAAGAAAATCCACTAATGAAATGAAGCAAAACCACTTATTTCCCTTTCATAGGAAACAGTTTAACTCAAATTAGAATAATTTTCAAGAAACATCTGAAGGAATTTAAAAGGTCTTTTAAAAGTACTCTACAGTCTGAAACATTTTGAACTGACCATCTACCAGCAGAGAAAGATATAACAGTCATGCTAAGCCAAGCCCAACATTACTAGTCAGTATTTTTGTTATCATTATTATTATTGTTAGTAGTAGTAGCAGTAGTAGTAGAAATATTATTGCTGTATGTAGAACTATGAAGCTAAACATATTTAAACTTATGTCGTACTTTACTTGGTAATATCCTTTTCTTAATTTATCTTGTTTATGAATTTTTCTGTCATTACAGGTTGATGTACGTCCAAAATGGTAACTTCTTACATTTTATTTCTTGTCTAATTGTGTCCATATTTTCAGTATTTTATTTATCAGCCAAATGTAAACAAAACCTTGCCAGGACCAAGATGGCTGCGCCTCGGACAAACCGGAAATCGGAGGCATGTACGTCACTGTGAACGTCAGAGTTTTTCTCGCGAGAGTTTGTACAGCTCTGTACGTGGCTGAGCCCCAAACTGGGAGGCTGACAGACATGCCTGATTTTAGACACAAAATGGTCCGTTTGTCTTCTTCTCCTCATCATCATCATCATCACATGTACCAAGAACTGACCCAATAATCACGTCTTCTTCATCTGATTTCGCGCTAGCGGCGACATCCTCCTCTTCCTCGTGATGAACCGCCGTGAATCCCGCAGGAGGTTCCGCTGCTGACTCCTCTTATCCCCGCAGTGATATCCCAGCCAGCCCGGTTCTAGCACGGTTCTCCCCGGATTCCGGGTCGACATGGGGGATTCCTTTGCCGCCGCCTCGTTTCCGCCTCACAGGACCCGCATCTTTAAGATCATCGTGATCGGGGACTCCGGCGTGGGGAAGACCTGCCTGACCTACCGCTTCTGCTCCGGCAGGTTTCCCGACAAGACGGAGGCCACGATCGGCGTGGACTTCCGGGAGAGGCTGGTGGAGATCGCCGGAGAGAAGATCAAGGTTTGTTTTAGACCAAGATAAAAACCAAGCAGTAAATAATCCGACACATCCAGTCATCTTTTAGCTTTTCTCTGATTCCAGGAGCATTTCTGCAGAATGACAGAAATATTTCAGCAGTTTTCTGTTCGTGAAGCAGAATCTTCAACTTTCAGCTTTGTTTGTACAGCATCACTTCTCCAACAATGTTTATACTCATCGTCTCTCACTTTCTACGCGTCACGTCTCTGACACTTTCTACGCGTCATGTCTCACTTTCTACGTGTCATGTCTCACTTTCTACGCGTCACGTCTCGGGACACTTTCTATGCGCCACGTCTCGGGACACTTTCTACGCGCCACGTCTCGGGACACCTTCTACGCGTCACGTCTCGGGACACTTTCTATGCGCCACGTCTTGGGACACTTTCTACGCGCCACGTCTCGGGACACTTTCTACGCGCCACGTCTCGGGACACTTTCTACGCGCCACGTCTCGGGACACTTTCTACGCGCCACGTCTCGGGACACTTTCTACGCGTCACGTCTCGGGACACTTTCTACGCGCCACGTCTCGGGACACCTTCTACGCGCCACGTCTCGGGACACTTTCTACGCGCCACGTCTCGGGACACTTTCTACGCGCCACGTCTCGGGACACTTTCTACGCGCCACGTCTCGGGACACTTTCTACGCGCCACGTCTCGGGACACTTTCTACGCGCCACGTCTCGGGACACTTTCTACGCGTCACGTCTCGGGACACTTTCTACGCGCCACGTCTCGGGACACTTTCTACGCGCCACGTCTCGGGACACCTTCTACGCGTCACGTCTCGGGACACTTTCTACGCGCCACGTCTCGGGACACCTTCTACGCGCCACGTCTCGGGACACCTTCTACGCGCCACGTCTCGGGACACCTTCTACGCGTCACGTCTCGGGACACTTTCTACGCGCCACGTCTCGGGACACTTTCTACGCGCCACGTCTCGGGACACTTTCTACGCGCCACGTCTCGGGACACTTTCTACGCGCCACGTCTCGGGACACTTTCTACGCGTCACGTCTCGGGACACCTTCTACGCGTCACGTCTCTGACACTTTCTACGCGTCACGTCTCTGACACTTTCTACGTGTCATGTCTCACTTTCTACGCGTCACGTCTCGGGACACTTTCTACGCGTCACGTCTCGGGACACTTTCTACGCGTCACGTCTCGGGACACTTTCTACGCGTCACGTCTCGGGACACTTTCTACGCGCCACGTCTCGGGACACTTTCTACGCGTCACGTCTCGGGACACCTTCTACGCGCCACGTCTCGGGACACCTTCTACGCGCCACGTCTCGGGACACTTTCTACGCGCCACGTCTCGGGACACTTTCTACGCGCCACGTCT
Organism: Telmatherina bonti; assembly: GCF_933228915.1. NCBI lineage: Eukaryota > Metazoa > Chordata > Actinopteri > Atheriniformes > Telmatherinidae > Telmatherina > Telmatherina bonti. The sequence goes on along the minus strand of NC_136610.1, from coordinate 39,726,435 downwards.
CGGGACACTTTCTACGCGCCACGTCTCGGGACACCTTCTACGCGCCACGTCTCGGGACACCTTCTACGCGTCACGTCTCGGGACACTTTCTACGCGTCACGTCTCGGGACACCTTCTACGCGCCACGTCTCGGGACACCTTCTACGCGCCACGTCTCGGGACACTTTCTACGCGCCACGTCTCGGGACACTTTCTACGCGCCACGTCTCGGGACACTTTCTACGCGCCACGTCTCGGGACACCTTCTACGCGCCACGTCTCGGGACACCTTCTACGCGTCACGTCTCGGGACACTTTCTACGCGCCACGTCTCGGGACACTTTCTACGCGCCACGTCTCGGGACACCTTCTACGCGCCACGTCTCGGGACACCTTCTACGCGCCACGTCTCGGGACACTTTCTACGCGCCACGTCTCGGGACACTTTCTACGCGCCACGTCTCGGGACACTTTCTACGCGCCACGTCTCGGGACACTTTCTACGCGTCACGTCTCGGGACACTTTCTACGCGTCACGTCTCGGGACACTTTCTACGCGCCACGTCTCGGGACACTTTCTACGCGCCACGTCTCGGGACACCTTCTACGCGCCACGTCTCGGGACACCTTCTACGCGCCACGTCTCGGGACACCTTCTACGCGCCACGTCTCGGGACACTTTCTACGCGCCACGTCTCGGGACACTTTCTACGCGCCACGTCTCGGGACACTTTCTACGCGCCACGTCTCGGGACACTTTCTACGCGCCACGTCTCGGGACACTTTCTACGCGCCACGTCTCGGGACACTTTCTACGCGCCACGTCTCGGGACACTTTCTACGCGCCACGTCTCGGGACACTTTCTACGCGCCACGTCTCGGGACACCTTCTACGCGCCACGTCTCGGGACACCTTCTACGCGCCACGTCTCGGGACACTTTCTACGCGCCACGTCTCGGGACACTTTCTACGCGCCACGTCTCGGGACACTTTCTACGCGCCACGTCTCGGGACACTTTCTACGCGCCACGTCTCGGGACACCTTCTACGCGCCACGTCTCGGGACACCTTCTACGCGTCACGTCTCGGGACACTTTCTACGCGCCACGTCTCGGGACACCTTCTACGCGCCACGTCTCGGGACACTTTCTACGCGCCACGTCTCGGGACACTTTCTACGCGCCACGTCTCGGGACACTTTCTACGCGCCACGTCTCGGGACACTTTCTACGCGTCACGTCTCGGGGGACTTTCTACGCGTCACGTCTCGGGGGACTTTCTACGCGCCACGTCTCGGGACACTTTCTACGCGCCACGTCTCGGGACACTTTCTACGCGCCACGTCTCGGGACACTTTCTACGCGCCACGTCTCGGGACACTTTCTACGCGCCACGTCTCGGGACACTTTCTACGCGCCACGTCTCGGGACACTTTCTACGCGCCACGTCTCGGGACACTTTCTACGCGCCACGTCTCGGGACACTTTTCCACGCGTCACGTCTCGGGACACTTTCGACGCGCCACGTCTCGGGACACTTTCTACGCGCCACGTCTCGGGACACTTTCTACGCGCCACGTCTCGGGACACTTTCTACGCGCCACGTCTCGGGACACTTTCTACGCGCCACGTCTCGGGACACTTTCTACGCGCCACGTCTCGGGACACTTTCTACGCGCCACGTCTCGGGACACTTTCTACGCGCCACGTCTCGGGACACTTTCTACGCGCCACGTCTCGGGACACTTTCTACGCGCCACGTCTCGGGACACTTTCTACGCGCCACGTCTCGGGACACTTTCTACGCGCCACGTCTCGGGACACTTTCTACGCGTCACGTCTCGGGGGACTTTTCCACACGTCCTGTAATAGAACCCACCTGATGGCATGGAGTCATGACTTCGATCCGATCCCCACATCTTCACCGTCCTTCGTCTGATGCCTTCCAGGTTGGTAGAAGACAGTGAAACAAAGCTTTCCAGGTGCTGAAGCGGGTTTGTGCAGGTCAGCCCGGTGCAGAGAGAGAGGACATGGAACCTCGCTGGTCGTGGACAAGTCACGGCGGCTCATGGTCCACTTTGTCTCCTCAGATCCAGCTGTGGGACACGGCCGGCCAGGAGCGCTTCAGGAAGTCCATGGTTCAGCACTACTACCGCAACGTGCACGCCGTTGTCTTCGTCTATGACATCACCAACGCCGCCAGCTTCCGAAGCCTCCCCGCCTGGATCGACGAGTGCAAGCAGCACGCCCTGGGCTCCGAGGTTCCGCGGATTCTAGTGGGGAACAAGTGCGACCTGCAGGACTGCGTCCAGGTGGGCGCCGACGTGGCGCAGCAGTTTGCCGACACCCATTCCATGCCGCTGTTCGAGACCTCGGCTAAGAACCCGAACAGCCAGGGAGACGCACACCTCCAGAACAGCGACCACGTGGAGGCCATCTTTATGACGGTGGCGCACAAGCTGAAATCCCAGAAGCCCCTGGTTCTCAGTCAGCCGCCAGAGGGGGCGGGGGGCCCCGTCACACTGACCGGGGGGCGGGACGATGGCGGCGGGACGGCGCGGAGCTGGGGCTGCAGCAGCTGCTGAATGAGGGGATCCGCCTGGACCACATTGATGAGAAGGGAACTGATCCAGAACCACGTCGTCACATGTTTACACCTGGCTACGAGCTTCTGCCGGTTGTCACGGCAACGGGACAAAACATGAATCCTGCTGGTTTTGTATCATGACGCCGCCAACGTCGAGGTGAAGAGGAATCATCATCATCATCATCAATAATCACGCTGCATATTTATGGATCAATGCCAAAACTCTAGAACCAGGCTGGACCAGACCAGTTCCATCATGATGGGAGCCAATCAGAGCCGACAGATTTCCCTCCCACATGTCGTCTGCTCCGGATTCCTTCCTCCCCAGGAATGCCGGGATGTTAACCAATCAGAAGACAAGAAAAATAACCATCACTTGGGACATGAAGAAAACTGTTTTATTAACTACATCATCGGATGGATGGATGGATGGTTGGATGGATGGAGGGGTGGATGTATAATGGATGGATAGATAGAGGGATGATTGCTGGATGGATGGATGGAGGGATGACGGATGGATGGATGGATGGATGGGTGTATGGATGTATAATGGATGATGGATGGATGGATGGATGGATGTATAATGGATGGAGGGGTGGAGGGATGATGGATGGAGGGATTGATGGATGGATGTATAATGGATGGAGGGGTGGAGGGAGGGATTGATGGATGGATGTATAATGGATGGATGGATGGAGGGATTGATGGATGGATGGATGATGGATGGAGGGATGTATAATAGATGGATGGATGATGGATGGAGGGATGTATAATAGATGGAGGGATGATGGATGGATGGATGTATAATGGAGGGGTGGATGATGGATGGAGGGATGATGGATGGATGGATGGAGGGATGATGGATGGATGGATGGAGGGATGATGGATGGAGGGATTGATGGATGGATGTATAATGGAAGGGTGGATGAATGGATGGATGGAGGGATTGATGGATGGATGTATAATGGAGGGGTGGATGATGGATGGAGGGATGTATAATAGATGGAGGGGTGGAGGGATGATGGATGGAGGGATTGATGGATGGATGTATAATGGATGGAGGGGTGGAGGGAGGGATTGATGGATGGATGTATAATGGAGGGGTGGATGATGGATGGATGGATGTATAATGGATGGAGGGGTGGTGGATGTATAATGGATGGAGGGGTGGAGGGATGATGGATGGAGGGATTGATGGATGGATGTATAATGGATGGAGGGGTGGAGGGAGGGATTGATGGATGGATGTATAATGGATGGATGGATGGAGGGATTGATGGATGGATGGATGATGGATGGAGGGATGTATAATAGATGGAGGGATGATGGATGGATGGATGTATAATGGAGGGGTGGATGATGGATGGATGGATGGAGGGATGATGGATGGATGGATGGAGGGATGATGGATGGATGGATGGAGGGATGATGGATGGAGGGATGGATGGATGGATGGATGTATAATGGAAGGGTGGATGAATGGATGGATGGAGGGATTGATGGATGGATGTATAATGGAGGGGTGGATGATGGATGGAGGGATGTATAATAGATGGAGGGATGTATAATAGATGGAGGGGTGATGGATGGAGGGATTGATGGATGGAGGGATGTATAATGGAGGGGTGGATGGATGGAGGGATTGATGGATGGATGTATAATGGAGGGGTGGATGATGGATGGAGGGATGTATAATAGATGGAGGGATGTATAATAGATGGAGGGGTGATGGATGGAGGGATTGATGGATGGAGGGATGTATAATAGATGGAGGGGTGATGGATGGAGGGATTGATGGATGGAGGGATGTATAATAGATGGAGGGATGTATAATTGATGAATGGATGGATGGAGGGATTGATGGATGGATGTATAATGGAGGGGTGGATGATGGATGGAGGGATGTATAATAGATGGAGGGGTGATGGATGGATGGATGGAGGGGTGGAGGGATGATGGATGGAGGGATTGATGGATGGAGGGATTGATGGATGGATGTATAATGGAGGGGTGGATGATGGATGGAGGGATGTATAATAGATGGAGGGATGTATAATGGAAGGGTGGATGATAGATGGATGGATGGAGGGAGGGATGATGGATGGAGGGATGATGGATAGATGGAGGGATGGATGGATGGATGGGTTAGGTAAGAGCTGAGTAACGCCAGTATTGACCCTCCAGACGGATGATGAGCTCCAGCCGTTCGCCCTTTCCAACATGGCGGATCTTAGCGTCCGGCTGGGAGGTTCCGGTTCCTCCCAGTTTAACCTGGAAACATGAAGCGGTGCTTCTGGGTTCGGGAAAAGCAAAGATTAGATTACGTGGTTTTTTTCGCATCGTATTTGGGACTCTGGATCCAGGTCTTCCTTCAGACCTGGGCGGACATGTTGGGACCTGTTCAGGCTCATGCGCCGTGTTTAGGACCAGTACCAGGACCGCTCCAGACTGGTTTCTGTGTGGTCCAGATCTGGATCCATACCTCCTGCAGAGCAGTTAAATAAAGCCATTAAACACCACATTGTCAGCGGATCAATAACTGATCAGGAAACTGGAAGTCTATAAGATGCTGCTAATAGAAGAGACGTCTGGATCTGGTCCGAACCGGGCCTGGAACACATCCAGGTTTTCCTCTGGGTACCTGCTTAGACCCTGAACCTGGAGACCCGATCAGACAGCTGACTGAATGAACACCAATCAATAAGCTGATTGATAAGGCATGGAGACACCTGATTGGTTTATCTGGGTCAATACGCTGCAGATGAGGTTCTGCTGTTTGCACCAAACGGACTGGAACCGGTCCGAAGCCTTAATGCTAGTTTTCTGTTGCAATGCTGTAAATAATCAATAAAACGATGAAAACCTTCTTCTTCTGCAGGTAGAAAAGTCAAACCTCACGGAGCGTCGTCTTCCCATGCGTGGATCCGTTTCAGGACCAGTCCGGACCATCGTCGTGTCGTAAACTACGAAGTCTAAAAATAAGACCTTCAATAATTAATCATTGTTTATTAATTATCATTTTTGCCAGAAAATAAAAACGTACAAATTTATGACTTAAAGCTCAGAAACGCATAAATGGTGGCGTGTTGTGGTAAAACAGTTGTTCGTTCTCACAACGCCCGGACTAAGTTTCTAAAATGTCTTTAAAGACGAAACTGAGGCGGGAGGTTCGAGTCCAGGTCGGAATCCAGCCTGGAACCCGACAAGGAATTCTGGACGTGAATCAGCTCAGTCTGTCGTAAGAAGGCGGTCGGGAGGAACCTCCTTCTTCTGTGGTGCCGATGACATCTGACTGACCTGCAGAGAACTTTCCATCGCCTCCTGCTGGACACACAGAACAACTACTACTTTACTCCTTACTAGGATTACTTTACTCATCCCTACGATTACTTTTCTCCTTAGGATTACTTTACACATTCCTATAATTACTCCTGCCTTAGAATTACTTTACTCCTTCCATAGATTACTCATCCCTACGATTACTTATTTCTACGATTAATTCTTCCATAGATTACTTTACACCTTCCAGAGATTACTGTACTTCTTAAACGGTTCCTATGATGGTATTTGGAGTTTTCTGAGCTTTCTACAGTGTTACAGTGTTGAATCCTCATCAGACATGTGAACGACATGTTTTTTATCACCTAAACACATGTTTGAGTTTGAGTTCCAGCACTCTCTCCGTTTGGTTTCCATGGCGATGAAAAACGCGTGGTTTTAGAGAGTTTTTTCTACGTGGAAATCCTTGTGACGTCCCGGGGGATAAGGTTGGGTGATTGGTTACCTTCTACTGGTTAACAAGGGCATGTACAAATACATCAGGCAGGTGGAAAACGTGGGATAAAGTTATTTCCAACGATGGCTGGTGAGTTTACCAAAGAGAGACATCCTGCTGCATTCGTTGCTGTGGGTTGCTGTTTTCCACTTCGTTTTCAGGCTCTGATTCAGGTTCCAACATGTAGGGCTGTATGCTATGTGTTGACATTGTAGTTTGTTTTTTTATTGAGTTCATATGAGCCTAATGCTTCTGTTTATGAGACGTTACAATGACGGTGAAAGCAGGTGCGGTGCGCGCTCCCGATGTAGTGCAGTGGCGGGAGGCGGGGCTTAATGCGGAAGAGTCTCAATCCACTCGTTTTGCCCGCAGGCTGATCTGACAGCCTACGGAGAGGGTCGGTCTGAAGTAAATAAAGCCATTTGTGACAATAACTCCATCAATCCCAGCCCTTCTGGTCTCAGAAATAAAAATAAATTAGCCTGAAATGAACATAATAGTTCCACTTTAAGATTACTTTACTCCTTTCTGGGATTACTTTACTCATTCCATAGATTGCTTTTCTCCTTAGGATTACTTTACTCATTCCATAGATTGCTTTACTTCTTCTACAGATTACTCATCCCTACGATTACTCTACTCCTTACTTTACTCCTTCCTAGGGTTACTCTAGGAATAACAGTCCTAGGATTACTATACTCATCCCTAGGATTGCTTTGCTTCTCGCTTAGATTACTTTACTCACTCTTAGGATTACTTTAGCCTAGGATTACTTTACTCCTTCCATACAATTACTTCACTCATTCCTAAGAATTTTTTTACTCCTTCCTGGGATTACTTGACTCATCCCTACGATTACTTTATTCCTCCCTTAGATTACTTTACTACTTTCTAGGATTACTTTACTCTTTCCTACAACTACTTTATTCCTTAGGGTGACTTTACTCATTCCTATGATGACTTTACTCCTTCCTAGAAATAATTTACTCATTCCTACGATTACTTTAATCTTTCCATCGATTACTTTACTCATCCCCACTATTACTTTACTCCTTAGTATTACTTTACTCATTCCTTCTCTTTACGTCTTCCATAGATTACTCATCCCTACGATTACTCTTTAGGATTACTTTACTAATCCCTAGGATTACTTTATTCCTTCCTACAATTACTTCACTCATTTCTAGGTTTACTTTACTCCTCCCCAGGGTTACTTTACTCATTCCTTACAATTACTTTACTCATTCCTAAGAATTCTTTTTACTCCTCCCTAGGATTACTCATTCCTACAATTACGCCTTCCATAGATTACTCATCCCTATGATTACTTTTCTCCTTAAGATTACTTTATTCTTCCCCGGATTACCAGCCTGCAGACAAATAGGCAGCTTGTCACCTTGCAGGCTGCACACCATCTCCATGTCTCCAGGATCACACTGAGGAACCAGTGTCTCCTGCAACACAACAGAAATGTGACAATGAGGAAACCAGTTTAACTTCCACTACTGGGATGTTTACTGTGTGGGACGGTGCAGCCCGTACCAGTCCAGTCCTGGTGTCATGGCAACCACAACAGAGGAGACTCCGGCATCCCAGATAGGCGATGAGAGAGGAGACGGCTAAGCTAACGGTGCAGCTCAGGAGGATGGTGGCATTGGCTCCCTTCACCATCCGATGGAGGACAAACCTCTGCAGAGACAGAAAGCATTTCCTGTCAGGCCAAGAGGCTTCCTGCCCTTTGAAGGTGAGCCCATAGACTGGATACACACTACTCACAAAAAGTTAGGGATATTTGGCTTTCAGGTGAAATTAATGGAAAATGCAATATGTTGATGCTACAGTGATATAATATCATAAAAGTAAGACATTTAAGTAGAAGGATGCACTACTGATTTCCTCATCTCAAAAAATTCACTCAACACAAAAGGTAACAACAATGGTAGTTACACCACAACAAAAAATGTGAACGTCTCAATATCTGGTCATGTGCCCTTGAGCATCAATTACAGCTTGACAACGACGTCTCATGCTGTTCACAAGGCAACTTATTGCCTGCTGAGGCATGGCATCCCACTCTTCTTGAAGGTCAGCCCTCAGGTCATTGAGGTTCTGGGGTGCAGGGTCTCGAGCCTCTACACGACGGCTCAGCTGATCCCACAGGTTTTCAATGGGATTCAGGTCTGGAGAGAGTGCAGGCCGTTCCATTTGAGGTACACCAGTCTCCAACAGCCGTTCCCTGATGATGCGGCCTCGATGAGCAGGAGCATTGTCGTCCATGAAGATGAAATTAGGCCTGTGCTGTTCATGTAGGGGCACAATCACTGGATTAATGATGTTATTCAGGTAGTATGGGCTTGTCACTGTACCATTCACAAAGTGTAGGGCAGTTCTGTACCGAGTGGACACCCCTGCCCACACTGTAACACCGCCACCACCAAAAGCTGGCCTGGTGACAACAGTGGCTGATGCATAGCGCTCTCCCTGACGTCTCCAACATCGTTGCCGGCCATCATTTCTGCTCAGTGTGAACCGACTTTCATCAGAGAACAGCACTGAGGCCCACTGGTTCCTCGTCCAGCGTAAATGCTCCCTGGCCCATGCAAGACGATGATGCCTGTGCCTGGCGGTGTGGTCAGGTACCCGTGCAGGTCGTCTAGCACGCAGACCACGCTGATGGAAACGGTTTGGAATGGTCTGACGTGACACTTGGGTGCCTCTCACCTCTCTTAAACGTGCCTGGAGTTGAGTGGCATTCATCATCCGGTTTCTCAGGGCAGTGTTCACAATGTAGCGGTCATCAGCACGGGATGTGGCCAAAGGACGTCCACTTCTAGGCCTTTCTGTGACTCTTCCAGTCTCTCCATATCTCTGTTGCAACCTGCTGATGACACTCTGTGACACTCCAAGCTCAGTGGCCACTTCTGTCTGAGAACGTCCTGTTTGAAGCATGGCAATGGCAAGGGACTGTTGTTCCATTGTTAGGTGTCGTCTTGGTCTCATGATGTCAAAATGTGAACAGCATGATGAGGACAACTGTTTAAACACCAGCTCTAATTGAACCAGGACATTTATTGGTCAATTCAAGGATCACACACCTGCCGTGATTTTTGCCGTTAAGCTCCTTGTTAGAGAACAGCAACTTGTGCAAAATTTATTGAAACATTTAACAGTTGGACATGTGCATTTAAAAGCTTAGAGAAGATCACATTAAGTTCACCTGTACAGGTTTGAAGGCATTTTAGGCTTGTTGTGAAATTTCACCCAAAAGCTGAATATCCCTAACTTTTTGTGAATAGTGTAAAAGATGAGCGGAGCCTCCGTGACGTCACCCGTAGGTTTCTGAAGAGCTGAATTGAAGCTCGGTGGGCGGTTCCTACCATCACCATCTTAGCAGGGGCATTCGTGTCGTCTCTCCCGGAAAATACAAATATGGTCAAAGAGGTGGAGCTGAGAGGGGGACTGTGAATGATTGACATTGAGCGAACTCCGAGCTTTCTGTACCTAAGAGCTAACCCGGAGATAACAGGAGCTAACCAGCTAACAGAGGTAAGTGGGCTAAAGCTAAGTCATGTTGTTAACCGGGTAAAAACTGCGGTTGTTCTATGTTCTAATTACTTGAAGCGGGAGATTGGGTACCTGTCAATCAAAAGGACACACCCTTAAATATGCCGAACTTCGAGATTAAATTACTTTTAAATGGGCGAGTTAGAAAAAAATTCAACCCCCCCCACAGTTGTCATGAAGGTAAACCTGACCTATTAAACCTAAAATGGATTTTTGTACCAGGCTGTAAACATGTTTATTCCTGCTGTGAAGTTGGTCTTTTTAACATGAAATGAAAAATACGTTATTAATCCCCAAAGGGAAATATTGTAGTATATAATAATAATAACTAGAGGAGGTCTTGTTCCGGAGGCTGATGGCTGCTGGCAGGAATGATCTTCTGTATCTTTCAGTCTTACATCGGACCTGAAGAAGCCTCTCACTGAACACACTTTGTTGTTTCATCACTGTGTTGTGGAGAGGGTGTGAAGAATCCTCCATCATCTTCATCAGCTTGTGCAGCATTCTTCTTTGGACAATCAGCTCCAGCGGCTCCAGAGTTACTCCAAGCACAGAAGCAGCTTTCTGGATCAGTTTGTTGATTCTCTTCAAGTCTCTGGTTCTGATGCTACTACCCCAGCAGATGCTGCAAAGCTGACTGCACTCTCCACAACAGACTTATAGAAGATATGCAACGTCTTGGTGCAGACGTTAAACCATCTCAGCTTCCTTAAGAAGTACAGTCTGCTCTGACCTTTCTTGTAGATGTAGTCAGTGTTGCATTTCCAGTCCAGTTTGTTGTCCAGCTGAACTCCAAGATACTTGTATTCCTCCACCACCTCCACCTCCTCTCCCAGGATGGAAACAGTGCTTTGTTTATTCTTCTTCCTCCTGAAGTCAACAATCATCTCTTTTGTTTTGCTGCTATTTAATATGAGATGATTGTCACCGCACCATTTAACAAACTGACTGACCAGTTCTCTGTACTCTGCTTCTTGTCCATCCCTGATACACCCCACAACTGCAGAGTCATCAGAGTATTTCTGCAGATGACAGGACTCAGAGTTGTACTGGAAGTCTGAGGTGTACAGAGTGAAGAGGAATGGCCAGAGTACAGTTCCTTGTGGTGCACCAGTGCTGCTGACCTCCATCTCAGACACACAACCTTTCAGCCTCACAAACTGGGGTCTGTTTGTGAGGTAGTCATAGATCCAGGTGGTTGTGGAGGTATCCACCTGGAATTTATGGAGCTTCTCACATAACAAAGCAGGCTGAATGGTATTAAAAGCACTGAGAAATGAAAGAACATGACCCTCAGAGTGCTGCCTGAATGGTCCAGATGAGAGTGTGCTCTCTGGAGCAGGTATATGATGGCATCTTCAACCCCAAGTCCATTACGATATGCAAACTGGAATGGGTCCTGAAAGGTGTTTACTTGCTTGTTGAGGTGAGCCAGTAAGAGTCTCTCCAGGACTTTCATGATGTGAGATGTCAGAGCAACTGGTCTGTAGTCACTTGGTTCAGCTGGTTGGGTTTTTTAGGCACTGGAACAAGGCAGGAGGTTTTCCACAGCACTGGGACTCTATTTTGTCTCAGACTGGTGTTGAAAAGGTGCTGGAGAATCTGAGAATCTCCGCCATGAATGAGTTTGGATGCTGTGTTTGTAGCCGAGCAACGACGGAGCTGATGACATCACAGGCTGTGTCTGGTGCGGTACCAGGTATTATATAAACCGCTACCAGAATAACACAGGTAAACTCTCTGGGTAAATAATATGGACGGAAGCTCACAGCTAACAGTTCCATGTCCCTTGTGCATATCTTCTCCTTGACAGTAACATGTCCAGGATGACACCAACGCTGGTTAACCAGCACTGCAATTCCACCACCCTTTAGCTTTCCGCTGTGTTGTCTACTGCGGTCTGCGCGGACCGTTTTAAAGCCCGGTACAGACACATTACAGTCAGGGATATGGAACATGGGAGTCTATGGTGACTTGCTCTGTTTTGCAGCCCCTAGTGGATGAAGGGGGAACTGCAGTATTATGCACTTTCACATCGACTTCACTTTTAACCGCTGAAGGCTCCGTCCATCTTTCATATACATCTATGGGTGAGCCATGCATCCCTGGGCGATGGAGGTCATAAGGAATCCAGAGCCTGGAATTGGGGAGACCTGAGGTTTCTGGTTTATAACAGCGAACATGACTTGCAGGAAGTGACTCATGCTACTTCCTCCAACAGATCTTAAACGACAGCAGGAAGGAACGTTTGCCGTGAGTCAGAAGGAAAACCTTTTAACCTGCTGGATTTGTCATGTGGATCAGAAAACATCAGAAACCTGCAGGACTACGACTCTCTGGGATTTGTCCATGTTCAGTGACTGATCCCGCCGCTGGCATTCCCACGGCATTCGTGCTACGTGGACGTATGATGGAACGTCAGCGTTCCTGCAGGAGACACCATAACGTCAGACAGGACCCAGCCCGCTCTGCGCTTACCACTTCAGGACTGTGGTGGTGGAAGATGTGCTGGTCCTCCTCGCCGTAGGTAAGGGTCAAACCGGAATAACCCGATATGATGACTGCAGCGGCACAGGAGAGACCTGCGGACGCCACCATCAGCCTCATCTGGGACGACACGGATCAGATCAGGAAAGATCGGGAGAACAGACTGAATGCATCTTCAATCAGATTCCTTCCACATGTTGAAGAAAACAGCTGGAATAAACTAGGAATAACAGAGGGAAAAAAACAGGAATAACAACAGGATAAAAGCAATAAAAACAGCTGGGATAAAACCGTGAATAACAGCAGAGATAATAGCAGGAATAACAACAGGATAAAACTACGAATAACAGGGATAAAACCAGGAATAACTGCTGGAATAAAACCTGGAATAACAACAGACATAAAACCAGGAATAACTTATGGATAAGACCAGGGATAACAGCAGGATGAGTACAGGAATAACAAACCTAGGAATAAATGCAGGGATAAAACCAGGAATAACAACAGAATAAAACCAGGAATAACAAAAGGAATAAAACCAGGAATAACAGCAGAGATAAACCGGGAATAACATCAGGATAAAACCAGGAATAACAACAGGCATAAACCCAGAATTAACAACAAGGATAAACCCAGAAAAAACAACAGGATAAAACCATGAATAACAGCAGAGATAAAACCAGGAATAACAACAGGGATAAAACCAGGAATAACAACGGGGATAAAACCAGGAATAACAACAGGGATAAAACCAGGAATAACAACAGGGATAAAACCAGGAATATGAACAGGGATAAAACCATGAATAACAGCAGAGATAAAACCAGGAATAACAACAGGGATAAAACCAGGAATAACAACGGGGATAAAACCAGGAATAACAACAGGGATAAAACCAGGAATAACAACAGGGATAAAACCAGGAATATGAACAGGGATAAAACCAGGAATAACAGCAGAGATAAAACCAGGAATAACAACAGGGATAAAACCAGGAATAACAACGGGGATAAAACCAGGAATAACAACAGGGATAAAACCAGGAATAACAACAGGGATAAAACCAGGAATAACAACAGGATAAAACCAGGAATAACAACAGGGATAAAACTAGGAATAACAGCAGAGATAAAACCAGGAATAACAACAGGATAAAACCAGGAATAACAACAGGGATAAAACCAGGAATATGAACAGGGATAAAACCATGAATAACAGCAGAGATAAAACCAGGAATAACAACAGGGATAAAACCAGGAATAACAACGGGGATAAAACCAGGAATAACAACAGGGATAAAACCAGGAATAACAACAGGGATAAAACCAGGAATATGAACAGGGATAAAACCAGGAATAACAGCAGAGATAAAACCAGGAATAACAACAGGATAAAACTAGGAATAACAGCAGAGATAAAACCAGGAATAACAACAGGATAAAACTAGGAATAACAGCAGAGATAAAACCAGGAATAACAACAGGATAAAACCAGGAATAACAGCAGATATAAAATCAGGAATAACAGTGGAGATTCATGTGAAATATACTTTATTTTTGCAGGAACAGATAGAAATTAGTCTTAAGGACCGGTAAGGAAAGTTAATGTGGTTTTCCATGTTTTTAGTATTGAACGCGGTCCTGTGTTGGACCCGCTACCTGCCCAGGTGTACCTGCCTCTCATCTGCTGACTGCTGGGATAGAGTCCAGCTTCCCGCGACCCTGAACTGGACTAAACGGTTCAGAAAAGAGCAGAATAAGCGTGGTAATGTTTTAATAACATGTACAACAGTCTGGTAACATCCTGGCTACCTGTCCAGGCCCCGCCCAAACTCATCTGTTGTCATGGAAACATTTCATGGCTTTCCACAGGATGAAAAGACCATTCCTGCATTTACAGGTTTCTGAGGAACATGTTAAGTCTTACATCACATCTCAGGTGGTTCCATGTGGGTCACATGGTCACCAAACACCTGCTTATTGTTATTTTATCATTACTGTCATCTTTATAAAAGCTTTTTTTACTTTCTTACTGAAGTAAAAAAAAAAATTTAAAAAAAGCCTCAAATATCATCAGCATTCAGACTGAATGTTGGGAGCAAACCAGTCCGTGCATGCAGCTTTACTGGTGAAGATGAAACTCACCAGCAGCGAGTTCTTCCTCTGAGAGGCCCAGAGAGCCAGACCACCTGGAGAGGCCAGGACCTGGAGGGGGGGGGACATCCTGCATGAGACATGGCAGCAGAAACTCTTCCTCTTTTCATCTCATAACAACCATCCTCATCCTGCATGAGGGAGGGCCATCTGGAGGACCGGGCTCACCACTCCCCCCCACAGCGGGGTCCTCGTGCTGCTGAGCAGGGTGTCCTTCCGGAAAGCCGCGTCCATCAGCCCGCAGACCACGCACAGGCCGGAACAGGCGACCTGGAGAAGGCCGAGGATCAGTAGGTTCCTCCGGTAGTAAATCCCGTATCCGTAGCGGTCCATGTCCAGGTCTCTGAAGTCAACTTTCAGGTGGTTTCCAGGTGGATTTGGACGCGAGTTTCTTTCTCAGACCTGAAACATGACGACCAATCAGGAAGATTCTTCCAGAAAAGCCAACCTGTCGCTTCCAGGTCTGCAGAGAGACGGAGTGTATCATTAACCTGGAGCAGCCTGGGATTTTCCTGCCCTGAGTCTGGACTCCCAGGCTTCAGGCCCCGCCCACCACACCTGCTCGCGCCGCAGTTAGACCAAGACAAGGTCTCTGAAATAAATAGATAAATAGTCTGGGTTTAGTTTAAGCTCATTTTAGTGAAGACTTTACAACTGAAAAAACAATAAAAACCAATTTTAAACAGTTTAAAAAATAATATTTTCATCAACAGCAGCAAACTTCTGTTTTATTCAGAAATACTTGATTTGAACTGAACTACTTTCTTCCTTACGTAACTTCAGCTGTAATTTCGGTGCTTTTATGACTTTCACATCCTCTTCATAACATATCAGCACCATGAAGTGAAATAATAAAAATGATAATAAAATAATAAAAATGAAATAGTGTCATGATTTTCATCAAACTTTTATTTATTCTGACTTTAGTCAGTTTCATCTCATTTCCCAGGCAGCTGTTTTCTCCTTCTTTAATGGGAGGGTATGAATACATATGAGGACGACTGTATATGTGTCTAGCAAGGATTATTTTCCACTGAAGTTAACGTCAGCTTGACAGGATGAGCTGTCAGCCAGAGGAGAGCTCGTCTAAACCGCCTCATGTTGCTCATTTACACACAAAGGAAAAGAAATCTCATTTAAACTACTGCCACCATTTTCTGTCATTTTAAACATATTTTCATGTTTTTGTGGAAGAATAGGATCAGTAATGAGATAAACTTGGCATATGTAGTTGCTAGGCAACGGAGGACTGGAGCACTATGGGTAATTCTGGTAGTCTATGTAGTCTGTAGAACACCTGGTAGTCTATGTAGTCTGTAGACCACCTGGTAGTCTATGTAGTCTGTAGAACACCTGGTACTCTATGTAGTCTGTAGACCACCTGGTAGTCTATGTAGTCTGTAGAACACCTGGTAGTCTATGTAGTCTGTAGAACACCTGGTACTCTATGTAGTCTGTAGACCACCTGGTAGTCTATGTAGTCTGTAGACCACCTGGTACTCTATGTAGTCTGTAGAACACCTGGTACTCTATGTAGTCTGTAGAACACCTGGTACTCTATGTAGTCTGTAGACCACCTGGTAGTCTATGTAGTCTGTAGAACACCTGGTACTCTATGTAGTCTGTAGAACACCTGGTAGTCTATGTAGTCTGTAGAACACCTGGTACTCTATGTAGTCTGTAGACCACCTGGTAGTCTATGTAGTCTGTAGAACACCTGGTACTCTATGTAGTCTGTAGAACACCTGGTACTCTATGTAGTCTGTAGAACACCTGGTACTCTATGTAGTCTGTAGACCACCTGGTAGTCTATGTAGTCTGTAGAACACCTGGTACTCTATGTAGTCTGTAGAACACCTGGTAGTCTATGTAGTCTGTAGAACACCTGGTAGTCTATGTAGTCTGTAGAACACCTGGTAGTCTATGTAGTCTGTAGACCACCTGGTAGTCTATGTAGTCTGTAGACCACCTGGTAGTCTATGTAGTCTGTAGAACACCTGGTAGTCTATGTAGTCTGTAGAACACCTGGTAGTCTATGTAGTCTGTAGAACACCTGGTAGTCTATGTAGTCTGTAGAACACCTGGTACTCTATGTAGTCTGTAGACCACCTGGTAGTCTATGTAGTCTGTAGAACACCTGGTACTCTATGTAGTCTGTAGAACACCTGGTAGTCTATGTAGTCTGTAGAACACCTGGTAGTCTATGTAGTCTGTAGAACACCTGGTAGTCTATGTAGTCTGTAGACCACCTGGTACTCTATGTAGTCTGTAGACCACCTGGTAGTCTATGTAGTCTGTAGAACACCTGGTAGTCTATGTAGTCTGTAGACCACCTGGTAGTCTATGTAGTCTGTAGAACACCTGGTACTCTATGTAGTCTGTAGACCACCTGGTAGTCTATGTAGTCTGTAGACCACCTGGTAGTCTATGTAGTCTGTAGACCACCTGGTAGTCTATGTAGTCTGTAGAACACCTGGTAGTCTATGTAGTCTGTAGAACACCTGGTAGTCTATGTAGTCTGTAGAACACCTGGTACTCTATGTAGTCTGTAGAACACCTGGTAGTCTATGTAGTCTGTAGAACACCTGGTAGTCTATGTAGTCTGTAGAACACCTGGTAGTCTATGTAGTCTGTAGAACACCTGGTAGTCTATGTAGTCTGTAGAACACCTGGTAGTCTATGTAGTCTGTAGAACACCTGGTACTCTATGTAGTCTGTAGACCACCTGGTAGTCTATGTAGTCTGTAGAACACCTGGTAGTCTATGTAGTCTGTAGAACACCTGGTAGTCTATGTAGTCTGTAGAACACCTGGTAGTCTATGTAGTCTGTAGAACACCTGGTACTCTATGTAGTCTGTAGACCACCTGGTAGTCTATGTAGTCTGTAGAACACCTGGTAGTCTATGTAGTCTGTAGAACACCTGGTAGTCTATGTAGTCTGTAGAACACCTGGTAGTCTATGTAGTCTGTAGAACACCTGGTAGTCTATGTAGTCTGTAGAACACCTGGTACTCTATGTAGTCTGTAGACCACCTGGTAGTCTATGTAGTCTGTAGACCACCTGGTACTCTATGTAGTCTGTAGAACACCTGGTAGTCTATGTAGTTTGTAGAACACCTGGTACTCTATGTAGTCTGTAGAACACCTGGTAGTCTATGTAGTCTGTAGACCACCTGGTAGTCTATGTAGTCTGTAGAACACCTGGTACTCTATGTAGTCTGTAGAACACCTGGTAGTCTATGTAGTCTGTAGACCACCTGGTAGTCTATGTAGTCTGTAGAACACCTGGTACTCTATGTAGTCTGTAGACCACCTGGTAGTCTATGTAGTCTGTAGAACACCTGGTAGTCTATGTAGTCTGTAGACCACCTGGTAGTCTATGTAGTCTGTAGAACACCTGGTAGTCTATGTAGTCTGTAGAACACCTGGTAGTCTATGTAGTCTGTAGAACACCTGGTACTCTATGTAGTCTGTAGACCACCTGGTAGTCTATGTAGTCTGTAGAACACCTGGTACTCTATGTAGTCTGTAGAACACCTGGTAGTCTATGTAGTCTGTAGAACACCTGGTAGTCTATGTAGTCTGTAGAACACCTGGTAGTCTATGTAGTCTGTAGAACACCTGGTAGTCTATGTAGTCTGTAGAACACCTGGTACTCTATGTAGTCTGTAGACCACCTGGTAGTCTATGTAGTCTGTAGAACACCTGGTAGTCTATGTAGTCTGTAGAACACCTGGTAGTCTATGTAGTCTGTAGAACACCTGGTAGTCTATGTAGTCTGTAGAACACCTGGTACTCTATGTAGTCTGTAGAACACCTGGTAGTCTATGTAGTCTGTAGACCACCTGGTAGTCTATGTAGTCTGTAGAACACCTGGTAGTCTATGTAGTCTGTAGAACACCTGGTAGTCTATGTAGTTTGTAGAACACCTGGTAGTCTATGTAGTCTGTAGAACACCTGGTACTCTATGTAGTCTGTAGAACACCTGGTAGTCTATGTAGTCTGTAGACCACCTGGTAGTCTATGTAGTCTGTAGAACACCTGGTACTCTATGTAGTCTGTAGAACACCTGGTAGTCTATGTAGTCTGTAGACCACCTGGTAGTCTATGTAGTCTGTAGAACACCTGGTACTCTATGTAGTCTGTAGACCACCTGGTAGTCTATGTAGTCTGTAGAACACCTGGTAGTCTATGTAGTCTGTAGAACACCTGGTAGTCTATGTAGTCTGTAGAACACCTGGTAGTCTATGTAGTCTGTAGACCACCTGGTAGTCTATGTAGTCTGTAGAACACCTGGTAGTCTATGTAGTCTGTAGAACACCTGGTAGTCTATGTAGTCTGTAGAACACCTGGTACTCTATGTAGTCTGTAGACCACCTGGTAGTCTATGTAGTCTGTAGAACACCTGGTAGTCTATGTAGTGTGTAGAACACCTGGTAGTCTATGTAGTCTGTAGAACACCTGGTAGTCTATGTAGTCTGTAGAACACCTGGTACTCTATGTAGTCTGTAGAACACCTGGTAGTCTATGTAGTCTGTAGACCACCTGGTAGTCTATGTAGTCTGTAGAACACCTGGTAGTCTATGTAGTCTGTAGAACACCTGGTAGTCTATGTAGTTTGTAGAACACCTGGTAGTCTATGTAGTCTGTAGAACACCTGGTACTCTATGTAGTCTGTAGACCACCTGGTAGTCTATGTAGTCTGTAGACCACCTGGTAGTCTATGTAGTCTGTAGAACACCTGGTAGTCTATGTAGTCTGTAGAACACCTGGTAGTCTATGTAGTCTGTAGACCACCTGGTAGTCTATGTAGTCTGTAGAACACCTGGTACTCTATGTAGTCTGTAGAACACCTGGTAGTCTATGTAGTCTGTAGACCACCTGGTAGTCTATGTAGTCTGTAGAACACCTGGTACTCTATGTAGTCTGTAGACCACCTGGTAGTCTATGTAGTCTGTAGAACACCTGGTAGTCTATGTAGTCTGTAGAACACCTGGTAGTCTATGTAGTCTGTAGAACACCTGGTAGTCTATGTAGTGTGTAGAACACCTGGTAGTCTATGTAGTCTGTAGAACACCTGGTAGTCTATGTAGTCTGTAGAACACCTGGTAGTCTATGTAGTCTGTAGAACACCTGGTAGTCTATGTAGTCTGTAGAACACCTGGTAGTCTATGTAGTCTGTAGACCACCTGGTAGTCTATGTAGTCTGTAGACCACCTGGTAGTCTATGTAGTCTGTAGAACACCTGGTAGTCTATGTAGTCTGTAGAACACCTGGTAGTCTATGTAGTCTGTAGAACACCTGGTAGTCTATGTAGTCTGTAGACATAGAGCTGTACAGAACCTAAACTGAGACACAGCTGCAGAACGCAGAAGTGCCGAAAGTCAGACTTCTTCTTTCTCAGGCGCTTTTATTTGGCGGTTTCAGTGTCATCTTCTTCCCGTTGCTCTTCTTCTCTAGTTTTTTCCTCTCTCTGATGTTGTGTCAGCTAAACAACTCAACACTGCCCCCAGTGGTTTCCTGCTGCAAGTGATGGATAGTGAAGCGCCTTGAAAACAGACCAAAAAATGTGCAGGAGACGGACCAAACTGTCCGTCTTTCTTTTCAGTCCATCAGAAACAGATCTTTAGTTATTGATTGTTTTTCCAGAATGCTGTGCAATTATGTTCAGGAATAACATGACATATAAACCAGTTCATGGTCCCAGCAGACACACTTTCCACAGCTGGAGAAACTGGTTTCTGTTCTCCACGTGGTAAACAGGGTTTGCTTTACGGCACATTAAATACATTCACATGAACAAATATTTATGTATCGGACTGAAATCAATCTGATAGAATGATTGATCTATGTATTTACATGATGGACAAATTTAATTTCATCGTAGTTTGCATTGTGCAATATTTCGAAGTAGATGTCCACCATATTATCATATTATATTATCATTATTATTATCATATTATCGACCGATACTGACATTAAAGTGTCAGAAAATTAGTTTTTACTTTTTTAAAGACAACTTTTACATGACAGGAATATGTTAAACTCGAACCCTTCAGCTGCGTTGCGTCATGCGGATGTTCCGGTACGACGTGTCGTGTTTTACATCATAAATCGCGTTGCTTCTGCATTTCTGAGACGACCTCAAACATTCGGGCAGACGTCTGTTTGCGCACACGCAATGACATCTTCAAACCGCGTTGTCACCTGCAGCATAGGGAGCTTGGCAATGGACTTGTCCACATCTCTCTGGTTTGGAATTGTCTTAAAGTGTCTCCACACGTTACATGTGCTGTTAAATGGAGGTTGTTGGAATGTCCAGACCAACAACCGCCATCAGGATCTCTTCTGGTCCTCCTAACTGACCATAAGTTGCAGAAGTAGACCGGATCCGGCGACAAACCGGTGAAGGCAGGAAGCAGCGTTAGAACTTGATCATAGCTGGGATGGAGCGGACCTAGACCTGTCCTGGAACCAACACTGGTACATGATCTGGTTCTGGCTGTAAAGGTGATTTTAGACTGGACCACTGCCATTCTCCTGCTGGTCTGACTGGTTTTTATTGGTGTTGCTGGTTGATGGAACTCAGCAGATCTCTGGTGTTTCTACATGGAAAGCAGTGAAAATGAAACTTCTCTGCTCTTCGGCTGGAACAGTCAAAGCAGACAGAGACAGGACCACGACAACCAGGACCACGACAACCAGGACCACGACAACCAGGACCACGACAACCAGGACCACGATAACCAGGACCACGACAACCAGAACCACGACAACCAGGACCACGACAACCAGGACCACGACAACCAGGACCACGATAACCAGGACCACGACAACCAGGACCACGACAACCAGGACCACGACAACCAGGACCACGATAACCAGGACCACGACAACCAGAACCACGACAACCAGGACCACGACAACCAGGACCACGACAACCAGGACCACGACAACCAGGACCATGATAACCAGGACCACGACAACCAGAACCACGACAACCAGGACCACGACAACCAGGACCACGATAACCAGGACCACGACAACCAGAACCATGATAACCAGGACCACGACAACCAGAACCACGACAACCAGGACCACGACAACCAGGACCACGATAACCAGGACCACGACAACCAGAACCATGATAACCAGGACCACGACAACCAGAACCACGACAACCAGGACCACGACAACCAGGACCACGACAACCAGGACACGACAACCAGGACCACGATAACCAGGACCACGACAACCAGGACCACGACAACCAGGACCACGACAACCAGGACCACGACAACCAGGACCACGACAACCAGGACCACGATAACCAGGACCACGACAACCAGGACCACGACAACCAGGACCACGACAACCAGGACCACGACAACCAGGACCACGACAACCAGGACCACGACAACCAGGACCACGACAACCAGGACCACGATAACCAGGACCACGACAACCAGGACCACGACAACCAGGACCACGACAACCAGGACCACGATAACCAGGACCACGACAACCAGAACCACGACAACCAGGACCACGACAACCAGGACCACGACAACCAGGACCACGACAAACCAGGACCACGACAACCAGGACCACGACAACCAGGACCACGACAACCAGGACCACGACAACCAGGACCACGATAACCAGGACCACGACAACCAGAACCACGACAACCAGGACCACGACAACCAGGACCACGACAACCAGGACCACGATAACCAGGACCACGACAACCAGAACCACGACAACCAGGACCACGACAACCAGGACCACGACAACCAGGACCACGACAACCAGGACCACGACAACCAGGACCATGATAACCAGGACCACGACAACCAGAACCACGACAACCAGGACCACGACAACCAGGACCACGACAACCAGGACCACGACAACCAGGACCACGATAACCAGGACCACGACAACCAGAACCATGATAACCAGGACCACGACAACCAGAACCACGACAACCAGGACCACGACAACCAGGACCACGACAACCAGGACACGACAACCAGGACCACGATAACCAGGACCACGATAACCAGGACCACGACAACCAGGACCACGATAACCAGGACCACGACAACCAGGACCACGACAACCAGGACCACGATAACCAGGACCACGATAACCAGGACCACGACAACCAGGACCACGATAACCAGGACCACGACAACCAGGACCACGACAACCAGGACCACGATAACCAGGACCACGACAACCAGGACCACGATAACCAGAACCACGACAACCAGGACCACGATAACCAGAACCACGATAACCAGGACCACGACAACCAGGACCACGACAACCAGGACCACGACAACCAGGACCACGATAACCAGAACCACGACAACCAGGACCACGATAACCAGGACCACGACAACCAGGACCACGATAACCAGGACCACGACAACCAGAACCACGACAACCAGGACCACGACAACCAGGACCACGACAACCAGGACCACGACAACCAGGACCACGATAACCAGGACCACGACAACCAGGACCACGATAACCAGGACCACGACAACCAGGACCACGATAACCAGGACCACGACAACCAGGACCACGACAACCAGAACCACGACAACCAGGACCACGACAACCAGGACCACGATAACCAGGACCACGACAACCAGGACCACGACAACCAGAACCACGACAACCAGGACCACGACAACCAGGACCACGATAACCAGGACCACGACAACCAGAATCACGACAAACAGGACCACGACAACCAGGACCACGACAACCAGGACCACGACAACCAGGACCACGACAACCAGGACCACGACAACCAGAACCACGACAACCAGGACCACGACAACCAGGACCACGACAACCAGAATCACGACAACCAGAATCACGACAACCAGGACCACGACAACCAGGACCACGACAACCAGGACCACGACAACCAGGACCACGATAACCAGGACCACGACAACCAGGACCACGACAACCAGGACCACGACAACCAGGACCACGATAACCAGGACCACGACAACCAGGACCACGACAACCAGGACCACGACAACCAGGACCACGACAACCAGGACCACGATAACCAGGACCACGACAACCAGGACCACGACAACCAGGACCACGACAACCAGAACCACGACAACCAGGACCACGACAACCAGAACCACGACAACCAGGACCACGACAACCAGGACCACGACAACCAGGACCACGACAACCAGGACCACGACAACCAGGACCACGACAACCAGAACCACGACAACCAGGACCACGATAACCAGGACCACGATAACCAGGACCACGACAACCAGGACCACGACAACCAGGACCACGACAACCAGGACCACGACAAACAGGACCACGACAACCAGAACCACGACAAACCAGGACCACGACAACCAGGACCACGACAACCAGGACCACGATAACCAGGACCACGACAACCAGGACCACGACAACCAGGACCACGATAACCAGGCCCACGACAACCAGGACCACGACAACCAGGACCACGATAACCAGGACCACGACAACCAGGACCACGACAACCAGGACCACGATAACCAGAACCACGACAACCAGGACCACGACAACCAGGACCACGACAACCAGGACCACGACAACCAGGACCACGATAACCAGAACCACGACAACCAGAACCACGACAACCAGGACCACGACAACCAGGACCACGATAACCAGGACCACGACAACCAGGACCACGACAACCAGAACCACGACAACCAGGACCACGACAACCAGAACCACGACAACCAGGACCACAACAACCAGAACCACGACAAACAGGACCACGACAACCAGAACCACGACAAACAGGACCACGACAACCAGGACCACGACAACCAGGACCACGATAACCAGGACCACGACAACCAGGACCACGACAACCAGGACCACGATAACCAGGACCACGATAACCAGGACCACGACAACCAGAACCACGACAACCAGGACCACGACAACCAGGACCACGACAACCAGAACCACGACAATCAGGACCACGACAACCAGGACCACGACAACCAGAACCACGACAAACAGGACCACGATAACCAGGACCACGACAACCAGGACCACGACAACCAGAACCACGACAAACAGGACCACGACAACCAGGACCACGATAACCAGAACCACGACAAACAGGACCACGACAACCAGGACCACGATAACCAGAACCACGACAAACAGGACCACGACAACCAGGACCACGACAACCAGGACCACGACAACCAGGACCACGACAACCAGGACCACGATAACCAGAACCACGACAACCAGAACCACGACAAACAGGACCATGACAACCAGGACCACGATAACCAGAACCACGACAAACAGGACCACAACAAACAGGACCACGACAACCAGGACCACGACAACCAGGACCACGACAAACAGGACCACGACAACCAGGACCACGACAACCAGAACCACGACAAACAGGACCACGACAACCAGGACCACGATAACCAGAACCACGACAACCAGGACCACGACAACCAGGACCACGATAACCAGAACCACGACAACCAGGACCACGACAACCAGAACCACGACAACCAGGACCTCGACAACCAGGACCACCAGCACCTTGAGGCCACGACCTCAGAGGGGACAGGAGGTAAAACCCTGGGAAAGCGGCTGGACCAGATGGTGGTGTGACGGGGAGGGTGCGGACCAGCTGGCTTAAGTTTTCACCCATATGTCCACACCATGAAGGGTTCTGAGAAACCGATCAGGAGTCATATCACCCCAAGTCCATTTGATCCCCACCAGTTTGCATACTGGGCGAACAGGTCTACAGAAGATGCTCCTGCTCACCACCCTCCCTCATGTGGAAAGCAGGGGAACTACGGCCAGCTGCTCTTTCTGGACTCTAGCTCTGCTTTCACCACCATCGTACCGAGCAGACTGGTCCGTAAAGTGCTGCCAGAGGGGGTCTACCGGGGTCTACCGGGGGTCTACCAGGGTCCTACCGGGGGTCTACTGGGGGTCTACCGGGGGTCTACGGGGGGTCTAACAGGGTTTTACCGGGGTTCTACTGGGGGAGGTCTGCTGGGGGTCTACCGGGGATCTACTGGGGGTCTACTGGGGATCTACTGGGGGTCTACCGGTAGTCTATTGGTGGTCTACTGGGGGTCTACTGGGGATCTACTGGGGGTCTACCGGTAGTCTATTGGTGGTCTACTGGGGGTCTACTGGGGATCTACTGGGGGTCTACCGGTAGTCTATTGGTGGTCTACTGGGGGTCTACTGGGGATCTACTGGGGGTCTACCGGTAGTCTATTGGTGGTCTACTGGGGGTCTACTGGGGATCTACTGGGGGTCTACCGGGGGTCTACTGGCGGTCTACTGGGGATCTACTGGGGGTCTACTGGGGATCTACTGGGGGTCTACCGGGGGTCTACTGGGGGTCTACCGGTAGTCTATTGGTGGTCTACTGGGGGTCTACTGGGGATCTACTGGGGGTCTACTGGGGGTCTACCGGTAGTCTATTGGGGATCTACTGGGGGTCTACCGGGGGTCTACTGGGGGGTCCACCGGGGGTCTACTGGGGGCCTTTCTGTGTGGAGTCTGCATGTTCTCCCCGTGTATGCCTGGGTTCTCTCTGGGTTCTCTGGCTTCCTCCCACCGTCTGAACAGATGCATCATCATGCAGGTGATCACTAGATTCTCCCAGTAATGAGTGTGTTTGTCCCTCTGTGGTGGACTGGAGACCGGTCCAGGTGTTCCCGCTTCTGGTGGGCTCTCGATAGACTCCAGCTTCACTGCGAGCCTGAACTGGACTAACGTAGAGAATGAATCGCCTGTTATCCCAGGAGCTAACTTGTGTAAAGCCGGTTCCTGTGCTGACTGTAAAAGCTGAGAAATCGGGACAAGAGAAGACGCAGATCTGCACGTGTTTTATTTATTTTTCTGACTAGAAAAATCCACATTTTCCTGAACGGTTAACATGATGCATGAAGTCCGCTGAAGGCCTCATCGCCGGCCTCGTTGATGCAGCAGTTTATATAAATGTCGCTTCAGTCCCAGATGGAAATGTCCGTCGTGCTTCGAGAGCTGCGGCAGGACGACATGCCAGTAAATCGGTCCAGTTTGCTGTCGTCATCACATCCTGGGGAGGAAGTGTGTCATGGTCATGGTGGGCGTGACCCGGTTGCCCCGTTTCGTTTTGCCGACCTTGCTGAGGCCGATGTACATGCCCGGGTGGGCGGCGGACTCGTAGGCGTTGTAGTTGTTGGCCAGAAGACTTTCTTTGAACTTGCACTCGTCGTCATAGTGACCCTGCAGAGAAAAGTCAGACAAACGCCTTAAATACACATTTCATTTTGATAGCAGAAAGTGTGTTACCGTGGCAACCCATGGAAATAAGCGTTCTCGCCATGAAACACGGTTCACTCATATCTTCGCAGAAATACATCCGATCGGAACCAAAATTAAAATAATTCATATTTGGTAGGTCCTTCACGCTTTGTAATATGTATTGTGGGGGGGGGGGGGCCCTAGGGGCCCGATAGTCTACTTTGACCTAGGGCTACGAAATTCGGTACACATGTATAAGTAACCAAGACGAGCAAAAAACTCAATTAACCACCTGTTACCATGGCAACGGGGTGTCCGCCATCTTGGCATTTGTGCCCTTTTTATAACTTTAAGCGCATCGTATTTGAACGAACTAGTCTGAGGGGATTCAGGCTATGGGCTCCATACTCAGCAGGAAGCTTCGTGACAAGATGGGGAGCAAAAGTTAGTGAAATCTTTCCAACAGGACAAAGCGTGTTACCGTGGCAACCCATGGAAAAAAGCGTTCTCGCCATAAAACACGGTTCACTCATATCTTTGCAGAAATAGATCTGATCGGAACCAAAATTCAAATAAGTAATATTTCGAGGGTCCTTAACGCATTGTAATATGTATTGTGGGGGGGGGGGGGACATTTTGGGGGGGGCCCCTAGGGGCCCGATCGTCTACTTTGAGCTAGGACTACGAAATTCGGCACACATGTGTATCAACCCTAGACAAGCAAAAAACTATATTAAGCACCTGTTACCATGGCACTGGAGTGTCCGCCATCTTGGAAAAAAACCTTCTCGCCATGAAACACGGTTAGCTTATATCTTTGCACAAATTCATGCGATGTGCACCAAAACTGTAACTATTCGTATTTGGTAGGTCCTCAACACATTATAGAATGTATTGTGGGGGGGGGGCCCCTAGGGGCCGGATCGTCTACTTTCACCTATGGCTACGAAATTCGGCACACATGTGTAACAGCCCAAGGCGAGTAAAAAAGTGCATTGACCACCTGTTACCATGGCAACGGGGTGTCCGCCATCGTGGCGTTTACACCCATTTAGTACTGTATGTGCATTGTTTTTGAACAAACTAGTTTTGGATTCATGCCTTTTACTTCACATCCACCCGGAAGCTTTGTGGCGAGTTCGGGTGGAGGGTTCGGCATGAGGCGAGGACCCGATGGATGCCGCTTGCGGCTTTAATTACATAACGTCATTGTCTTCATGAAAAACACAAAACACACAAAATGCATCAATTATTATTAAATATATTTTGTTTGGCCTGAAGATAATGTTAAATAAACCACTGACTGATTCCAGACTGATGTGGCGCCACGGCGTTCGGGCTGCTTGCAGCTTTAGCATTAGCCTGACCTGAACATTTCATGACACCTTCTCCCTAAACCTGCTGATTTATTTCAGTCCACGCGAAGACAAGTTACAGAATTACGGCACGACATGTTGTGATGCTTTTGTGAAACAACATTCAGCTTCCGTGGACTTTGGAAAAGATCAGCGCAGAAGCTCCACAGTTTTATTTCAGATCACACACCTGGCTACACATCTTGTTCTTACCGAACCGTAGAGTTTGCCTTTGTCACTCATGGCGATGAAGAGGCCGCTTCTCACCCCATACAGAGACACCACTCCTCTGTCCACCGGAGAAATTTCTATAAGACCTGAAATACCAGCATAAGCAGTGGGTAATAAATTACAGCAACTCTCATCTGGAACAGGTTTTATGTTCAACATGTGTCCTAAATAATCTGCAGTTAATGACCAAATGTTTTCCCCAAATGACAGAATACTCTTATTTTACCATGAACGTAAATAGTTCGGGTTAGAAGCAAACTATTTCAGTATCGTTCTGCGCATCAGTAATATAGGTATGAAGAAACAATGAAGAACTGTGAAGGAATCCCTGTGGAAGGGTCGCTTCATGTCCTGAAAGGAGAATGTCTTGTTCATCTGGTTTGATCTGGTTTTATAACTTTACAAGAACTAAAAACAGAAGAATCATAAAGATTTTATGGCTCAGTTTGAATTTCACAGCAGTATCATCACTAATCCTGCATCGTCTTCATCCCATCTCTTCTCTGGGATCTCTGCAGCCAGTAAAAGTCAGTCTTTTCCTTTAAAAGGCTCAAAGTATTGTTGTAAATGAGTGACAGAGAAGTACCATAAATTAATGGTGAGAACAGGATACAGGTATGTAAGCTACGTTCTATTCACCAACAGGATACACAGAACTGGCAGCGTTCATTAAGGTTGCCATGGTAACGGCTACCTGCTGTCTCAGAGCCATGTAATGTCGGCAGTTCCATGGGTCTGAGGTGGCCGTTGCCATGGTAACCTTAATGTCAGCAGGTACACCTGCTGACCAGGACTTGAGTTGTCTTCCTGAGCCAAATCCAGAACGGCTATGGGAACATTTTGGGAAAAAAGTACAAATGATCGGCCACAGGTACAAAGGCGTTTTCATGGAATTCACTTGACATACATGACCAGAATCCGCTTCTCTCACTGACATTGTGCCACATTTACATGTTTGATACAACTAGTGTACTAACTCCGTTGTTAACGGGTTAAGATTGATCTACATTTATAGTTATTTCCATCAGCCCTGGTAAAAGTATTTCAGAATTTAGGCTACATTTATTTTATAACTATCCGACTCCCTGAAATGATCTCACAACCGCATGTTTGAGCGCCGCTGAGCTAACAAGTCGGGTATAAAGAGAACCCAAGATAGTTTAAAGATAGTTTAGACAAAGCAGGACCTTCATCTCCAAGGAGACTGGCAGGACCTTCATCTCCATGGAGACTGGCAGGACCTTCATCTCCATGGAGACTGGCAGGACCTTCATCTCCATGGAGACTGGCACAAGCTTTTGAAACTGCGATAAAAGCATGATTTGTGACCGTGGCGGCAAGCTCCCACAGTGATGAGACCCTGTTTGTGTGGAGAAAGGACCAGGCAGGTGTGGACGCAGGCGCTCAAGTCTTTTAGCCAAGTTTCTCCCTGTCATGTTGCTATGCAACATGTTAGCATTGCTGCTCCTCTACATGTTAGCATTCCTGCTATGCTACATGTTAGCATTGTTGCTATGCCACATGTTAGCATTGCTGCTCCTCTACATGTTAGTATTGCTGCTACGCTACATGTTAGCATTGCTGCTATGCT
Source organism: Telmatherina bonti (assembly GCF_933228915.1). Classification (NCBI taxonomy): domain Eukaryota; kingdom Metazoa; phylum Chordata; class Actinopteri; order Atheriniformes; family Telmatherinidae; genus Telmatherina; species Telmatherina bonti. Next base: position 39,696,368 of record NC_136610.1, on the reverse strand, counting down.
ACATGTTAGCACCACTGTCTGGTGGTCTGCAGGATCTCAAGATGAATTTATAGGATTATTAGACATTATTTACCAGATGAAAGTAGATCCTGTCATCACACACCCCCAAAGGAGAATGTGAACAGCACAGATTAAGCTGATCACTGAGTGTCAGAGTTACTTACTGTATTTGTTCTCGTTGTGAACTCCGGTTATCTTCCCATTGGGTAGAACTTGGATGTGGAAGCCAATGCCGACGTTACAGTAAAGCTTTCTTAGTCTCTTAATGCCCAGCAGGTATTCTCCATCTCTGGCTTCCCGTTTCCTCCAGGAGCTGCTGCTGGTCTGCGACGTTGGTCTGTGTGTGGTTTGCCTCATACTGATGCTGAGAGGAAGTGTTGCAAAAGAGCTCCACAGGAGGACTCCGTACAGGACCGCGGGAAGCTTGGACCTCAACAGTGCCATCATCTGATCACCAACTCTGACAGTCATAGAGGTGCTGAAGTTTGTGTATTTCTGAGGCAAAGTTAGAAGAAGTTCAGTCCCGCCGTGAAGATAAAGCCTCCACTGTATTCTGCAGAGCTGCAGAATACATAAAGATCCAGTCCAGTGCTGGTGTAGAGGTGTTTCATGTTTCAGGTGAATCCAGAAGGAAATCCTCCTTATAAGTGCTGCGTATGACATCATTCACCACCTGCCGTGTTGTCTGAGTCACCTGTGCAGCTGAAGCACACATGTAGGAAATCCATAGTGACAGAAAACAACACGCAAGCTGTAAACAGGTTAATCTGATGGTGGGAAAGACCACCGAGCCCCTTCAGCGACGCTGACGTCACTCATTGGTCGGTTCTGACGTCATATTTGATCCTATTGGTCCTCTGAGGCTGTTTGGATGAATTATCACTTTCTCCTTTACATTCCTCCTCCAGCTGCAGGAGGAGCCCAGGAAGCCCATTAGTCGTCCTCGCAGACAGATTCTACATGTTTACCTCCTGACCTGCTGGTGTGATCACGTTTATAACACATTCTGATTATCAGCAGACCTGTCAATCATAGTGATGGCTGCAAACAGACATGATGAAGACAAGCAGAACAACAGGCTTAAGTGTTCCTCATACAAACACGAGGAAAGATGCAATAATATGAACTTTTATCAATTTTATTGGACACATCATCGTCATCTCAAACCGTATTTATACACGTGCAAAAAATGAAAACAGGAAACCTGGGAGACAACACAAGAACATTTAATGTGCTCCAGATTTTTCGTTTCCTTCAGACTTCTGGTGATCAGTCTGTAATAAACACCAAACATAGCCTGCCAAGCTAGCTACCATTTCGCTGATGGGCATAGACATACTCCATTCACAAAACATGACTGCAAATTCCAACAGGAATACGCCGCACAATCCTCTGCCATCTTCCTGTTTGGCTGCTCAGCTAGGGGTGCTATTGGATCAGCTACCGGTCCAAGATGGCGGCCGCGTTTCTCACGCCAACAGCAAGTGTAGCATCTACTCTTAATTATGTCTCTCCGGCTAACAGCTAGCAAGCTTTCAGACAGAAAAGCCACAACATGAGGCTTTTTCTGGCGATATTGAAAACATTTGTGATTAACGAGTTTCCTCTCGGTTAGCTGCAGCGTAAGCTCCGCCCCCGTCCAGAGAAGGCGTAAGCTCCGCCCCGTCCAGAGAAGGCGTAAGCTCCGCCCCCGTCCAGAGAAGGCGTAAGCTCCGCCCCGTCCAGAGAAGGCGTAAGCTCCGCCCCCGTCCAGAGAAGGCGTAAGCTCCGCCCCGTCCAGAAGAGGCGTAAGCTCCGCCCCCGCCCAGAGAAGGCGTAAGCTCCGCCCCCGTCCAGAGAAGGCGTAAGCTGCAGTCGGAGCAGGAAGTGATCTTCCCTGACCCACCAGGCTGAAGTTGCCACAGATCGATCCGTCCAGGTTTTCTGTCAGATATTAATATTTAATGCAGCGTGAGGACAGACACGTAGTTTAGCGTTCAGCAGAAGAACTTTAAGTGGAATCTTCCTGGATTGGAGCGTTACAGCTGCAGTCTGACACCGATATGATGATAAGCAGCAGCGGGGATGTTAACAGGATGTTGTCGTGTTTTCTTCTTCGCCGGCCTGTTGTGATGCTGCTGGACGGCACACAGATCGTTCAAACATAAAAACACTGCAAGCTGAGCTGTGATTCATACCGAGACTTCTCCCGGCCTGCAGGTAGTACATTACCCTGATGCCATGTGGCATGCGGTGCGTCATACAAAGCAAGCCGGAGAGGCGATCAGAGATCATCTGAACACAGTTGTGAAGCTCCAGTTCCCCCGCTGGGAGCACAAACACACCAAGCTGAGCTGTGATTCATCTGCAGGATGCAGATGTTTTCCATGTTTCCTGGATGCAGGTTTGGAGTTTTCCCGTCTACGTTCAGACCGCATGGCGTGATGCAGGACAGGTAAGCGGTGTCTTCACAGACAAACACAGGAGGAGGTGGGTCGGGTAGGCGGAGAGAGGGGTGGAGGATGACACTCGGACCAATCGGACCAGTCATCGGACCAATGAACAACATGTTCTCCTTTCAGGACATAAACACAGACCCTTCCACACATAGATTCCTTCACGGTTCTTCATTACTTATATTACTGATGTACAGATCCATAATGAAATATTGATGCTTCCAATCCCAACTATTTATGTTCTACAGTCAAATTTCACGTTAAAATGTGAGTTTATCACTAACTGCAGCTTGTTGGATTTAACACCCAGCAGACATCGTCTCACGGAGAAGCTGATTCATCTGATCTGATACGCCACACAGTAATCAGTCATCCATCTGACGTGCAGATCCACGCTCCTTACCAGCTGGTGGTGCTAACGCAGCAAGTCACTGCTCACTGCCAAGAAACCAAGATGAAGAAGTTGTGTCCTAATTCAGGTTCTGCACACTCGAACTGCAGATTAGTTGGCTGCAAACATCATAGAGGTGTCCCAGTTCAAAGGCTCCTTCCAATCCTCCCTCCCAGTCCTCCCTCCCAGTCCTCCCTCCCAGTCCTCCCAGTCCTCCCAGTCCTCCCACCCAGTCCTCCCAGTCCTCCCAATCCTCCCAGTCCTCCCAGTCCTCCCTCCCAGTCCTCCCAGTCCTCCCACCCAGTCCTCCCAGTCCTCCCACCTAGTCCTCCCTCCCAGTCCTCCCAGTCCTCCCACCCAGTCCTCCCTCCCAGTCCTCCCAGTCCTCCCAGTCCTCCCACCCAGTCCTCCCAGTCCTCCCAATCCTCCCAATCCTCCCTCCCAGTCCTCCCTCCCAGTCCTCCCAGTCCTCCCAATCCTCCCAATCCTCCCTCCCAGTCCTCCCTCCCAGTCCTCCCTCCCAGTCCTCCCAGTCCTCCCTCCCAGTCCTCCCTCCCAGTCCTCCCAATCCTCCCAATCCTCCCTCCCAGTCCTCCCAGTCCTCCCAGTCCTCCCAATCCTCCCTCCCAGTCCTCCCAGTCCTCCCAGTCCTCCCTCCCAGTCCTCCCAATCCTCCCAGTCCTCCCAATCCTCCCTCCCAGTCCTCCCAGTCCTCCAAGTCCGCACTTTGTTTGGGTCCAGATTAGCCTAAACTGAAGGCTACAAGCGATGCATCCTACGAGGCCGTACAGAAAAGATGGAGCTGGTGTCGGCATCACACCAGCAGTTGTTTTTTGTTTTTTTTCTTTAAATGTATGTTCACACACATACATACTGGTACACATTACACACACACACACCTGCCTCCTCCTCATGTTGGTCATTTAGACACAGAGGAAAAAAATAAAATTACTGCCACCATTTTCTGTCATTTAAACATAATTCTCTGTTTTTTTGTGGAAGAAAAGGATCAGAAAGAAAAGGATTAGATAAACTTGGCATATGTTGTTGCTAGGCAACGGAGGACTGGAGCACTATGGGTAATTCTTGTAGACTAGACAGGCCGTCTCATTTCACTAGTGGAAAGCTCACTTTGGAGTGGCAGACGTCATAGAACACTTGGTAGCCTACGTAGTCGAAACGTGGAAGTGTGCGGAGCAGGAAGTGGGAAAGCTGCTTCTAAAGGAGGTTTCCACGTTCATTAACTTTTATTTAGCATCAGATCAGAATCGCTGATACTGACAGGAAAAATACTTGGTTCTGTTTTCTCGTCTAATGGGGCGATGTCTGTTTGGAAGCCAGAAAACTGCTTTCTGCTCCGCCTGTTTTTATTTCAACTAAACCATCCGGTAAAATCTGAACCCCGTTATCCCACCGGGTCTCCCTCCCACCGGGTCTCCCTCCCACCGGGTCTCCCTCCCACCCGGTCTCCCTCCCACCCGGTCTCCCTCCCACTGGGTCTCCCTCCCACCGGGTCTCCCTCCCACCCGGTCTCCCTCCCACCGGGTCTCCCTCCCACCCGGTCTCCCTCCCACCGGGTCTCCCTCCCACCCGGTCTCCCTCCCACCCGGTCTCCCTCCCACCGGGTCTCCCTCCCACCCGGTCTCCCTCCCACCCGGTCTCCCTCCCACTGGGTCTCCCTCCCACCGGGTCTCCCTCCCACCGGGTCTCCCTCCCACCCGGTCTCCCTCCCACCCGGTCTCCCTCCCACCGGGTCTCCCTCCCACCGGGTCTCCCTCCCACCCGGTCTCCCTCCCACCGGGTCTCCCTCCCACCCGGTCTCCCTCCCACCGGGTCTCCCTCCCACCCGGTCTCCCTCCCACCCGGTCTCCCTCCCACCGGGTCTCCCTCCCACCCGGTCTCCCTCCCACCCGGTCTCCCTCCCACCGGGTCTCCCTCCCACCGGGTCTCCCTCCCACCGGGTCTCCCTCCCACCCGGTCTCCCTCCCACCCGGTCTCCCTCCCACCGGGTCTCCCTCCCACCCGGTCTCCCTCCCACCGGGTCTCCCTCCCACCGGGTCTCCCTCCCACCCGGTCTCCCTCCCACCCGGTCTCCCTCCCACCGGGTCTCCCTCCCACCGGGTCTCCCTCCCACCCGGTCTCCCTCCCACCCGGGTCTCCCTCCCACCCGGTCTCCCTCCCACCGGGTCTCCCTCCCACCCGGTCTCCCTCCCACCCGGTCTCCCTCCCACCGGGTCTCCCTCCCACCGGGTCTCCCTCCCACCCGGTCTCCCTCCCACCCGGTCTCCCTCCCACCGGGTCTCCCTCCCACCCGGTCTCCCTCCCACCCGGGTCTCCCTCCCACCGGGTCTCCCTCCCACCCGGTCTCCCTCCCACCGGGTCTCCCTCCCACCCGGTCTCCCTCCCACCCGGTCTCCCTCCCACTGGGTCTCCCTCCCACCGGGTCTCCCTCCCACCCGGTCTCCCTCCCACCCGGGTCTCCCTCCCACCGGGTCTCCCTCCCACCCGGTCTCCCTCCCACCGGGTTGGATGTGAGAACTTAGAAGAGTTTACAGTTTAGAAAACAGACAGAAGAAGAAGAGTGTTTGTTCCCATGGTGACGTTCATAGAAACCAGGAGGACTTCGTCCAGCTGCAGGGGGTGATGGCATGAAGAGGACGGTTGGACTTACAGAGACGTAAAAATCCCCATCGCCTCCCAACCCCGGACGTAGTTGAGCCCAGCAGAGGCCGGCAGCCCGAGGCTGGCTGACCTGCCGGTCTGCAGGAGGCGTCGGGATCTCACCAGCTCATGTGTCGGTCCTGGAAACAGCCAGCAGCTGCAGGAATGAGTCAGCTCGCTGGCAGACGTCAAGCCGTTGCAGAACTTTACGCTCCTGATGCCAAGAAGAGACATTCAGCCTGAGTGACTTTAAACTTCTGACTGAGGCTGCAATCCTTCACACGCAGGGAGCAAACGGTGGAGTCGACCCGAACAGGACACTGCTGCAGCTGCAAACACACATTTCCTGCATGGAAGGCTTCAACACTGCTGCATCGCTTTAAATCGCGCCTTTCTGCTTTCAGCTCGACTGGCAGAGTTTCTGTCAGGATTCAGATCCCACCATAGTCCAGAGCCAGGCCAGCTTCGGGGATCCCCTCGGATACAAGACTTCGGTCTGAAATGGTTGGATCTCACTTCAGCATCATTCTGCTCGAGAGGTCTGGTCTGGTCTCTGGTCTGGACCCGAGTCTAGACTCTAGTCTGGACTCTAGTCTGATCTGTGGTCTGGTCTGTGGTCTGGACTCTGGTCTGGTCTGTGGTCTGGACTGTAGTCTGGGCTCTGGTCTGGTCTCTGACCTGGCAACTGGTCTGGACTACCGTCTGGACTCTAGTCTAAACTCTGCTCTGGTATCTGGTCTGCAGCCTTGTCTGGACTCTGGTCTAGACTCTAGTCTGGACTCTAGTCTGGTCTCAAGTCTGGTCTCTGGTTTGGACTGTAGTTTGGACTCTGGTCGGGTCTGTAGTGTGGTCTGTGGTCTGGACTCTGGTCTACACTCTCGTCTGGATACTAGTCTGGTCTCTGCTCTGGTCTATGGTCTGGACTCTGGTCTGGTCTCTAGTGTGGTATCTGTTTTGGTCTCTGGTCTGGACTCTGGTCTGGTCTGGTCGGTGGCCTGGACTGTAGTCTGGACTGTAGACTGGTCTCTGGTCTGGTTTCTGGTCTAGACTCTAGTCTGGTGTGTGGTCTGGAGTCTGGTCTAGACTCAATTTTGGTCTCTAGTCTGGTCTATGGTCTGGCCTCTGGTCTGGACTCTACTCTGGACTCTGGTCTGGAGTCTAGTCTGCTCTGTGGTCTGGTATCTGGTCTAGACTCTAGTCTGGTCTCTAGTCTGGTCTGTAGCCTGGACTCTGTTCTGGTCTCTGGTCTGGACTTTAATCTGGTCTCTAGTTTGGTCTGTGGTCTGAACTCTGGTCTGGACTCTGGTCTAGACTGTAGTCTGGACTCTGGTCTGGTCTCTGATCAGCTCTCTGGTCCAGCCTCTGGTCTAGAATCTAGTCTGGTCTCTAGTCTTGTCTGTGGTCTGAACTCTGGTCTGGACTATGGTCTGTGGTCTGGACTGTAGTTTGGAGTCTAGTCTGGTCTCTGGTCTAGTCTCTGATCAGGTCTCTCGTCTAGACTCTATTTTGGACTCTGGTCAGGTCTCTGGTCTGGACTTCAATCTGGTCTCTAGTTTGGTCTGTGGTCTGAACTCTGGTCTGGACTCTGGTCTGTGGTCTGGACTGTAGTTTGGAGTCTAGTCTGGTTTTTGGTCTGGTCTCTGGTTTAGAATCTAGTCTGGTCTGTGGTCTGGTCTCTGGTCTGGCCTCTGCTCTAGTCTCTGGTTTAGACTCTAGTCTGGTCTGTGGTCTGGTCTCGGGTTTAGAATCTAGTCTGGTCTGTGGTCTGGTCTCTGGTCTAGACTCTAATCTGGTCTCTAGTCTGGTCTATGGTCTGGCCTCTGGTCTGGTCTGTGGTCTGGACTCTGGTCTGGTCTTGACTCTGGTCTGGTCTCTAGTGTGGTGTCTGGTCCGGTCTCTGGTCTGGTCTCTGGTCTGTCATCTGGACTGTAGTCTGGACTCTGGTCTGGTCTGTGGTCTGGCCTCTAGTCTGGAGCCTAGTATGGTCTCTGGTCTGAACTGTAGACTGGACTCTGGTCTGGTCTCTGATCAGGTCTCTGGTCTAGACTCTAATATGGACTATGGTCTGGTCTATGCTCTGGTCTGGTCTCTGGTCTGGACTCTAGTATGGTCTCTAGTATTGTCTGTGGTCTGGATTTAGGTCCGGACTACGGTCTTGTCTCTAGTCTGGTCTCTAGTCTGCAGTCTAGTCTGGTCTGGTCTCCGGTCTAGACTGTAGTCTGGACTCTGGTCTGGTCACTGGTTTGGTCTGTTATCTGAACTGTAGTTTGGGCTCTCGTCTGGTCTCTGGTCTAGAATCTAGTCTGGTCTGTAGTCTTGTCTGTGGTCTGGACTCTGGTCTGGACTGTTGTCTTGTCTCTAGTCTGGTCTCTAGTGTGGACTTTAGGTCTGGACTCTAGTCTGGTCTCTGGTCTGGCCTCTAGTCTGGACTCTGGTCTGGTCTCTGGTCTGGTCTCTGGTCTGGTCTCTGGTCTAGACTCTTGTCTAGTCTCTGGTCTGGTCACTGGTCTGGTCTCTGATCTGGACTGTAGTTTGGACTCTGGTCTAGACTCTGGTTTAGACTCTAGTCTGGTCTGTAGTCTTGTCTCTGGTCTAGACTCTAGTCTGGTTTCTGGTCTAGACTCTGGTCTGGTCTCTGGTCTGATCTGTGATCTGAACTGTAGTTTGGGCTCTTGTCTGGTCTCTGGTCTAGTCTCTGGTCTAGAATCTAGTCTGGTCTCTAGTCTTGTTTGTGGTCTGAACTCTGGTCTGGACTATGGTCTTGTCTCTAGTCTGGTCTCTAGTGTGGACTCTAGTCTGGTCTCTGGTCTGGTCTCTGGTCTGGTCTCTGATCTGGACTGTAGTTTGGACTCTGGTCTGGTCTGTGGTCTAGTCTCTGGTCTAGACTCTAGTCTGATGTGTTGTCTGGAGTCTGGTCTAGACTCTCGTCTAGAATCTAGTCTGGTCTCTAGTCTTGTCTGTGGTCTGAACTCTGGTCTGGAATAACGTCTTGTCTCTAGTCTGGTCTCTAGTCTGGAGTCTAGTCTGGTCCCTGGTCGGGTCTCTGGTCTGGCCTGTGGTCTGGTCTGTGGTCTGGTCTGTGGTCTGGACTCTACTCTGGTCTCTGGTCTGCACTCTGGTCTGGAGTCTAGTCTGGTCTGTGGTCTGGTCTCTGGTCTAAATTCTAGTCCGGTATCTGGTCTGGACTCTAGTCTGGACTCTGGTCTGGTCTCTGGTCTGGTCTTTGATCCAGACCATAGTTTGGACTCTGGTCTGGTGTCTGGTCTAGTCTCTGGTCTAGACTCTGGTCTGGTCTCTAGTCTTTTCTATGGTCTACAGCCTGGTCTGGACTATGGTCTGGAGTCTAGTCTGGTCTCTGGTTTAGACTCTAGTCTAGTAAGTGGTCTGGTCTCTTGTCTAGACTCTTGTCTGGTCTCTGGTCTAGACTCTAGTCTGGTCTGTGGTCTGGACTCTGGTCTGGACTATGGTCTGGAGTCTAGTATGGTCTCTGGTCTGGTCTCTAGTCTGGTCTGTGATGTGGACTGTAGTCTGGAGTCTAGTCTGGTCCCTGGTCAGGTCTCTTTTTTAGACTGTGGTTTGGACTGTAGTCTGGAGTTTAGTCTGGTCTCTGGTCTAGACTAGTCTGGTCTGTGGTCTGGTCTCTAGTCTAGACTCTAGTCTGGTCTCTAGTCTGGTCTGTACTTTAATCTGGTCTCTAGTTTGGTCTGTGGTCTGAACTCTGGTCTGGACTTTGGTCTGGAGTCTAGTCTGGTCTGTGGTCTGGACTCTGGTCTGGAGTCTAGTCTGGTGTGTGGTCTAGTCTCTGGCCTAGACTCTAGTCTGGTCTGTGGCCTGGACTCTGGTCAGGTCTCTGGTTTGGACTTCAATCTGGTCTCTAGTTTTGTCTGTGGTCTGAACTCTGGTCTGGACTCTGGTCTGGTCTGTGGTCTGGACTGTAGTCTGGAGTCTAGTTTGGTCTCTGGTTTAGACTCTAGTCTGGTCTGTGGTCTGGTCTCTGGTCTAGAATCTAGTCTTGTTTCTAGTCCTGTCTGTGGTCTAGTCTCTGGTCTGGTCACTCATCTGGTCTGTGATCTGAACTGTAGTTTGGGCTCTCGTCTGGTATCTAGTCTGGACTCTAGTGTGGACTCTAATCTGGACTGTAGTCTGATCTCTGGTCTGGTCTCTGGTCTAGTCTCTGGTCTAGTCTCTGGTCTAAACTCTAGTCTGGTCTCTAGTCTTGTCTGTGGTCTGAACTCTGGTCTGGACTATGGTCTTGTCTCTAGTCTGGTCTCTAGTGTGGATTCTGGTTTTGACTGTAGTCTGGACTGTGGTCAGTACTTTAGTCTGGACTGTAGACTCGTCTGTGGTCTGGAATCTAGTCTGGTGTGTGGTCAAGTTTCTGATCAGGTCTCTGGTCTAGACTCTAGTCTGGACTCTGGTCTGGTCACTGGTCTGGTCTGTGATCTGAACTGTAGTTTGGGCTTTCGTCTGGTCTCTGGTCTAGAATCTAGTCTGGTCTCTAGTCTTGTCTTTGGTCTGGACCCTGGTGTGGACTATGGTCTGGAGTTTAGTATGGTCTCTGTTCTGTTCTCTGGATTTGGCCTCTGGTCTAGTCTCTGGTCTAGACTCTAGTCTGGTCTGTGGTCTGGACTGTAGTCTGCAGTCTAGTCTGGTCTCTGGTCTAGACTCTTGTCTGGTCTCTGATCTGGACTTTAGGTTGGATTCTGGTCGATTTCTGGTCTAGTCTCTGGTCTAGACTCTAGTCTGGTCTGTGGTCTGGACTCCGGTCTGGACTATGGTCTGGACTCTCGTCTTGTCTGTGGTCTGAACTCTGGTTTAGACTCTATTCTGCACTCGAGGTTGGACTCTGGTCTGGTCTGGTCTGTACTCTCGTCTGGTCTCTAAGCTGGACTGTATTCTAGGTTGGACTATAGTCTGGTCTGTGGTCTGGTCTTTGATCTAGACTCTAGTCTGGTCTGTGGTCTGGACTCTGGTCTGGCCTCTAGTCTGGACTCTGGTCTGGACTATGGTCTGGAGTCTAGTATGGTCTCTGGTCTGGTCTCTGGTCTAGACTCTAGTCTGGTCTGTGGTCTTGAATCTGGTCTGGCCTCTAGTCTGGTTTCTAGTCTGGTCTCTGGTCTGGACTCTCGTCTTGTCTGTGGTCTGAACTCTGGTTTAGACTCTATTCTGCACTCGAGGTTGGACTCTGGTCTGGTCTGGTCTGTACTCTCGTCTGGTCTCTAAGCTGGACTGTATTCTAGGTTGGACTATAGTCTGGTCTGTGGTCTGGTCTTTGGTCTAGACTCTAGTCTGGTCTGTGGTCTGGACTTTTGTCTGGAGTCTAGTCTGGTCTGTGGTCTAGACTCTACTCTGGACTGTAGTCTGGTCTCTAGTCTGGATTGTAGGTTGGACTCCGGTCTGGAGTCTTGTCTCTGGTTTAGACTTTAGTCTGGTCTCTCGTCTGGTCTCTGGTCTGAACTCTCGTCTAGTCTCTGGTCTAGACTCGAGTCTGGTCTGTGGTCTGGACTCTGGTCTGGAGTCTCGTCTAGTCTCTGGTCTAGACTCGAGTCTGGTCTGTGGTCTGGACTCTGGTCTGGAGTCTTGTCTTGTCTGTGGTCTAGACTCTTGTCTGGTCTATGGCCTGGACTCTGGTCTGGTCTGGTCTGGTCTCTGGTCTAGACTCTAGTCTGGTCTCTGTTCTGGTCTCCGGTCTGCTCTCTGGTCCGGTCTCTGGTCTGGTCTGTGGTCTGGATTGGAGTCTGGACGCTTCTCTTGTCCGGTCTGTAGTCTGGTTTCTGGTCTGGACTGTAGTCTGGTTTCTGGTCTGGTCTCTGGTCTTGCATCTAGTCTTGTCTCTGGTCTGGTCTAGTCTGGTCTCTGGTCTAGACTCTAGTCTGGACGCTTCTCTTGTCTGGTCTGTAGTCTGGTTTCTGGTCTGGACTGTGGTCTGATCTTTGGTCTGGTCTCTGATCTACTCTCGTCTTGTCTGTGGTCTGGTCTCTAGTCTGGTATCTGGGCTTGCCTCTAGTCTGGACTCTGGTCTGGTTTCTGGTCTGGACCCTAGTTTAAACTGTAGTCTAGACTCTAGTTTGGACTCTGGTCTGGACTGTAGTCTGGTCTTTGCTCTGGTCTCTGGTCTAGACTCTAGTCAGTTCTGTGGTCTGGACTCTGGTCTGGAGTCTTGTCTCGTCTCTGGTCTAGTCTCTAGTCTAGACTTTAGTCTGGTCTGTGGTCTGGAATCTGGTCTGGACTCTAGTCTGGTTTCTAGTCTGGTCTCTGGTCTTGCCTCTAGTCTGGACTCTGGTCTGGTTTCTGGTCTTGCCTCTAGTCTGGACTCTGGTCTGGTCTCTGGTCTTGCCTCTAGTCTGGACTCTGGTCTGGTTTCTGGTCTTGCCTCTAGTCTGGACTCTGGTCTGGTCTCTGGTCTTGCCTCTAGTCTGGACTCTGGTCTGGTTTCTGGTCTGGACTCTAGTTTAAACTGTCGTCTAGACTCTAGTTTGGACTCTGGTCTTTGGTCTGGTCTCTGATCTAGACTCTCGTCTTGTCTGTGGTCTGGTCTCTAGTCTGGTATTTGGTCTGGTCTCTGGTCTAGACTCTAGTGTGGTCTATGGTTTGGACTCTAGTGTTGACTCTAGTCTAGACTGTAGTTTGGTATCTGGTCTGGAGTCTGCTCTGGAGTCTGGCCTGACGTCCAGACCCGTCAGTGTGCTGGGTACCCGGGTTTCATGTGACATATTAATGCATGTGGATGAAAACATGTTCAGAGACGAACTGTTGGAAAATAATAGATTTTACCAGAAAATATCAGTCGTCATTTAATTTCACCTTTCAGGGAAAAGATTTGTGACACACCGGACTCTGGAGCTGGAAGAAGGTCCTGAGGTCTGACGGGTCCAGATCCACCCTGTTCCAGACTGATCATGTGGTCTGACGGGTCCAGATCCACCCTGTTCCAGACTGATCATGTGGTCTGACGGGTCCAGATCCACCCTGTTCCAGACTGATCATGTGGTCTGACGGGTCCAGATCCACCCTGTTCCAGACTGATCATGTGGTCTGACGGGTCCAGATCCACCCTGTTCCAGACTGATCATGTGGTCTGACGGGTCCAGATCCACCCTGTTCCAGACTCGTCATGTGGTCTGATGGGTCCAGATCCACCCTGTTCCAGACTCATCATGTGGTCTGATGGGTCCAGATCCACCCTGTTCCAGACTGATCATGTGGTCTGACGGGTCCAGATCCACCCTGTTCCAGACTGATCATGTGGTCTGACGGGTCCAGATCCACCCTGTTCCAGACTGATCATGTGGTCTGATGGGTCCAGATCCACCCTGTTCCAGACTCATCATGTGGTCTGATGGGTCCAGATCCACCCTGTTCCAGACTGATCATGTGGTCTGACGGGTCCAGATCCACCCTGTTCCAGACTCATCATGTGGTCTGATGGGTCCAGATCCACCCTGTTCCAGACTGATCATGTGGTCTGACGGGTCCAGATCCACCCTGTTCCAGACTGATCATGTGGTCTGATGGGTCCAGATCCACCCTGTTCCAGACTCATCATGTGGTCTGATGGGTCCAGATCCACCCTGTTCCAGACTGATCATGTGGTCTGACGGGTCCAGATCCACCCTGTTCCAGACTCATCATGTGGTCTGATGGGTCCAGATCCACCCTGTTCCAGACTCATCATGTGGTCTGATGGGTCCAGATCCACCCTGTTCCAGACTGATCATGTGGTCTGATGGGTCCAGATCCACCCTGTTCCAGACTCATCATGTGGTCTGATGGGTCCAGATCCACCCTGTTCCAGGACCAGGTTGTTTTGCTGTAAATGCAGCTGCAGCAGATGTAGTACCGCCTGCGACCACATAGTGGCGCTGTTGCTCCATGATGAAATACAGCCAGGCCTCTGCAGCAGGACTGAGCAGCTCTTCTTTCTCAGGTTGTCCATCATGTCCTGAATCAGCCAAACTTCCCCATCCTCGTCCCTCCACGCGTCCGTCTCCTCGCAGACCTTTTCATGTCCACCGTGTCCGTCACCAGGATGACACCTCTGCCTTTTCTTTGTCTTCCAGACAGCCGGAGTAACACACACGAGCTGACGCGTGAGGAAGACGGAGGATTCCTTATGGGAGACAAGGAGGGTCTGGTGGACTTGGCAGGACCTTTCTCCTACAGGGTCTCCAGAGATGATGTGATGTGAGGAGAGAGGGAAGAAGGACGGCTTTAACGTCAGCAGACAGAAAGGTGCCGGTCCTGGAAAGATGGAGGTAGAGCGCTGTTAGAGAACTGCTGGCTGCTCGCCACGTCCTGTCCCCCTTTCAACATCCTCACCTTTCACCTTCGCCCCTGCGTTGCCAGTGGCAACCTCTTCTTCCTGCGTGATGCATCGCCGTCGACTCTGAGGACAGTAGGTCCAGACCCGGTTCTGCCGGGCTGCAGCAGACTGTGTTCTGACCCGTCCAGGAGTCGGTCAGACTTCTTCTGGAACATAACGGTCTGCATAATGACCATGGAGATGTTCACCAGCGTCCTGGTGTTTCCAAACCCAGAGCTCAGAGGTCCAACACAGGCTGTTGACGAAGACGATGGAGGCACAGAGATGAAGGGGGAAGTGGGCTGGAGGAGTCCAGCTGGTTTTGGTCCAGTTCCATCCTCCACAAGAAGCCAGAACTTCGTCCTTATTTTCACGGCTGTGAGAACAAACTAACATCATTTTGTTCCCGTGGACGTGGCAGGGGACGTCTCGGGGACGAGTTTCAGACCCCATAGCGACTGACCTAACGTCAGGTTAACCTGACGTCCTGGTTGTTTCATAGATGCTTGTTGCAGCAGCTGTCGCCGTTTGCTTCTTCATTGTCACACAGACTTCCTTTTAACATGGACGTCATGTTGGTGCTTACCATTCTCAAACAAAAAAAAATTATGTCGATGAATTCAGCCGAGTCATCATGACCAGCACTCACATGGCAGTCTGGACAACTCCCTACCAACTGGCTCCACAGGAGGAGAGCTGAAATGAGACCCAATACCAGTCCAACCAAGCGTTGTCCGTAACTATGGTAACCGACCATGAAGCAGGTACCCGAATATGCATCCTATTCCCTACATAGTGCTCTCGCCATTTTCTAGGGTCCGAATGTTCCGACAGAAAAAAGTAGTGAACTCAAAATGACCCACAATGCATCTTGAAAAGTAGTGAGCATCGATGGTCGCTAGATGGGTCGATATATCCTTATTTGTTGAATAAATATGCAACAAAGAAAGAATAGAATAGAACAGAACAGAACGTGATCAATGACGAGGCGACAATTGCCAGCTTCGTGTCCGAATTGCCAACAGAATGAGTCCACGACGTTGTGTAGAGTTGAGGGGTTTGGGAATAGGGTGGACATTCAGACACAGAGTCTCTACCTCCCTCCTCCTCCTTCAGCAGCTGTCAGACATAGGTTGTCGTAGCAACTGCATTCCAGAGATGGCAAAGCTTAATAAATACACAATGATGTATGTCAGGATGATTTTCCAATCTCAAACAGATCCACTGCCATCTCCTGGCCTATGTCATCAAACTGCACCATTATACAGTCATTCAGATTCATTTCCAACATCACAGGATACGTCATGTCAAATTACTAGATGGAGAAATACTTACTTTATATATCAGAAAATGATTCAGCGTTGGCTTCGTAACATGGTCAGACCACCGTTGATTTTCTATGGAGGAATGAATCCAGTTTGCACACACAGAAAATGAACACGTTAATCACAGAACGCTTGTCAAATCACAATTTCCAGGTACATTGATCAGACTGATGCACAGTGTAGATTTCTGCTAAAAACATAGCACTCTAACTACTTTCTTTATTTAGTTTTAAGACCCCTGTTTCAACTTTGAATCAAAAGCAATTATTAACAAGTTCAGCATCTTTTTCTGATGTTATTGGGGACTTTTGGTGAGTAATGTGAAAACACGCATCATTTATTTTTATCCATTAGCATCGGTGGCTGCATAAGCCCCTCCCCCATCCAGAAGAACCGTAGAAGCTTGGTCCTCCTGCAGCGTCCAGCTTCCAGCTGCAGGCAGTTGATTTTATTACGTTTATTACCTTAATTTTCTAGATGAGATTTAACACATCATGTAGATTAAAGCAGGACTTGTGTTATTAAACATGTGATTCTATATTTAAGCCAAATTCATTACGACCTTAATCCAGGCCCCTTCATTGCTAAGAACAGTTAAAAACTTTAACCCTGAATGGTAAATATTACATTGTCCCTCTCAGCCACCTCTTCCATTATTCACAAACACAATGCCCTTCCTAATGACATGGTGATTCTGCATGTAAATTAAGACTCATTCACACAAATGGGCACTTGGACTTGACTCATTACACGCAGCCAAATCGGTTGTCCCACGGGGATTTGCTTTCCGCTGCCAAACCAAGAAATTCTTCAAGGCTCAAGATTGGATTTCACTATGTAATTTGATCTCTAAACAAGAAAATCCAGATTTTAATGGCTTATTGTGTGAGCTTTCACCGCTGGTTCACACCCAGAGGAAAATCTGCTGTTGATTGAGTGGTTTGCATGCTGTTATTGGAATTTATTTAACTCTAAACAGGGAGACCATTTGCAATTTCAACTAATTTGTTTTAATCAGTGTGAAAACGGACCTGCTTAGGAACAAATCATCAGCATTATTGTTTATTTAAAATGGAACAAGTGAACATAAAACACCTGCATGTTGAAGAGAAGTCAGGAAAAATGAGCTGAATCTTGGAGTGAATGTGGTAAATGGATAGTTTAAGGATACTGGTAAAAATCAGCTTCACCTTAATAGGAACGTAACTCTAATTTATGAATTGATAAGATATGAGGATAACTTCCACGTCCACATGCATGTCCAGACGACTACATGATGATAATGTCCCACTGCAGCAGCAGAGGTTGGTAATCTGAAATTATTTATGCTAAAACCAACTTCCTGCTGCGTTCAGGAACATCGGTTAATCCGACGTCCATGCCATAGACTGCATAGAAGATGAGTGGAGCCTCAGTGATGTCACCCGTAGGCGTCTGAAGAGCTAAATAGAAGCTCATTGAAAGCTTAGAAGCTAACCGAGAGCTAACAAGAGCTAACCAGCTAATGGATGCAGGTGACTGAAAGTTAAGCAGCTCTCTGAGCTCGGCATCTCTGGATCTGTCCTCTCGTGGTCCACGTCCTACCTCTCAGGAAGATCCTTTAGAGTATCCCGGTGAGGAGAAGTGTCCAGATCACATGAAAACAGGGGAGCCTCAGGGATGTTCCTTCTCTTTCCACCATACACCTCCTCACTCGGTGCAGTTAGAAGCTCTCATGGCTTCTCCTACCACTGCTATGCAGATGACACTCAGCTTTTCCTCTCCTTCCCACCAGACGACACAACGTTTCACTGAGAATATCAGCTTGCCTTGCTGATATCTCTGCATGGATGAAGGATCGCCATCTTCAGTTCAATCCTTCCTTACCTCCACAGATACGTGTGAAGCTCCACTCTATCACACTTGTTCCTACGTCTTGTTCAGTTGCAGAGCATGAGAGTCAAAGTTCTGCTTCTGGCTTACAAAAAAATAACTCAAACGGCTCCTGTCTACCTTCGCTCCTCCATCCAGAGCTACACTCCCTCTCCTCAGCTATGTTCCACCAGTGGAAGACGCCTAGTGTTACCATGACTACATGGGACTAAACAACCAGCCAGACTCTTTTCCTCCTGTAGGTGTGTGAAGATGTGTGTAGGTGTGTGAAGATGTGTGTAGGTGTGTGAAGATGTGTGTAGGTGTGTGTAGGTGTGTGAAGATGTGTGTAGGTGTGTGTAGGTGTGTGAAGATGTGTGTAGGTGTGTGAAGATGTGTGTAGGTGTGTGTAGGTGTGTGAAGATGTGTGTAGGTGTGTGAAGATGTGTGTAGGTGTGTGAAGATGTGTGTAGGTGTGTGAAGATGTGTGTAGGTGTGTGAAGATGTGTGTAGGTGTGTGAAGATGTGTGTAGGTGTGTGAAGATGTGTGTAGGTGTGTGAAGATGTGTGTAGGTGTGTGAAGATGTGTGTAGGTGTGTGAAGATGTGTGTAGGTGTGTGTAGGTGTGTGAAGATGTGTGTAGGTGTGTGTAGGTGTGTGAAGATGTGTGTAGGTGTGTGAAGATGTGTGTAGGTGTGTGAAGATGTGTGTAGGTGTGTGTAGGTGTGTGAAGATGTGTGTAGGTGTGTGAAGATGTGTGTAGGTGTGTGAAGATGTGTGTAGGTGTGTGAAGATGTGTGTAGGTGTGTGAAGATGTGTGTAGGTGTGTGAAGATGTGTGTAGGTGTGTGAAGATGTGTGTAGGTGTGTGTAGGTGTGTGAAGATGTGTGTAGGTGTGTGTAGGTGTGTGAAGATGTGTGTAGGTGTGTGAAGATGTGTGTAGGTGTGTGAAGATGTGTGTAGGTGTGTGAA
Organism: Telmatherina bonti; assembly: GCF_933228915.1. Classification (NCBI taxonomy): domain Eukaryota; kingdom Metazoa; phylum Chordata; class Actinopteri; order Atheriniformes; family Telmatherinidae; genus Telmatherina; species Telmatherina bonti. Next base: position 39,678,431 of record NC_136610.1, on the reverse strand, counting down.
GATGTGTGTAGGTGTGTGAAGATGTGTGTAGGTGTGTGAAGATGTGTGTAGGTGTGTGAAGATGTGTGTAGGTGTGTGTAGGTGTGTGAAGATGTGTGTAGGTGTGTGAAGATGTGTGTAGGTGTGTGAAGATGTGTGTAGGTGTGTGAAGATGTGTGTAGGTGTGTGTAGGTGTGTGTAGGTGTGTGAAGATGTGTGTAGGTGTGTGAAGATGTGTGAAGATGTGTGTAGGTGTGTGAAGATGTGTGTAGGTGTGTGAAGATGTGTGTAGGTGTGTGTAGGTGTGTGAAGATGTGTGTAGGTGTGTGAAGATGTGTGTAGGTGTGTGTAGGTGTGTGTAGGTGTGTGAAGATGTGTGAAGATGTGTGTAGGTGTGTGAAGATGTGTGTAGGTGTGTGAAGATGTGTGTAGGTGTGTGAAGATGTGTGTAGGTGTGTGTAGGTGTGTGAAGATGTGTGTAGGTGTGTGAAGATGTGTGTAGGTGTGTGAAGACGTGTGTAGGTGTGTGAAGATGTGTGTAGGTGTGTGAAGATGTGTGTAGGTGTGTGAAGACGTGTGTAGGTGTGTGAAGATGTGTGTAGGTGTGTGAAGACGTGTGTAGGTGTGTGAAGATGTGTGTAGGTGTGTGAAGACGTGTGTAGGTGTGTGTAGATGTGTGTAGGTGTGTGTAGGTGTGTGAAGATGTGTGTAGGTGTGTGAAGACGTGTGTAGGTGTGTGAAGATGTGTGTAGGTGTGTGAAGATGTGTGTAGGTGTGTGAAGACGTGTGTAGGTGTGTGAAGATGTGTGTAGGTGTGTGAAGACGTGTGTAGGTGTGTGAAGATGTGTGTAGGTGTGTGAAGACGTGTGTAGGTGTGTGTAGGTGTGTGTAGGTGTGTGTAGGTGTGTGAAGATGTGTGTAGGTGTGTGAAGACGTGTGTAGGTGTGTGAAGATGTGTGTAGGTGTGTGAAGACGTGTGTAGGTGTGTGTAGGTGTGTGTAGGTGTGTGAAGACGTGTGTTGGTGTGTGAAGATGTGTGTAGGTGTGTGAAGATGTGTGTAGGTGTGTGTAGGTGTGTGAAGATGTGTGTAGGTGTGTGTAGGTGTGTGTAGGTGTGTGAAGACGTGTGTAGGTGTGTGAAGATGTGTGTAAGTGTGTGAAGATGTGTGTAGGTGTGTGAAGATGTGTGTAGGTGTGTGTAGGTGTGTGAAGATGTGTGTAGGTGTGTGTAAGTGTGTGAAGATGTGTGTAGGTGTGTGAAGATGTGTGTAGGTGTGTGTAGGTGTGTGAAGATGTGTGTAGGTGTGTGTAAGTGTGTGAAGATGTGTGTAGGTGTGTGAAGATGTGTGTAGGTGTGTGTAGATGTGTGTAGGTGTGTGTAGATGTGTGTAGGTGTGTGTAGGTGTGTGTAGGTGTGTGAAGATGTGTGTAGGTGTGTGAAGACGTGTGTAGGTGTGTGAAGATGTGTGTAGGTGTGTGTAGGTGTGTGAAGATGTGTGTAGGTGTGTGAAGATGTGTGTAGGTGTGTGTAGGTGTGTGAAGATGTGTGTAGGTGTGTGTAGGTGTGTGTAGGTGTGTGAAGATGTGTGTAGTTGTGTGAAGATGTGTGTAGGTGTGTGAAGATGTGTGTAGGTGTGTGAAGATGTGTGTAGGTGTGTGTAGGTGTGTATAGGTGTGTGTAGGTGTGTGAAGATGTGTGTAGGTGTGTGAAGATGTGTGTAGGTGTGTGTAGGTGTGTGTAGGTGTGTGAAGATGTGTGTAGGTGTGTGAAGATGTGTGTAGGTGTGTGTAGGTGTGTGAAGATGTGTGTAGGTGTGTGTAGGTGTGTGAAGACGTGTGTAGGTGTTTGGAGATGTGTGTAGGTGTGTGTAGGTGTGTGAAGACGTGTGTAGGTGTTTGGAGATGTGTGTAGGTGTGTGTAGGTATGTGTAGGTGTGTGAAGATGTGTGTAGGTGTGTGTAGGTGTGTGAAGATGTGTGTAGGTGTGTGTAGGTGTGTGAAGACGTGTGTAGGTGTGTGAAGATGTGTGTAGGTGTGTGTAGGTGTGTGAAGATGTGTGTAGGTGTATGTAGGTGTGTGAAGATGTGTGTAGGTGTGTGTAGGTGTGTGAAGACGTGTGTAGGTGTGTGTAGGTGTGTGTAGGTGTGTGAAGATGTGTGTAGGTGTGTGTAGGTGTGTGAAGACGTGTGTAGGTGTGTGAAGATGTGTGTAGGTGTGTGTAGGTGTGTGTAGGTGTGTGAAGATGTGTGTAGGTGTGTGTAGGTGTGTGTAGGTGTGTGAAGATGTGTGTAAGTGTGTGTAGGTGTGTGAAGACGTGTGTAGGTGTGTGAAGATGTGTGTAGGTGTGTGAAGATGTGTGTAGGTGTGTGTAGGTGAGTGTAGGTGTGTGAAGATGTGTGTAGGTGTGTGTAGGTGTATGAAGATGTGTGTAGGTGTGTGAAGACGTATGTAGGTGTGTGAAGATGTGTGTAGGTGTGTGTAGGTGAGTGTAGGTGTGTGTAGGTGTGTGTAGGTGTGTGAAGACGTGTGTAGGTGTGTGAAGATCTGTGTAGGTGTGTGTAGGTGTGTATAGGTGTGTGTAGGTGTGTGAAGATGTGTGTAGGTGTGTGTAGGTGTGTGAAGATGTGTGTAGGTGTATGTAGGTGTGTGAAGATGTGTGTAGGTGTGTGTAGGTGTGTGAAGATGTGTGTAGATGTGTGTAGGTGTGTGTAGGTGTGTGAAGATGTGTGTAGGTGTGTGTAGGTGTGTATAGGTGTGTGTAGGTGTGTGAAGATGTGTGTAGGTGTGTGAAGATGTGTGTAGGTGTGTGTAGGTGTGTGTAGGTGTGTGAAGATGTGTGTAGGTGTGTGAAGATGTGTGTAGGTGTGTGTAGGTGTGTGAAGATGTGTGTAGATGTGTGTAGGTGTGTGTAGGTGTGTGAAGATCTGTGTAGGTGTGTGTAGGTGTGTATAGGTGTGTGTAGGTGTGTGAAGATGTGTGTAGGTGTGTGAAGATGTGTGTAGGTGTGTGTAGGTGTGTGTAGGTGTGTGAAGATGTGTGTAGGTGTGTGAAGATGTGTGTAGGTGTGTGTAGGTGTGTGAAGATGTGTGTAGATGTGTGTAGGTGTGTGTAGGTGTGTATAGGTGTGTGTAGGTGTGTGAAGATGTGTGTAGGTGTGTGAAGATGTGTGTAGGTGTGTGTAGGTGTGTGTAGGTGTGTGAAGATGTGTGTAGGTGTGTGAAGATGTGTGTAGGTGTGTGTAGGTGTGTGAAGATGTGTGTAGGTGTTTGGAGATGTGTGTAGGTGTGTGTAGGTGTGTGTAGGTGTGTGTAGGTGTGTGAAGATGTGTGTAGGTGTTTGGAGATGTGTGTAGGTGTGTGTAGGTGTGTGTAGGTGTGTGAAGATGTGTGTAGGTGTGTGAAGACGTGTGTAGGTGTGTGAAGATCTGTGTAGGTGTGTGTAGGTGTGTATAGGTGTGTGTAGGTGTGTGAAGATGTGTGTAGGTGTGTGAAGATGTGTGTAGGTGTGTGTAGGTGTGTGTAGGTGTGTGAAGATGTGTGTAGGTGTGTGAAGATGTGTGTAGGTGTGTGTAGGTGTGTGAAGATGTGTGTAGGTGTGTGTAGGTGTGTGAAGACGTGTGTAGGTGTTTGGAGATGTGTGTAGGTGTGTGTAGGTGTGTGTAGGTGTGTGAAGACGTGTGTAGGTGTTTGGAGATGTGTGTAGGTGTGTGTAGGTATGTGTAGGTGTGTGAAGATCTGTGTAGGTGTGTGTAGGTGTGTGTAGGTGTGTGAAGATGTGTGTAGGTGTGTGTAGGTGTGTGAAGACGTGTGTAGGTGTGTGAAGATGTGTGTAGGTGTGTGTAGGTGTGTGAAGATGTGTGTAGGTGTGTGTAGGTGTGTGAAGATGTGTGTAGGTGTGTGTAGGTGTGTGAAGATGTGTGAAGATGTGTGTAGGTGTGTGTAGGTGTGTGAATGTGTGTAGGTGTGTGAAGATGTGTGTAGGTGTGTGTAGGTGTGTGTAGGTGTGTGTAGATGTGTGCAGGTGTGTGAAGATGTGTGTAGGTGTGTGTAGATGTGTGTAGGTGTGTGAAGACGTGTTTAGGTGTGTGTAGGTGTGTGCAGGTGTGTGAAGATGTGTGTCGGTGTGTGAAGACGTGTTTAGGTGTGTGTAGGTGTTTGAAGATGTGTGTAGATGTGTGTATGTGTGTGTAGATGTGTGTAGGTGTGTGTAGATGTGTGTAGGTGTGTGTAGGTGTGTGAAGATGTGTGTAGGTGTGTGTAGGTGTGTGAAGATGTGTGTAGGTGTGTGTAGGTGTGTGAAGATGTGTGTAGGTGTGTGAAGATGTGTGTAGGTGTGTGTATGTGTGTAGGTGTGTGTAGGTGTGTGAAGATGTGTGTAGGTGTGTGTAGGTGTGTGAAGATGTGTGTAGGTGTGTGTAGGTGTGTGAAGATATGTGTAGGTGTGTGAAGATGTGTGTAGGTGTGTGAAGATGTGTGTAGGTGTGTGAAGATGTGTGTAGGTGTGTGTAGGTGTGTGTAGGTGTGTGAAGATGTGTGTAAGTGTGTGTAGGTGTGTGAAGACGTGTGTAGGTGTGTGAAGATGTGTGTAGGTGTGTGAAGATGTGTGTAGGTGTGTGAAGATGTGTGTAGGTGTGTGAAGATGTGTGTAGGTGTGTGTAGGTGTGTGAAGATGTGTGTAGGTGTGTGAAGATGTGTGTAGGTGTGTGAAGATGTGTGTAGGTGTGTGTAGGTGTGTGAAGATGTGTGTAGGTGTGTGAAGACGTGTGTAGGTGTGTGAAGATGTGTGTAGGTGTGTGTAGGTGAGTGTAGGTGTGTGTAGGTGTGTGTAGGTGTGTGAAGACGTGTGTAGGTGTGTGAAGATGTGTGTAGGTGTGTGAAGATGTGTGTAGGTGTGTGTAGGTGTGTGAAGATGTGTGTAGGTGTGTGTAGGTGTGTGAAGATGTGTGTAGGTGTGTGAAGACGTGTGTAGGTGTGTGAAGATGTGTGTAGGTGTGTGTAGGTGAGTGTAGGTGTGTGTAGGTGTGTGTAGGTGTGTGAAGACGTGTGTAGGTGTGTGAAGATGTGTGTAGGTGTGTGTAGGTGTGTGAAGATATGTGTAGGTGTGTGTAGGTGTGTGAAGATGTGTGTAGGTGTGTGAAGATGTGTGTAGGTGTGTGAAGATGTGTGTAGGTGTGTGTAGGTGTGTGAAGATGTGTGTAGGTGTGTGTAGGTGTGTGAAGATGTGTGTAGGTGTGTGTAGGTGTGTGAAGATGTGTGTAGGTGTGTGAAGACGTGTGTAGGTGTGTGAAGATGTGTGTAGGTGTGTGTAGGTGAGTGTAGGTGTGTGTAGGTGTGTGTAGGTGTGTGAAGACGTGTGTAGGTGTGTGAAGATGTGTGTAGGTGTGTGTAGGTGTGTGAAGATGTGTGTAGGTGTGTGTAGGTGTGTGAAGATGTGTGTAGGTGTGTGAAGACGTGTGTAGGTGTGTGAAGATGTGTGTAGGTGTGTGTAGGTGAGTGTAGGTGTGTGTAGGTGTGTGTAGGTGTGTGAAGACGTGTGTAGGTGTGTGAAGATGTGTGTAGGTGTGTGTAGGTGTGTGAAGATGTGTGTAGGTGTGTGAAGATGTGTGTAGGTGTGTGTAGGTGTGTGTAGGTGTGTGAAGATGTGTGTAGGTGTGTGTAGGTGTGTGTAGGTGTGTGTAGGTGTGTGAAGATGTGTGTAGGTGTGTGAAGATGTGTGTAGGTGTGTGTAGGTGTGTGTTGGTGTGTGAAGATGTGTGTAGGTGTGTGAAGATGTGTGTAGGTGTGTGTAGGTGTGTGTAGGTGTGTGTAGGTGTGTGAAGGTGTGTGAAGATGTGTGTAGGTGTGTGTAGGTGTGTGAAGATGTGTGTAGGTCTATGTAGGTGTGTGTAGGTGTGTGAAGATGTGTGTAGGTGTGTGAAGATGTGTGTAGGTGTGTGTAGGTGTGTGAAGATGTGTGAATGTGTGTGAAGATGTGTGTAGGTGTGTGTAGGTGTGTGTAGGTGTGTGTAGGTGTGTGAAGATGTGTGTAGGTCTATGTAGGTGTGTGTAGGTGTGTGAAGATGTGTGTAGGTCTATGTAGGTGTGTGTAGGTGTGTGAAGACGTGTGTAGGTGTGTGAAGATCTGTGTAGGTGTGTGTAGGTGTGTGTAGGTGTGTGAAGATGTGTGTAGGTGTGTGTAGGTGTGTGAAGACGTGTGTAGGTGTGTGAAGATGTGTGTAGGTGTGTGAAGATGTGTGTAGGTGTGTGTAGGTGAGTGTAGGTGTGTGAAGATGTGTGTAGGTGTGTGAAGACGTGTGTAGCTGTGTGAAGATGTGTGTAGGTGTGTGTAGGTGTGTGAAGATGTGTGAATGTGTGTGAAGATGTGTGTAGGTGTGTGTAGGTGTGTGTAGGTGTGTGTAGGTGTGTGAAGATGTGTGTAGGTCTATGTAGGTGTGTGTAGGTGTGTGAAGACGTGTGTAGGTGTGTGAAGACGTGTGTAGGTGTGTGAAGATCTGTGTAGGTGTGTGTAGGTGTGTGTAGGTGTGTGAAGATGTGTGTAGGTGTGTGTAGGTGTGTGAAGACGTGTGTAGGTGTGTGAAGATGTGTGTAGGTGTGTGTAGGTGTGTGAAGATGTGTGTAGGTGTGTGAAGATGTGTGTAGGTGTGTGAAGATGTGTGTAGGTGTGTGTAGGTGTGTGAAGATGTGTGTAGGTGTGTGTAGGTGTGTGTAGGTGTGTGAAGATGTGTGTAGGTGTGTGTAGGTGTGTGAAGACGTGTGTAGGTGTGTGAAGATGTGTGTAGGTGTGTGAAGATGTGTGTAGGTGTGTGTAGGTGTGTGTAGGTGTGTGAAGATGTGTGTAGGTGTGTGAAGATGTGTGTAGGTGTGTGAAGATGTGTGTAGGTGTGTGAAGATGTGTGTAGGTGTGTGTAGGTGTGTGTAGGTGTGTGAAGATGTGTGTAGGTGAGTGTAGGTGTGTGTAGGTGTGTGAAGACGTGTGTAGCTGTGTGAAGATGTGTGTAGGTGTGTGTAGGTGTGTGAAGATGTGTGTAGGTGTGTGTAGGTGTGTGAAGATGTGTGTAGGTGTGTGTAGGTGTGTGTTCGTGTGCGTAGGTGTGTGTAGGTGTGTGAAGATGTGTGTAGGTGTGTGTAGGTGTGTGAAGATGTGTGTAGGTGTGTGTAGGTGTGTGTTCGTGTGCGTAGGTGTGTGTAGGTGTGTGAAGATGTGTGTAGGTGTGTGTAGGTGTGTGAAGATGTGTGTAGGTGTGTGTAGGTGAGTGTAGGTGTGTGTAGGTGTGTGAAGACGTGTGTAGGTGTGTGAAGATGTGTGTAGGTGTGTGTAGGTGAGTGTAGGTGTGTGTAGGTGTGTGTAGGTGTGTGAAGACGTGTGTAGGTGTGTGAAGATGTGTGTAGGTGTGTGTAGGTGTGTGAAGATGTGTGTAGGTGTGTGTAGGTGTGTGAAGATGTGTGTAGGTGTGTGAAGATGTGTGTAGGTGTGTGAAGATGTGTGAATGTGTGTGAAGATGTGTGTAGGTGTGTGTAGGTGTGTGTAGGTGTGTGTAGGTGTGTGAAGATGTGTGTAGGTGTGTGTAGGTGTGTGAAGATGTGTGTAGGTGTGTGAAGACGTGTGTAGGTGTGTGAAGATGTGTGTAGGTGTGTGTAGGTGAGTGTAGGTGTGTGTAGGTGTGTGTAGGTGTGTGAAGACGTGTGTAGGTGTGTGAAGATGTGTGTAGGTGTGTGTAGGTGTGTGAAGATGTGTGTAGGTGTGTGAAGAAGTGTGTAGGTGTGTGTAGGTGTGTGTAGGTGTGTGAAGATGTGTGTAGGTGTGTGTAGGTGTGTGTAGGTGTGTGAAGATGTGTGTAGGTGTGTGAAGATGTGTGTAGGTGTGTGTAGGTGTGTGTTGGTGTGTGAAGATGTGTGTAGGTGTGTGAAGATGTGTGTAGGTGTGTGTAGGTGTGTGTAGGTGTGTGAAGATGTGTGTAGGTGTGTGAAGATGTGTGTAGGTGTGTGTAGGTGTGTGAAGATGTGTGTAGGTGTGTGAAGATGTGTGTAGGTGTGTGTAGGTGTGTGAAGATGTGTGTAGGTGTGTGTAGGTGTGTGAAGACGTGTGTAGGTGTGTGTAGGTGTGTGTAGGTGTGTGAAGATGTGTGTAGGTGTGTGTAGGTGTGTGTAGGTGTGTGAAGATGTGTGTAGGTGTGTGAAGATGTGTGTAGGTGTGTGTAGGTGTGTGTAGGTGTGTGAAGATGTGTGTAGGTGTGTGAAGATGTGTGTAGGTGTGTGAAGATGTGTGTAGGTGTGTGAATGTGTGTGAAGACGTGTGTAGGTGTGTGTAGGTGTGTGTAGGTGTGTGAAGATGTGTGTAGGTGTGTGTAGGTGTGTGTAGGTATGTGAAGATGTGTGTAGGTGTGTGTAGGTGTGTGTAGGTGTGTGAAGATGTGTGTAGGTGTGTGTAGGTGTGTGAAGATGTGTGTAGGTGTGTGAAGATGTGTGTAGGTGTGTGAAGATGTGTGTAAGTGTCTGTAGATGTGTGTAGGTGTGTGTATGTGTGTAGGTGTGTTAAAATGTGTGTAGGTGTGTGAAGATGTGTGTAGGTGTGTGTAGGTGTGTGAAGATGTGTGTAGGTGTGTGAAGATGTGTGTAGGTGTGTGTAGGTGTGTGAAGACGTCTGTAGGTGTGTGAAGATGTGTGTAGGTGTGTGTAGGTGTGTGAAGATTTGTGTAGGTGTGTGAAGATGTGTGTAGGTGTGTGTAGGTGTGTGAAGATGTGTGTAGGTGTGTGAAGATGTGTGTAGGTGTGTGTAGGTGTGTGAAGATGTGTGTAGGTGTGTGAAGACGTGTTTAGGTGTGTGTAGGTGTGTGTAGGTGTGTGTAGGTGTGTGAAGACGTGTGTAGGTGTGTGAAGATGTGTGTAGGTGTGTGTAGGTGTGTGTAGGTGTGTGAAGATGTGTGTAGGTGTGTGTAGGTGTGTGAAGATGTGTGTAGGTGTGTGTAGGTGAGTGTAGGTGTGTGAAGATGTGTGTAGGTGTGTGTAGGTGTATGAAGATGTGTGTAGGTGTGTGAAGACGTGTGTAGGTGTGTGAAGATGTGTGTAGGTGTGTGTAGGTGTATGAAGATGTGTGTAGGTGTGTGAAGACGTATGTAGGTGTGTGAAGATGTGTGTAGGTGTGTGTAGGTGAGTGTAGGTGTGTGTAGGTGTGTGTAGGTGTGTGAAGACGTGTGTAGGTGTGTGAAGATGTGTGTAGGTGTGTGTAGGTGTGTGAAGATGTGTGTAGGTGTATGTAGGTGTGTGAAGATGTGTGTAGGTGTGTGTAGGTGTGTGAAGATGTGTGTAGATGTGTGTAGGTGTGTGTAGGTGTGTGAAGACGTGTGTAGGTGTGTGAAGATCTGTGTAGGTGTGTGTAGGTGTGTATAGGTGTGTGTAGGTGTGTGAAGATGTGTGTAGGTGTGTGAAGATGTGTGTAGGTGTGTGTAGGTGTGTGTAGGTGTGTGAAGATGTGTGTAGGTGTGTGAAGATGTGTGTAGGTGTGTGTAGGTGTGTGAAGATGTGTGTAGGTGTGTGTAGGTGTGTGAAGACGTGTGTAGGTGTTTGGAGATGTGTGTAGGTGTGTGTAGGTGTGTGTAGGTGTGTGAAGATGTGTGTAGGTGTGTGAAGACGTGTGTAGGTGTGTGAAGATCTGTGTAGGTGTGTGTAGGTGTGTATAGGTGTGTGTAGGTGTGTGAAGATGTGTGTAGGTGTGTGAAGATGTGTGTAGGTGTGTGTAGGTGTGTGTAGGTGTGTGAAGATGTGTGTAGGTGTGTGAAGATGTGTGTAGGTGTGTGTAGGTGTGTGAAGATGTGTGTAGGTGTGTGTAGGTGTGTGAAGACGTGTGTAGGTGTTTGGAGATGTGTGTAGGTCTGTGTAGGTGTGTGTAGGTGTGTGAAGACGTGTGTAGGTGTTTGGAGATGTGTGTAGGTGTGTGTAGGTATGTGTAGGTGTGTGAAGATCTGTGTAGGTGTGTGTAGGTGTGTGTAGGTGTGTGAAGATGTGTGTAGGTGTGTGTAGGTGTGTGAAGACGTGTGTAGGTGTGTGAAGATGTGTGTAGGTGTGTGTAGGTGTGTGAAGATGTGTGTAGGTGTGTGTAGGTGTGTGAAGATGTGTGTAGGTGTGTGTAGGTGTGTGAAGATGTGTGAAGATGTGTGTAGGTGTGTGTAGGTGTGTGAATGTGTGTAGGTGTGTGAAGATGTGTGTAGGTGTGTGTAGGTGTGTGTAGGTGTGTGTAGATGTGTGCAGGTGTGTGAAGATGTGTGTAGGTGTGTGTAGATGTGTGTAGGTGTGTGAAGACGTGTTTAGGTGTGTGTAGGTGTGTGTAGGTGTGTGTAGATGTGTGCAGGTGTGTGAAGATGTGTGCAGGTGTGTGAAGATGTGTGTCGGTGTGTGAAGACGTGTTTAGGTGTGTGTAGGTGTGTGAATGTGTGTAGGTGTGTGTAGATTTGTGTAGGTGTGTGAAGATGTGTGTAGGTGTGTGTAGGTGTTTGAAGATGTGTGTAGATGTGTGTATGTGTGGGTAGGTGTGTAAAGATGTGTGTAGGTGTGTGTAGATGTGTGTAGATGTGTGTAGATGTGTGTAGGTGTGTGTAGATGTGTGTAGGTGTGTGTAGGTGTGTGAAGATGTGTGTAGGTGTGTGTAGGTGTGTGAAGATGTGTGTAGGTGTGTGAAGATGTGTGTAGGTGTGTGTAGGTGTGTGTAGGTGTGTGAAGATGTGTGTAGGTGTGTGAAGATGTGTGTAGGTGTGTGTAGGTGTGTGTAGGTGTGTGAAGATGTGTGTAGGTGTGTGAAGATGTGTGTAGGTGTGTGAAGATGTGTGTAGGTGTGTGAATGTGTGTGAAGACGTGTGTAGGTGTGTGTAGGTGTGTGTAGGTGTGTGAAGATGTGTGTAGGTGTGTGTAGGTGTGTGAAGATGTGTGTAGGTGTGTGAAGATGTGTGTAGGTGTGTGTAGGTGTGTGTAGGTATGTGAAGATGTGTGTAGGTGTGTGTAGGTGTGTGTAGGTGTGTGAAGATGTGTGTAGGTGTGTGTAGGTGTGTGAAGATGTGTGTAGGTGTGTGAAGATGTGTGTAGGTGTGTGTAGGTGTGTGTAGGTGTGTGAAGATGTGTGTAGGTGTGTGAAGATGTGTGTAAGTGTCTGTAGATGTGTGTAGGTGTGTGTATGTGTGTAGGTGTGTGAAAATGTGTGTAGGTGTGTGAAGATGTGTGTAGGTGTGTGTAGGTGTGTGAAGATGTGTGTAGGTGTGTGAAGATGTGTGTAGGTGTGTGTAGGTGTGTGAAGACGTCTGTAGGTGTGTGAAGATGTGTGTAGGTGTGTGTAGGTGTGTGAAGATTTGTGTAGGTGTGTGAAGATGTGTGTAGGTGTGTGTAGGTGTGTGAAGATGTGTGTAGGTGTGTGAAGATGTGTGTAGGTGTGTGTAGGTGTGTGAAGATGTGTGAATGTGTGTGAAGATGTGTGTAGGTGTGTGTAGGTGTGTGTAGGTGTGTGAAGATGTGTGTAGGTGTGTGTAGGTGAGTGTAGGTGTGTGAAGATGTGTGTAGGTGTGTGTAGGTGTATGAAGATGTGTGTAGGTGTGTGAAGACGTGTGTAGGTGTGTGAAGATGTGTGTAGGTGTGTGTAGGTGTATGAAGATGTGTGTAGGTGTGTGAAGACGTATGTAGGTGTGTGAAGATGTGTGTAGGTGTGTGTAGGTGAGTGTAGGTGTGTGTAGGTGTGTGTAGGTGTGTGAAGACGTGTGTAGGTGTGTGAAGATGTGTGTAGGTGTGTGTAGGTGTGTGAAGATGTGTGTAGGTGTATGTAGGTGTGTGAAGATGTGTGTAGGTGTGTGTAGGTGTGTGAAGATGTGTGTAGATGTGTGTAGGTGTGTGTAGGTGTGTGAAGACGTGTGTAGGTGTGTGAAGATCTGTGTAGGTGTGTGTAGGTGTGTATAGGTGTGTGTAGGTGTGTGAAGATGTGTGTAGGTGTGTGAAGATGTGTGTAGGTGTGTGTAGGTGTGTGTAGGTGTGTGAAGATGTGTGTAGGTGTGTGAAGATGTGTGTAGGTGTGTGTAGGTGTGTGAAGATGTGTGTAGGTGTGTGTAGGTGTGTGAAGATGTGTGTAGGTGTGTGAAGATGTGTGTAGGTGTGTGTAGGTGTGTGAAGACGTGTGTAGGTGTTTGGAGATGTGTGTAGGTGTGTATAGGTGTGTGTAGGTGTGTGAAGATGTGTGTAGGTGTGTGAAGATGTGTGTAGGTGTGTGTAGGTGTGTGTAGGTGTGTGAAGATGTGTGTAGGTGTGTGAAGATGTGTGTAGGTGTGTGTAGGTGTGTGAAGATGTGTGTAGGTGTGTGTAGGTGTGTGAAGACGTGTGTAGGTGTTTGGAGATGTGTGTAGGTGTGTGTAGGTGTGTGAAGACGTGTGTAGGTGTTTGGAGATGTGTGTAGGTGTGTGTAGGTATGTGTAGGTGTGTGAAGATCTGTGTAGGTGTGTGTAGGTGTGTGTAGGTGTGTGAAGATGTGTGTAGGTGTGTGTAGGTGTGTGAAGACGTGTGTAGGTGTGTGAAGATGTGTGTAGGTGTGTGTAGGTGTGTGAAGATGTGTGTAGGTGTGTGTAGGTGTGTGAAGATGTGTGTAGGTGTGTGTAGGTGTGTGAAGATGTGTGAAGATGTGTGTAGGTGTGTGTAGGTGTGTGAATGTGTGTAGGTGTGTGAAGATGTGTGTAGGTGTGTGTAGGTGTGTGTAGGTGTGTGTAGATGTGTGCAGGTGTGTGAAGATGTGTGTAGGTGTGTGTAGATGTGTGTAGGTGTGTGAAGACGTGTTTAGGTGTGTGTAGGTGTGTGTAGGTGTGTGTAGATGTGTGCAGGTGTGTGAAGATGTGTGTCGGTGTGTGAAGACGTGTTTAGGTGTGTGTAGGTGTGTGAATGTGTGTAGGTGTGTGTAGATTTGTGTAGGTGTGTGAAGATGTGTGTAGGTGTGTGTAGGTGTTTGAAGATGTGTGTAGATGTGTGTATGTGTGGGTAGGTGTGTAAAGATGTGTGTAGGTGTGTGTAGATGTGTGTAGATGTGTGTAGATGTGTGTAGGTGTGTGTAGATGTGTGTAGGTGTGTGTAGGTGTGTGAAGATGTGTGTAGGTGTGTGTAGGTGTGTGAAGATGTGTGTAGGTGTGTGTAGGTGTGTGAAGATGTGTGTAGGTGTGTGAAGATGTGTGTAGGTGTGTGTATGTGTGTAGGTGTGTGTAGGTGTGTGAAGATGTGTGTAGGTGTGTGTAGGTGTGTGAAGATGTGTGTAGGTGTGTGTAGGTGTGTGAAGATATGTGTAGGTGTGTGAAGATGTGTGTAGGTGTGTGAAGATGTGTGTAGGTGTGTGAAGATGTGTGTAGGTGTGTGTAGGTGTGTGTAGGTGTGTGAAGATGTGTGTAAGTGTGTGTAGGTGTGTGAAGACGTGTGTAGGTGTGTGAAGATGTGTGTAGGTGTGTGAAGATGTGTGTAGGTGTGTGTAGGTGTGTGAAGATGTGTGTAGGTGTGTGTAGGTGTGTGAAGATGTGTGTAGGTGTGTGAAGACGCGTGTAGGTGTGTGAAGATGTGTGTAGGTGAGTGTAGGTGTGTGTAGGTGTGTGTAGGTGTGTGAAGACGTGTGTAGGTGTGTGAAGATGTGTGTAGGTGTGTGAAGATGTGTGTAGGTGAGTGTAGGTGTGTGTAGGTGTGTGTAGGTGTGTGAAGACGTGTGTAGGTGTGTGAAGATGTGTGTAGGTGTGTGAAGATGTGTGTAGGTGTGTGTAGGTGTGTGAAGATGTGTGTAGGTGTGTGTAGGTGTGTGAAGATGTGTGTAGGTGTGTGAAGACGTGTGTAGGTGTGTGAAGATGTGTGTAGGTGTGTGTAGGTGAGTGTAGGTGTGTGTAGGTGTGTGTAGGTGTGTGAAGACGTGTGTAGGTGTGTGAAGATGTGTGTAGGTGTGTGTAGGTGTGTGAAGATATGTGTAGGTGTGTGTAGGTGTGTGAAGATGTGTGTAGGTGTGTGAAGACGTGTGTAGGTGTGTGAAGATGTGTGCAGGTGTGTGAAGACGTGTGTAGGTGTGTGAAGATGTGTGTAGGTGTGTGTAGGTGAGTGTAGGTGTGTGTAGGTGTGTGTAGGTGTGTGAAGACGTGTGTAGGTGTGTGAAGATGTGTGTAGGTGTGTGTAGGTGTGTGAAGATGTGTGTAGGTGTGTGTAGGTGTGTGAAGATGTGTGTAGGTGTGTGAAGACGTGTGTAGGTGTGTGAAGATGTGTGTAGGTGTGTGTAGGTGAGTGTAGGTGTGTGTAGGTGTGTGTAGGTGTGTGAAGACGTGTGTAGGTGTGTGAAGATGTGTGTAGGTGTGTGTAGGTGTGTGAAGATGTGTGTAGGTGTGTGTAGGTGTGTGAAGATGTGTGTAGGTGTGTGAAGATGTGTGTAGGTGTGTGTAGGTGTGTGTAGGTGTGTCAAGATGTGTGTAGGTGTGTGTAGGTGTGTGTAGGTGTGTGAAGATGTGTGTAGGTGTGTGAAGATGTGTGTAGGTGTGTGTAGGTGTGTGTTGGTGTGTGAAGATGTGTGTAGGTGTGTGTAGGTGTGTGTAGGTGTGTGTAGGTGTGTGAAGATGTGTGTAGGTGTGTGTAGGTGTGTGAAGATGTGTGTAGGTGTGTGAAGATGTGTGTAGGTGTGTGAAGATGTGTGTAGGTGTGTGTAGGTGTGTGAAGATGTGTGTAGGTGTGTGAAGATGTGTGTAGGTGTGTGAAGATGTGTGTAGGTGTGTGAAGATGTGTGTAGGTGTGTGAAGATGTGTGTAGGTGTGTGTAGGTGTGTGAAGACGTGTGTAGGTGTGTGAAGACGTGTGTAGGTGTGTGAAGATCTGTGTAGGTGTGTGTAGGTGTGTGTAGGTGTGTGAAGATGTGTGTAGGTGTGTGTAGGTGTGTGAAGACGTGTGTAGGTGTGTGAAGATGTGTGTAGGTGTGTGTAGGTGTGTGAAGATGTGTGTAGGTGTGTGAAGATGTGTGTAGGTGTGTGAAGATGTGTGTAGGTGTGTGTAGGTGTGTGAAGATGTGTGTAGGTGTGTGAAGATGTGTGTAGGTGTGTGTAGGTGTGTGAAGACGTGTTTAGGTGTGTGTAGGTGTGTGTAGGTGTGTGTAGGTGTGTGAAGACGTGTGTAGGTGTGTGAAGATGTGTGTAGGTGTGTGTAGGTGTGTGTAGGTGTGTGAAGATGTGTGTAGGTGTGTGTAGGTGTGTGTAGGTGTGTGAAGATGTGTGTAGGTGTGTGAAGATGTGTGTAGGTGTGTGAAGATGTGTGTAGGTGTGTGTAGGTGTGTGTAGGTGTGTGAAGATGTGTGTAGGTGTGTGTAGGTGAGTGTAGGTGTGTGAAGATGTGTGTAGGTGTGTGTAGGTGAGTGTAGGTGTGTGAAGATGTGTGTAGGTGTGTGAAGACGTGTGTAGCTGTGTGAAGATGTGTGTAGGTGTGTGTAGGTGTGTGAAGATGTGTGTAGGTGTGTGTAGGTGTGTGAAGATGTGTGTAGGTGTGTGTAGGTGAGTGTAGGTGTGTGAAGATGTGTGTAGGTGTGTGAAGACGTGTGTAGCTGTGTGAAGATGTGTGTAGGTGTGTGAAGATGTGTGTAGGTGTGTGTAGGTGTGTGTTCGTGTGTGTAGGTGTGTGTAGGTGTGTGAAGATGTGTGTAGGTGTGTGTAGGTGTGTGAAGATGTGTGTAGGTGTGTGAAGACGTGTGTAGGTGTGTGAAGATGTGTGTAGGTGTGTGTAGGTGAGTGTAGGTGTGTGTAGGTGTGTGTAGGTGTGTGTAGGTGTGTGAAGATGTGTGTAGGTGTGTGTAGGTGTGTGAAGATGTGTGTAGGTGTGTGAAGACGTGTGTAGGTGTGTGAAGATGTGTGTAGGTGTGTGTAGGTGAGTGTAGGTGTGTGTAGGTGTGTGTAGGTGTGTGAAGACGTGTGTAGGTGTGTGAAGATGTGTGTAGGTGTGTGTAGGTGTGTGAAGATGTGTGTAGGTGTGTGTAGGTGTGTGAAGATGTGTGTAGGTGTGTGAAGATGTGTGTAGGTGTGTGAAGATGTGTGAATGTGTGTGAAGATGTGTGTAGGTGTGTGTAGGTGTGTGTAGGTGTGTGTAGGTGTGTGAAGATGTGTGTAGGTGTGTGTAGGTGTGTGAAGATGTGTGTAGGTGTGTGAAGACGTGTGTAGGTGTGTGAAGATGTGTGTAGGTGTGTGTAGGTGAGTGTAGGTGTGTGTAGGTGTGTGTAGGTGTGTGAAGACGTGTGTAGGTGTGTGAAGATGTGTGTAGGTGTGTGTAGGTGTGTGAAGATGTGTGTAGGTGTGTGAAGAAGTGTGTAGGTGTGTGTAGGTGTGTGTAGGTGTGTGAAGATGTGTGTAGGTGTGTGTAGGTGTGTGTAGGTGTGTGAAGATGTGTGTAGGTGTGTGAAGATGTGTGTAGGTGTGTGTAGGTGTGTGTTGGTGTGTGAAGATGTGTGTAGGTGTGTGAAGATGTGTGTAGGTGTGTGTAGGTGTGTGTAGGTGTGTGAAGATGTGTGTAGGTGTGTGAAGATGTGTGTAGGTGTGTGTAGGTGTGTGTAGGTGTGTGAAGATGTGTGTAGGTGTGTGTAGGTGTGTGAAGATGTGTGTAGGTGTGTGAAGATGTGTGTAGGTGTGTGTAGGTGTGTGAAGACGTGTGTAGGTGTGTGAAGATGTGTGTAGGTGTGTGAAGATGTGTGTAGGTGTGTGTAGGTGTGTGAAGATGTGTGTAGGTGTGTGTAGGTGTGTGAAGACGTGTGTAGGTGTGTGTAGGTGTGTGTAGGTGTGTGAAGATGTGTGTAGGTGTGTGTAGGTGTGTGTAGGTGTGTGAAGATGTGTGTAGGTGTGTGAAGATGTGTGTAGGTGTGTGTAGGTGTGTGTAGGTGTGTGAAGATGTGTGTAGGTGTGTGAAGATGTGTGTAGGTGTGTGAAGATGTGTGTAGGTGTGTGAATGTGTGTGAAGACGTGTGTAGGTGTGTGTAGGTGTGTGTAGGTGTGTGAAGATGTGTGTAGGTGTGTGTAGGTGTGTGAAGATGTGTGTAGGTGTGTGTAGGTGTGTGAAGATGTGTGTAGGTGTGTGTAGGTGTGTGTAGGTATGTGAAGATGTGTGTAGGTGTGTGTAGGTGTGTGTAGGTGTGTGAAGATGTGTGTAGGTGTGTGTAGGTGTGTGAAGATGTGTGTAGGTGTGTGAAGATGTGTGTAGGTGTGTGTAGGTGTGTGTAGGTGTGTGAAGATGTGTGTAGGTGTGTGAAGATGTGTGTAAGTGTCTGTAGATGTGTGTAGGTGTGTGTATGTGTGTAGGTGTGTGAAAATGTGTGTAGGTGTGTGAAGATGTGTGTAGGTGTGTGTAGGTGTGTGAAGATGTGTGTAGGTGTGTGAAGATGTGTGTAGGTGTGTGTAGGTGTGTGAAGACGTCTGTAGGTGTGTGAAGATGTGTGTAGGTGTGTGTAGGTGTGTGAAGATTTGTGTAGGTGTGTGAAGATGTGTGTAGGTGTGTGTAGGTGTGTGTAAGTGTGTGTAGGTGTGTGAAGATGTGTGTAGGTGTGTGAAGATGTGTGTAGGTGTGTGTAGGTGTGTGAAGATGTGTGTAGGTGTGTGAAGATGTGTGTAGGTGTGTGTAGGTGTGTGTAGGTGTGTGAAGATGTGTGTAGGTGTGTGTAGGTGTGTGTAGGTGTGTGTAGGTGTGTGAAGATGTGTGTAGGTGTGTGAAGATGTGTGTAGGTGTGTGTAGGTGTGTGAAGATGTGTGTAGGTGTGTGAAGATGTGTGTAGGTGTGTGTAGGTGTGTGTAGGTGTGTGAAGATGTGTGTAGGTGTGTGAAGATGTGTGTAGGTGTGTGAAGATGTGTGAAGATGTGTGTAAGTGTGTGTAGATGTGTGTAGGTGTGTGGGTGTGTGTGAAGATGTGTGTAGGTGTGTGTAGATGTGTGTAGGTGTGTGGGTGTGTGTGAAGATGTGTGTAGGTGTGTGAAGACGTGTGTAGGTGTGTGAAGGTGTGTGTAGGTGTGTGAAGATGTGTGAAGATGTGTGTAAGTGTGTGTAGATGTGTGTAGGTGTGTGGGTGTGTGTGAAGATGTGTGTAGGTGTGTGAAGATGTGTGTAGGTGTGTGTAGGTGTGTGAAAATGTGTGTAGGTGTGTGTAGGTGTGTGTAGGTGTGTGTAGGTGTGTGTAGGTGTGTGAAGATGTGTGTAGGTGTGTGAAGACGTGTGTAGGTGTGTGAAGACGTGTGTAGGTGTGTGAAGATGTGTGTAGGTGTGTGTAGGTGTGTGAAGATGTGTGTAGGTGTGTGTAGGTGTGTGAAGATGTGTGTAGGTGTGTGAAGACGTGTGTAGGTGTGTGAATGTGTGTGAAGACGTGTGTAGGTGTGTGAATGTGTGTGAAGACGTGTGTAGGTGTGTGTAGGTGTGTGAAGACGTGTGTAGGTGTGTGAAGACGTGTGTAGGTGTGTGAAGATGTGTGTAGGTGTGTGTAGGTGTGTGAAGATGTGTGTAGGTGTGTGAAGACGTGTGTAGGTGTGTGAAGATGTGTGTAGGTGTGTGTAGGTGTGTGAAGATGTGTGTAGGTGTGTGAATGTGTGTGAAGACGTGTGTAGGTGTGTGTAGGTGTGTGAAGATGTGTGTAGGTGTGTGTAGGTGTGTGTAGGTGTGTGTAGGTGTGTGAAGATGTGTGTAGGTGTGTGAAGATGTGTGTAGGTGTGTGTAGGTGTGTGTAGGTGTGTGAAGATGTGTGTAGGTGTGTGAAGATGTGTGTAGGTGTGTGAAGATGTGTGTAGGTGTGTGAATGTGTGTGAAGACGTGTGTAGGTGTGTGAAGATGTGTGTAGGTGGGTGTAGGTGTGTGAAGATGTGTGTAGGTGTGTGTAGGTGTGTGTAGGTGTGTGTAGATGTGTGAAGATGTGTGTAGGTGTGTGAAGATGTGTGTAGGTGTGTGAAGATGTGTGTAGGTGTGTGAAGATGTGTGTAGGTGTGTGTAGATGTGTGAAGATGTGTGTAGGTGTGTGAAGATGTGTGTAGGTGTGTGAAGATGTGTGTAGGTGTGTGAAGATGTGTGTAGGTGTGTGAAGGTGTGTGCAGGTGTGTGAAGATGTGTGTAGGTGTGTGAATGTGTGTGAAGACGTGTTTAGGTGTGTGTAGGTGTGTGTAGGTGTGTGTAGATGTGTGCAGGTGTGTGAAGATGTGTGTAGGTGTGTGAATGTGTGTGAAGACGTGTTTAGGTGTGTGTAGGTGTGTGTAGGTGTGTGTAGATTTGTGTAGGTGTTTGAAGATGTGTGTAGGTGTGTGTAGGTGTGTGTAGATTTGTGTAGGTGTGTGAAGATGTGTGTAGGTGTGTGTAGGTGTTTGAAGATGTGTGTAGGTGTGTGAAGATGTGTGTAGGTGTGTGTAGGTGTGTGAAGATGTGTGTAGGAGTGTGTAGGTGTGTGAAGATGTGTGTAGGAGTGTGTAGGTGTGTGAAGATGTGTGTAGGTGTGTGTAGGTGTGTGAAGATGTGTGTAGGTGTGTGAAGATGTGTGTAGGTGTGTGTAGGTGTGTGAAGATGTGTGTAGGTGTGTGTAGGTGTGTGAAGATGTGTGTAGGTGTGTGTAGGTGTGTGTAGGTGTGTGTAGGTGTGTGAAGATGTGTGTAGGTGTGTGAAGATGTGTGTAGGTGTGTGTAGGTGTGTGTAGGTGTGTGAAGATGTGTGTAGGTGTGTGAAGATGTGTGTAGGTGTGTGAAGATGTGTGTAGGTGTGTGAATGTGTGTGAAGACGTGTGTAGGTGTGTGAAGATGTGTGTAGGTGTGTGTAGGTGTGTGAATGTGTGTGAAGACGTGTGTAGGTGTGTGAAGATGTGTGTAGGTGTGTGTAGGTGTGTGTAGGTGTGTGAAGATGTGTGTAGGTGTGTGTAGGTGTGTGTAGGTGTGTGAAGATGTGTGTAGGTGTGTGAAGATGTGTGTAGGTGTGTGAAGATGTGTGTAGGTGTGTGTAGATGTGTGAAGATGTGTGTAGGTGTGTGTAGGTGTGTGTAGGTGTGTGAAGATGTGTGTAGGTGTGTGAAGATGTGTGTAGGTGTGTGAAGATGTGTGTAGGTGTGTGAAGGTGTGTGCAGGTGTGTGAAGATGTGTGTAGGTGTGTGAATGTGTGTGAAGACGTGTTTAGGTGTGTGTAGGTGTGTGTAGGTGTGTGTAGATGTGTGCAGGTGTGTGAAGATGTGTGTAGGTTTGTGAATGTGTGTAGGTGTGTGTAGATTTGTGTAGGTGTTTGAAGATGTGTGTAGGTGTGTGTAGGTGTGTGTAGATTTGTGTAGGTGTGTGAAGATGTGTGTAGGTGTGTGAAGATGTGTGTAGGTGTGTGAAGATGTGTGTAGGTGTGTGAAGGTGTGTGCAGGTGTGTGAAGATGTGTGTAGGTGTGTGAATGTGTGTGAAGACATGTTTAGGTGTGTGTAGGTGTGTGTAGGTGTGTGTAGATGTGTGCAGGTGTGTGAAGATGTGTGTAGGTTTGTGAATGTGTGTAGGTGTGTGTAGATTTGTGTAGGTGTTTGAAGATGTGTGTAGGTGTGTGTAGGTGTTTGAAGATGTGTGTAGGTGTGTGAAGATGTGTGTAGGTGTGTGTAGGTGTGTGAAGATGTGTGTAGGAGTGTGTAGGTGTGTGAAGATGTGTGTAGGAGTGTGTAGGTGTGTGAAGATGTGTGTAGGTGTGTGTAGGTGTGTGAAGATGTGTGTAGGTGTGTGAAGATGTGTGTAGGTGTGTGTAGGTGTGTGAAGATGTGTGTAGGTGTGTGTAGGTGTGTGAAGATGTGTGTAGGTGTGTGAAGATGTGTGTAGGTGTGTGTATGTGTGTGTAGGTGTGTGAAGATGTGTGTAGGTGTGTGTAGGTGTGTGTAGGTGTGTGAAGATGTGTGTAGGTGTGTGAAGATGTGTGTAGGTGTGTGAAGATGTGTGTAGGTGTGTGTAGATGTGTGAAGATGTGTGTAGGTGTGTGTAGGTGTGTGTATGTGTGTAGGTGTGTGAAGATGTGTGTAGGTGTGTGTAGGTGTGTGAATGTGTGTGAAGACGTGTGTAGGTGTGTGAAGATGTGTGTAGGTGTGTGTAGGTGTGTGTAGGTGTGTGAAGATGTGTGTAGGTGTGTGTAGGTGTGTGTAGGTGTGTGAAGATGTGTGTAGGTGTGTGAAGATGTGTGTAGGTGTGTGAAGATGTGTGTAGGTGTGTGTAGATGTGTGAAGATGTGTGTAGGTGTGTGTAGGTGTGTGTAGGTGTGTGAAGATGTGTGTAGGTGTGTGAAGATGTGTGTAGGTGTGTGAAGATGTGTGTAGGTGTGTGAAGGTGTGTGCAGGTGTGTGAAGATGTGTGTAGGTGTGTGAATGTGTGTGAAGACGTGTTTAGGTGTGTGTAGGTGTGTGTAGGTGTGTGTAGATGTGTGCAGGTGTGTGAAGATGTGTGTAGGTGTGTGTAGGTGTGTGTAGATTTGGGTAGGTGTGTGAAGATGTGTGTAGGTGTGTGTAGGTGTTTGAAGATGTGTGTAGGTGTGTGAAGATGTGTGTAGGTGTGTGTAGGTGTGTGAAGATGTGCGTAGGAGTGTGTAGGTGTGTGAAGATGTGTGTAGGTGTGTGAAGATGTGTGTAGGTGTGTGAAGATGTGTGTAGGTGTGTGTAGGTGTGTGAAGATGTGTGTAGGTGTGTGTAGGTGTGTGTAGGTGTGTGAAGATGTGTGTAGGTGTGTGTAGGTGTGTGAAGATGTGTGTAGGTGTGTGTAGGTGTGTGAAGACGTGTGTAGGTGTGTGAAGATGTGTGTAGGTGTGTGTAGGTGTGTGTAGGTGTGTTAAGATGTGTGTAGGTGTGTGTAGGTGTGTGTAGGTGTGTGAAGATGTGTGTAGGTGTGTGTAGGTGTGTGAAGACGTGTGTAGGTGTGTGAAGATGTGTGTAGGTGTGTGAAGATGTGTGTAGGTGTGTGTAGGTGTGTGAAGATGTGTGTAGGTGTGTGTAGGTGTGTGAAGATGTGTGTAGGTGTGTGTAGGTGTGTGTAGATGTGTGTAGGTGTGTGAAGATGTGTGTAAGTGTGTGTAGATGTGTGTAGGTGTGTGTATGTGTGTAGGTGTGTGAAGATGTGTGTAGGTGTGTGAAGATGTGTGTAGGTGTGTGTAGGTGTGTGAAGATGTGTGTAGGTGTGTGTAGGTGTGTGAAGACGTGTTTAGATGTGTGTAGGTGTGTGTAGGTGTGTGTAGGTGTGTGAAGACGTGTGTAGGTGTGTGTAGGTGTGTGAAGATGTGTGTAGGTGTGTGTAGGTGTGTGTAGGTGTGTGAAGATGTGTGTAGGTGTGTGTAGGTGTGTGTAGGTGTGTGAAGATGTGTGTAGGTGTGTGTAGGTGTGTGAAGACGTGTGTAGGTGTGTGAAGATGTGTGTAGGTGTGTGAAGATGTGTGTAGGTGTGTGTAGGTGTGTGTAGGTGTGTGAAGATGTGTGTAGGTGTGTGTAGGTGAGTGTAGGTGTGTGAAGATGTGTGTAGGTGTGTGAAGACGTGTGTAGGTGTGTGAAGACGTGTGTAGCTGTGTGAAGATGTGTGTAGGTGTGTGTAGGTGTGTGAAGATGTGTGCAGGTGTGTGAAGATGTGTGTAGGTTTGTGAATGTGTGTGTAGATTTGTGTAGGTGTGTGAAGATGTGTGTAGGTGTGTGTAGGTGTTTGAAGATGTGTGTAGGTGTGTGAAGATGTGTGTAGGTGTGTGTGGGTGTGTGAAGATGTGTGTAGGTGTGTGAAGATGTGTGTAGGTGTGTGTAGGTGTGTGAAGATGAGTGTAGGAGTGTGTGGGTGTGTGAAGATGTGTGTAGGTGTGTGAAGATGAGTGTAGGAGTGTGTGGGTGTGTGAAGATGTGTGTAGGTGTGTGAAGATGAGTGTAGGAGTGTGTGGGTGTGTGAAGATGTGTGTAGGTGTGTGAAGATGTGTGTAGGTGTGTGTAGGTGTGTGAAGATTTGTGTAGGTGTGTGTAGGTGTGTGTAGGTGTGTGAAGATGTGTGTAGGTGTGTGAAGATGTGTGTAGGTGTGTGTAGGTGTGTGAAGATGTGCGTAGGAGTGTGTAGGTGTGTGAAGATGTGTGTAGGTGTGTGTAGGTGTTTGAAGATGTGTGTAGGTGTGTGAAGATGTGTGTAGGTGTGTGTAGGTGTGTGAAGATGTGCGTAGGAGTGTGTAGGTGTGTGAAGATGTGTGTAGGTGTGTGAAGATGTGTGTAGGTGTGTGAAGATGTGTGTAGGTGTGTGTAGGTGTGTGAAGATGAGTGTAGGAGTGTGTGGGTGTGTGAAGATGTGTGTAGGTGTGTGAAGATGAGTGTAGGAGTGTGAAGATGTGTGTAGGTGTGTGAAGATGTGTGTAGGTGTGTGTAGGTGTGTGAAGATGTGTGTAGGTGTGTGTAGGTGTGTGAAGACGTGTGTAGGTGTGTGAAGATGTGTGTAGGTGTGTGTAGGTGTGTGTAGGTGTGTTAAGATGTGTGTAGGTGTGTGTAGGTGTGTGTAGGTGTGTGAAGATGTGTGTAGGTGTGTGTAGGTGTGTGAAGGTGTGTTTAGGTGTGTGTAGGTGTGTGTAGGTGTGTGTAGGTGTGTGAAGACGTGTGTAGGTGTGTGAAGATGTGTGTAGGTGTGTGTAGGTGTGTGTAGATGTGTGAAGATGTGTGTAGGTGTGTGTAGGTGAGTGTAGGTGTGTGAAGATGTGTGTAGGTGTGTGAAGACGTGTGTAGGTGTGTGAAGACGTGTGTAGCTGTGTGAAGATGTGTGTAGGTGTGTGTAGGTGTGTGAAGATGTGTGTAGGTGTGTGTAGGTGTGTGAAGATGTGTGTAGGTGTGTGAAGACGTGTGTAGGTGTGTGAAGATGTGTGTAGGTGTGTGTAGGTGTGTGTTCGTGTGTGTAGGTGTGTGAAGGTGTGTGAAGATGTGTGTAGGTGTGTGTAGGTGTGTGAAGATGTGTGTAGGTGTGTGAAGATGTGTATAGGTGTGTGTAGGTGTGTGTTCGTGTGTGTAGGTGTGTGTAGGTGTGTGTAGGTGTGTGAAGATGTGTGTAGGTGTGTGAAGATGTGTATAGGTGTGTGAAGATGTGTGTAGGTGTGTGTAGGTGTGTGTAGGTGTGTGAAGATGTGTGTAGGTGTGTGAAGATGTGTGTAGGTGTGTGTAGGTGTGTGAAGATTTGTGTAGGTGTGTGTAGGTGTGTGAAGACGTGTGTAGGTGTTTGAAGATGTGTGTAGGTGTGTGAAGATGTGTGAAGACGTGTGTAGGTGTGTGAAGATGTGTGTAGGTGTGTGAAGATGTGTGTAGGTGTGTGTAGGTGTGTGAAGACGTGTGTAGGTGTGTGAAGATGTGTGAAGACGTGTGTAGGTGTGTGAAGATGTGTGTAGGTGTGTGTAGGTGTGTGAAGATTTGTGTAGGTGTGTGTAGGTGTGTGAAGATGTGTGTAGGTGTGTGTAGGTGTGTGAAGATGTGTGTAGGTGTGTGTAGGTGTGTGAAGATGTGTGTAGGTGTGTGAAGATGTGTGTAGGTGTGTGTAGGTGTGTGTAGGTGTGTGAAGATGTGTGTAGGTGTGTGTAGGTGTGTGAAGATGTGTGTAAGTGTGTGTAGATGTGTGTAGGTGTGTGTATGTGTGTAGGTGTGTGAAGATGTGTGTAGGTGTGTGAAGATGTGTGTAGATGTGTGTAGGTGTGTGAAGACGTGTTTAGGTGTGTGTAGGTGTGTGTAGGTGTGTGGGTGTGTGTGAAGATGTGTGTAGGTGTGTGAAGATGTGTGTAGGTGCGTGTAGGTGTGTGAAAATGTGTGTAGGTGTGTGTAGGTGTGTGTAGGTGAGTGTAGGTGTGTGAAGATGTGTGTAGGTGTGTGAAGACGTGTGTAGGTGTGTGAAGACGTGTGTAGGTGTGTGAAGATGTGTGTAGGTGTGTGTAGGTGTGTGAAGATGTGTGTAGGTGTGTGTAGGTGTGTGAAGATGTGTGTAGGTGTGTGTAGGTGTGTGAAGATGTGTGTAGGTGTGTGTAGGTGTGTGAAGATGTGTGTAGGTGTGTGTAGGTGTGTGAAGATGTGTGTAAGTGTGTGTAGATGTGTGTAGGTGTGTGGGTGTGTTTGAAGATGTGTGTAGGTGTGTGAAGATGTGTGTAGGTGTGTGTAGGTGTGTGAAAATGTGTGTAGGTGTGTGTAGGTGTGTGTAGGTGAGTGTAGGTGTGTGAAGATGTGTGTAGGTGTGTGAAGACGTGTGTAGGTGTGTGAAGACGTGTGTAGGTGTGTGAAGATGTGTGTAGGTGTGTGTAGGTGTGTGAAGATGTGTGTAGGTGTGTGTAGGTGTGTGAAGATGTGTGTAGGTGTGTGAAGACGTGTGTAGGTGTGTGAAGATGTGTGTAGGTGTGTGAATGTGTGTGAAGACGTGTGTAGGTGTGTGTAGGTGTGTGTAGGTGTGTGTAGGTGTGTGAAGATGTGTGTAGGTGTGTGTAGGTGTGTGAAGATGTGTGTAGGTGTGTGTAGGTGTGTGAAGACGTGTGTAGGTGTGTGTAGGTGTGTGTAGGTGTGTGTAGGTGTGTGAAGATGTGTGTAGGTGTGTGTAGGTGTGTGTAGGTGTGTGAAGATGTGTGTAGGTGTGTGAAGATGTGTGTAGGTGTGTGAAGATGTGTGTAGGTGTGTGTAGGTGTGTGTAGGTGTGTGAAGATGTGTGTAGGTGTGTGTAGGTGTGTGAAGATGTGTGTAGGTGTGTGTAGGTGTGTGAAGACGTGTGTAGGTGTGTGTAGGTGTGTGTAGGTGTGTGAAGATGTGTGTAGGTGTGTGAAGATGTGTGTAGGTGTGTGTAGGTGTGTGTAGGTGTGTGAAGATGTGTGTAGGTGTGTGAAGATGTGTGTAGGTGTGTGAAGATGTGTGTAGGTGTGTGAATGTGTGTGAAGACGTGTGTAGGTGTGTGTAGGTGTGTGAAGATGTGTGTAGGTGTGTGTAGGTGTGTGAAGATGTGTGTAGGTGTGTGTAGGTGTGTGAAGATGTGTGTAGGTGTGTGTAGGTGTGTGTAGGTGTGTGAAGATGTGTGTAGGTGTGTGAAGATGTGTGTAGGTGTGTGTAGGTGTGTGAAGATGTGTGTAGGTGTGTGTAGGTGTGTGTAGGTGTGTGAAGATGTGTGTAGGTGTGTGAAGATGTGTGTAGGTGTGTGAAGATGTGTGTAGGTGTGTGAATGTGTGTGAAGACGTGTTTAGGTGTGTGTAGGTGTGTGTAGATGTGTGCAGGTGTGTGAAGATGTGTGCAGGTTTGTGAATGTGTGTAGGTGTGTGTAGGTGTGTGTAGGTGTGTGAAGGTGAGTGTAGGTGTGTGAAGATGTGTGTAGGTGTGTGAAGACGTGTGTAGGTGTGTGAAGACGTGTGTAGGTGTGTGAAGATGTGTGTAGGTGTGTTAACATGTGTGTAGGTGTGTGTAGGTGTGTGAAGATGTGTGTAGGTGTGTGTAGGTGTGTGAAGACGTGTGTAGGTGTGTGAAGATGTGTGTAGGTGTGTGTAGGTGTGTGTAGGTGTGTGAAGATGTGTGTAGGTGTGTGTAGGTGTGTGAAGATGTGTGTAGGTGTGTGTAGGTGTGTGTAGGTGTGTGAAGATGTGTGTAGGTGTGTGTAGGTGTGTGAAGATGTGTGTAGGTGTGTGAAGATGTGTGTAGGTGTGTGAAGACGTGTGTAGGTGTGTGAAGATGTGTGTAGGTGTGTTAACATGTGTGTAGGTGTGTGTAGGTGTGTGAAGATGTGTGTAGGTGTGTGTAGGTGTGTGAAGACGTGTGTAGGTGTGTGAAGATGTGTGTAGGTGTGTGTAGGTGTGTGTAGGTGTGTGAAGATGTGTGTAGGTGTGTGTAGGTGTGTGAAGATGTGTGTAGGTGTGTGTAGGTGTGTGTAGGTGTGTGAAGATGTGTGTAGGTGTGTGTAGGTGTGTGAAGATGTGTGTAGGTGTGTGAAGATGTGTGTAGGTGTGTGAAGATGTGTGTAGGTGTGTGTAGGTGTGTGAAGATGTGTGTAGGTGTGTGTAGGTGTGTGTAGGTGTGTGAAGATGTGTGTAGGTGTGTGTAGGTGTGTGAAGATGTGTGTAGGTGTGTGTAGGTGTGTGAAGACGTGTGTAGGTGTGTGAAGATGTGTGTAGGTGTGTGTAGGTGTGTTAAGATGTGTGTAGGTGTGTGTAGGTGTGTGTAGGTGTGTGAAGATGTGTGTAGGTGTGTGTAGGTGTGTGAAGACGTGTGTAGGTGTGTGAAGATGTGTGTAGGTGTGTGTAGGTGTGTGAAGATGTGTGTAGGTGTGTGTAGGTGTGTGAAGATGTGTGTAGGTGTGTGTAGGTGTGTGAAGATGTGTGTAAGTGTGTGTAGATGTGTGTAGGTGTGTGTATGTGTGTAGGTGTGTGAAGATGTGTGTAGGTGTGTGAAGATGTGTGTAGGTGTGTGTAGGTGTGTGAAGATGTGTGTAAGTGTGTGTAGATGTGTGTAGGTGTGTGTATGTGTGTAGGTGTGTGAAGATGTGTGTAGGTGTGTGAAGATGTGTGTAGGTGTGTGTAGGTGTGTGAAGATGTGTGTAAGTGTGTGTAGATGTGTGTAGGTGTGTGTAGGTGTGTGTAGGTGTGTGAAGATGTGTGTAGGTGTGTGTAGGTGTGTGAAGATGTGTGTAGGTGTGTGTAGGTGTGTGTAGGTATGTGAAGATGTGTGTAGGTGTGTGTAGGTGTGTGTAGGTGTGTGTAGGTGTGTGAAGATGTGTGTAGGTGTGTGTAGGTGTGTGTAGGTGTGTGAAGATGTGTGTAGGTGTGTGTAGGTGTGTGAAGACGTGTGTAGGTGTGTGAAGATGTGTGTAGGTGTGTGAAGATGTGTGTAGGTGTGTGTAGGTGTGTGAAGATGTGTGTAGGTGTGTGTAGGTGAGTGTAGGTGTGTGAAGATGTGTGTAGGTGTGTGAAGACGTGTGTAGGTGTGTGAAGACGTGTGTAGCTGTGTGAAGATGTGTGTAGGTGTGTGAAGATGTGTGTAGGTGTGTGTAGGTGTGTGAAGACGTGTGTAGGTGTGTGAAGACGTGTGTAGCTGTGTGAAGATGTGTGTAGGTGTGTGTAGGTGTGTGTTCGTGTGTGTAGGTGTGTGAAGATGTGTGTAGGTGTGTGTAGGTGTGTGTTCGTGTGTGTAGCTGTGTGAAGATGTGTGTAGGTGTGTGTAGGTGTGTGTTCGTGTGTGTAGGTGTGTGAAGACGTGTGTAGGTGTGTGAAGACGTGTGTAGCTGTGTGAAGATGTGTGTAGGTGTGTGAAGATGTGTGTAGGTGTGTGTAGGTGTGTGAAGATGTGTGTAGGTGTGTGAAGATGTGTGTAGGTGTGTGTAGGTGTGTGAAGATTTGTGTAGGTGTGTGTAGGTGTGTGAAGACGTGTGTAGGTGTGTGTAGGTGTGTGTAGGTGTGTGAAGATGTGTGTAGGTGTGTGAAGATGTGTGTAGGTGTGTGTAGGTGTGTGAAGATTTGTGTAGGTGTGTATAGGTGTGTGAAGATGTGTGTAGGTGTGTGTAGGTGTGTATAGGTGTGTGAAGATGTGTGTAGGTGTGTGAAGATGTGTGTAGGTGTGTGTAGGTGTGTGAAGATTTGTGTAGGTGTGTATAGGTGTGTGAAGATGTGTGTAGGTGTGTGTAGGTGTGTATAGGTGTGTGAAGATGTGTGTAGGTGTGTGAAGATGTGTGTAGGTGTGTGTAGGTGTGTGAAGATTTGTGTAGGTGTGTGTAGGTGTGTGAAGACGTGTGTAGGTGTTTGAAGATGTGTGTAGGTGTGTGAAGATGTGTGTAGGTGTGTGAAGACGTGTGTAGGTGTGTGAAGATGTGTGTAGGTGTGTGTAGGTGTGTGAAGATTTGTGTAGGTGTGTGTAGGTGTGTGAAGATGTGTGTAGGTGTGTGAAGATGTGTGTAGGTGTGTGAAGATGTGTGTAGGTGTGTGTAGGTGTGTGTAGGTGTGTGTAGGTGTGTGAAGATGTGTGTAGGTGTGTGAAGATGTGTGTAGGTGTGTGTAGGTGTGTGTAGGTGTGTGAAGATGTGTGTAGGTGTGTGTAGGTGTGTGAAGATGTGTGTAGGTGTGTGTAGGTGTGTGAAGATGTGTGTAGGTGTGTGAAGATGTGTGTAGGTGTGTGTAGGTGTGTGAAGATGTGTGTAGGTGTGTGTAGGTGTGTGAAGATGTGTGTAAGTGTGTGTAGATGTGTGTAGGTGTGTGTATGTGTGTGTAGGTGTGTGAAGATGTGTGTAGGTGTGTGTAGGTGTGTGAAGATGTGTGTAGGTGTGTGTAGGTGTGTGAAGACGTGTTTAGGTGTGTGTAGGTGTGTGTAGGTGTGTGTAGGTGTGTGAAGACGTGTGTAGGTGTGTGAAGATGTGTGTAGGTGTGTGTAGGTGTGTGAAGACGTGTGTAGGTGTGTGAAGATGTGTGTAGGTGTGTGAAGATGTGTGTAGGTGTGTGAAAATGTGTGTAGGTGTGTGTAGGTGTGTGTAGGTGAGTGTAGGTGTGTGAAGATGTGTGTAGGTGTGTGAAGACGTGTGTAGGTGTGTGAAGACGTGTGTAGGTGTGTGAAGATGTGTGTAGGTGTGTGTAGGTGTGTGAAGATGTGTGTAGGTGTGTGTAGGTGTGTGAAGATGTGTGTAGGTGTGTGAAGACGTGTGTAGGTGTGTGAAGATGTGTGTAGGTGTGTGAATGTGTGTGAAGACGTGTGTAGGTGTGTGTAGGTGTGTGAAGATGTGTGTAGGTGTGTGTAGGTGTGTGAAGACGTGTGTAGGTGTGTGTAGGTGTGTGTAGGTGTGTGAAGATGTGTGTAGGTGTGTGAAGATGTGTGTAGGTGTGTGTAGGTGTGTGTAGGTGTGTGAAGATGTGTGTAGGTGTGTGAAGATGTGTGTAGGTGTGTGAAGATGTGTGTAGGTGTGTGAATGTGTGTGTAGGTGTGTGAAGATGTGTGTAGGTGTGTGAATGTGTGTGAAGACGTGTGTAGGTGTGTGTAGGTGTGTGAAGATGTGTGTAGGTGTGTGTAGGTGTGTGAAGATGTGTGTAGGTGTGTGTAGGTGTGTGTAGGTGTGTGAAGATGTGTGTAGGTGTGTGAAGATGTGTGTAGGTGTGTGTAGGTGTGTGAAGATGTGTGTAGGTGTGTGTAGGTGTGTGTAGGTGTGTGAAGATGTGTGTAGGTGTGTGTAGGTGTGTGAAGATGTGTGTAGGTGTGTGTAGGTGTGTGAAGATGTGTGTAAGTGTGTGTAGATGTGTGTAGGTGTGTGTATGTGTGTATGTGTGTAGGTGTGTGAAGATGTGTGTAGGTGTGTGAAGATGTGTGTAGGTGTGTGAAGATGTGTGTAGGTGTGTGTAGGTGTGTGAAGACGTGTTTAGGTGTGTGTAGGTGTGTGTAGGTGTGTGAAGACGTGTGTAGGTGTGTGTAGGTGTGTGTAGGTGTGTGTAGGTGTGTGAAGATGTGTGTAGGTGTGTGAAGATGTGTGTAGGTGTGTGTAGGTGTGTGTAGGTGTGTGAAGATGTGTGTAGGTGTGTGTAGGTGTGTGAAGACGTGTGTAGGTGTGTGAAGATGTGTGTAGGTGTGTGAAGATGTGTGTAGGTGTGTGTAGGTGTGTGAAGATGTGTGTAGGTGTAGGTGAGTGTAGGTGTGTGAAGATGTGTGTAGGTGTGTGAAGACGTGTGTAGGTGTGTGAAGACGTGTGTAGCTGTGTGAAGATGTGTGTAGGTGTGTGTAGGTGTGTGAAGATGTGTGTAGGTGTGTGTAGGTGTGTGAAGATGTGTGTAGGTGTGTGAAGACGTGTGTAGGTGTGTGAAGATGTGTATAGGTGTGTGTAGGTGTGTGTTCGTGTGTGTAGGTGTGTGAAGATGTGTGTAGGTGTGTGAAGATGTGTGTAGGTGTGTGAAGATGTGTGTAGGTGTGTGTAGGTGTGTGAAGATGTGTGTAGGTGTGTGTAGGTGTGTGTAGGTGTGTGAAGATGTGTGTAGGTGTGTGAAGATGTGTATAGGTGTGTGAAGATGTGTGTAGGTGTGTGTAGGTGTGTGTAGGTGTGTGAAGATGTGTGTAGGTGTGTGTAGGTGTGTGTAGGTGTGTGAAGATTTGTGTAGGTGTGTGTAGGTGTGTGAAGACGTGTGTAGGTGTTTGAAGATGTGTGTAGGTGTGTGAAGATGTGTGTAGGTGTGTGTAGGTGTGTGAAGACGTGTGTAGGTGTGTGAAGATGTGTGTAGGTGTGTGAAGATGTGTGTAGGTGTTTGAAGATGTGTGTAGGTGTGTGAAGATGTGTGTAGGTGTGTGTAGGTGTGTGAAGACGTGTGTAGGTGTGTGAAGATGTGTGTAGGTGTGTGAAGATGTGTGTAGGTGTGTGAAGACGTGTGTAGGTGTGTGAA
Organism: Telmatherina bonti; assembly: GCF_933228915.1. Lineage (NCBI taxonomy): Eukaryota > Metazoa > Chordata > Actinopteri > Atheriniformes > Telmatherinidae > Telmatherina > Telmatherina bonti. The sequence continues at coordinate 39,647,155 of NC_136610.1, read as the reverse complement.
GATGTGTGTAGGTGTGTGAAGATGTGTGTAGGTGTGTGAAGATTTGTGTAGGTGTGTGAAGATGTGTGTAGGTGTGTGAAGATGTGTGTAGGTGTGTGAAGATGTGTGTAGGTGTGTGTAGGTGTGTGTAGGTGTGTGAAGATGTGTGTAGGTGTGTGTAGGTGTGTGAAGATGTGTGTAGGTGTGTGTAGGTGTGTGAAGATGTGTGTAGGTGTGTGAAGATGTGTGTAGGTGTGTGTAGGTGTGTGTAGGTGTGTGAAGATGTGTGTAGGTGTGTGTAGGTGTGTGAAGATGTGTGTAAGTGTGTGTAGATGTGTGTAGGTGTGTGTATGTGTGTAGGTGTGTGAAGATGTGTGTAGGTGTGTGTAGGTGTGTGAAGATGTGTGTAGGTGTGTGTAGGTGTGTGAAGACGTGTTTAGGTGTGTGTAGGTGTGTGTAGGTGTGTGTAGGTGTGTGAAGACGTGTGTAGGTGTGTGAAGATGTGTGTAGGTGTGTGTAGGTGTGTGAAGACGTGTGTAGGTGTGTGAAGATGTGTGTAGGTGTGTGTAGATGTGTGTAGGTGTGTGGGTGTGTGTGAAGATGTGTGTAGGTGTGTGAAGATGTGTGTAGGTGTGTGTAGGTGTGTGAAAATGTGTGTAGGTGTGTGTAGGTGTGTGTAGGTGAGTGTAGGTGTGTGAAGATGTGTGTAGGTGTGTGAAGACGTGTGTAGGTGTGTGAAGACGTGTGTAGGTGTGTGAAGATGTGTGTAGGTGTGTGTAGGTGTGTGAAGATGTGTGTAGGTGTGTGTAGGTGTGTGAAGATGTGTGTAGGTGTGTGAAGACGTGTGTAGGTGTGTGAAGATGTGTGTAGGTGTGTGAATGTGTGTGAAGACGTGTGTAGGTGTGTGTAGGTGTGTGAAGATGTGTGTAGGTGTGTGTAGGTGTGTGAAGACGTGTGTAGGTGTGTGTAGGTGTGTGTAGGTGTGTGTAGGTGTGTGAAGATGTGTGTAGGTGTGTGAAGATGTGTGTAGGTGTGTGTAGGTGTGTGTAGGTGTGTGAAGATGTGTGTAGGTGTGTGAAGATGTGTGTAGGTGTGTGAATGTGTGTGAAGACGTGTGTAGGTGTGTGTAGGTGTGTGAAGATGTGTGTAGGTGTGTGTAGGTGTGTGAAGATGTGTGTAGGTGTGTGTAGGTGTGTGTAGGTGTGTGAAGATGTGTGTAGGTGTGTGAAGATGTGTGTAGGTGTGTGAAGATGTGTGTAGGTGTGTGAAGATGTGTGTAGGTGTGTGTAGGTGTGTGAAGATGTGTGTAGGTGTGTGTAGGTGTGTGTAGGTGTGTGAAGATGTGTGTAGGTGTGTGAAGATGTGTGTAGGTGTGTGAAGATGTGTGTAGGTGTGTGAATGTGTGTGAAGACGTGTTTAGGTGTTTGTAGGTGTGTGTAGGTGTGTGTAGATGTGTGCAGGTGTGTGAAGATGTGTGTAGGTTTGTGAATGTGTGTAGGTGTGTGTAGATTTGTGTAGGTGTTTGAAGATGTGTGTAGGTGTGTGTAGGTGTGTGTAGATTTGTGTAGGTGTGTGAAGATGTGTGTAGGTGTGTGTAGGTGTTTGAAGATGTGTGTAGGTGTGTGTAGGTGTGTGAAGATGTGTGTAGGTGTGTGTAGGTGTGTGAAGATGTGTGTAGGAGTGTGTAGGTGTGTGAAGATGTGTGTAGGTGTGTGAAGATGTGTGTAGGTGTGTGAAGATGTGTGTAGGTGTGTGTAGGTGTGTGAAGATGTGTGTAGGTGTGTGTAGGTGTGTGTAGGTGTGAGAAGATGTGTGTAGGTGTGTGTAGGTGTGTGAAGATGTGTGTAGGTGTGTGTAGGTGTGTGAAGACGTGTGTAGGTGTGTGAAGATGTGTGTAGGTGTGTGTAGGTGTGTGTAGGTGTGTTAAGATGTGTGTAGGTGTGTGTAGGTGTGTGTAGGTGTGTGTAGGTGTGTGAAGATGTGTGTAGGTGTGTGAAGATGTGTGTAGGTGTGTGAAGATGTGTGTAGGTGTGTGTAGGTGTTTGAAGATGTGTGTAGGTGTGTGAAGATGTGTGTAGGTGTGTGTAGGTGTGTGTAGGTGTGTGAAGATGTGTGTAGGTGTGTGAAGATGTGTGTAGGTGTGTGAAGATGTGTGTAGGTGTGTGTAGGTGTGTGAAGATGTGTGTAGGTGTGTGTAGGTGTGTGTAGGTGTGTGAAGATGTGTGTAGGTGTGTGTAGGTGTGTGAAGACGTGTGTAGGTGTGTGAAGATGTGTGTAGGTGTGTGTAGGTGTGTGTAGGTGTGTTAAGACGTGTGTAGGTGTGTGAAGATGTGTGTAGGAGTGTGTAGGTGTGTGAAGATGTGTGTAGGTGTGTGTAGGTGTGTGAAGTTGTGTGTAAGTGTGTGTAGATGTGTGTAGGTGTGTGAAGATGTGTGTAGGTGTGTGTAGGTGTGTGAAGATGTGTGTAGGTGTGTGTAGGTGTGTGAAGACGTGTGTAGGTGTGTGAAGATGTGTGTAGGTGTGTGTAGGTGTGTGTAGGTGTGTTAAGACGTGTGTAGGTGTGTGAAGATGTGTGTAGGAGTGTGTAGGTGTGTGAAGATGTGTGTAGGTGTGTGTAGGTGTGTGAAGTTGTGTGTAAGTGTGTGTAGATGTGTGTAGGTGTGTGTAGGTGTGTGAAGATGTGTGTAGGTGTGTGTAGGTGTGTGTAGGTGTGTGTAGGTGTGTGTAGGTGTGTGAAGATGTGTGTATGTGTGTGAAGATGTGTGTAGGTGTGTGAAGATGTGTGTAGGTGTGTGTAGGTGTGTGAAGATGTGTGTAGGTGTGTGTAGGTGAGTGTAGGTGTGTGAAGATGTGTGTAGGTGTGTGTAGGTGAGTGTAGGTGTGTGAAGACGTGTGTAGGTGTGTGAAGATGTGTGTAGGTGTGTGTAGGTGTGTGAAGATGTGTGTAGGTGTGTGTAGGTGTGTGAAGATGTGTGTAGGTGTGTGAAGACGTGTGTAGGTGTGTGAAGATGTGTGTAGGTGTGTGAATGTGTGTGAAGACGTGTTTAGGTGTGTGTAGGTGTGTGTAGGTGTGTGTAGATGTGTGCAGGTGTGTGAAGATGTGTGTAGGTGTGTGTAGGTGTGTGTAGGTGTGTGAAGATGTGTGTAGGTGTGTGTAGGTGTGTGTAGGTGTGTGAAGATGTGTGTAGGTGTGTGTAGGTGTGTGAAGATGTGTGTAGGTGTGTGTAGGTGTGTGTAGGTGTGTGAAGATGTGTGTAGGTGTGTGAAGATGTGTGTAGGTGTGTGAATGTGTGTGTAGGTGTGTGAAGATGTGTGTAGGTGTGTGAAGATGTGTGTAGGTGTGTGAAGATGTGTGTAGGTGTGTGTAGGTGTGTGAAGATGTGTGTAGGTGTGTGTAGGTGTGTGTAGGTGTGTGAAGATGTGTGTAGGTGTGTGTAGGTGTGTGAAGATGTGTGTAGGTGTGTGTAGGTGTGTGAAGACGTGTGTAGGTGTGTGAAGATGTGTGTAGGTGTGTGTAGGTGTGTGTAGGTGTGTTAAGACGTGTGTAGGTGTGTGAAGATGTGTGTAGGTGTGTGTAGGTGTGTGAAGATGTGTGTAGGTGTGTGTAGGTGTGTGAAGTTGTGTGTAAGTGTGTGTAGATGTGTGAAGATGTGTGTAGGTGTGTGTAGGTGTGTGTAGGTGTGTGAAGATGTGTGTAGGTGTGTGAAGATGTGTGTAGGTGTGTGAATGTGTGTGAAGACGTTATTTAGGTGTGTGTAGGTGTGTGTAGGTGTGTGTAGATGTGTGCAGGTGTGTGAAGATGTGTGTAGGTGTGTGAAGATGTGTGTAGGTGTGTGAAGATGTGTGTAGGTGTGTGTAGGTGAGTGTAGGTGTGTGAAGATGTGTGTAGGTGTGTGTAGGTGTGTGAAGATGTGTGTAAGTGTGTGTAGATGTGTGTAGGTGTGTGAATGTGTGTGAAGACGTTATTTAGGTGTGTGTAGGTGTGTGTAGGTGTGTGTAGGTGTGTGAAGATGTGTGTATGTGTGTGAAGATGTGTGTAGGTCTGTGAAGATGTGTGTAGGTGTGTGTAGGTGTGTGAAGATGTGTGTAGGTGTGTGTAGGTGAGTGTAGGTGTGTGAAGATGTGTGTAGGTGTGTGTAGGTGAGTGTAGGTGTGTGAAGACGTGTGTAGGTGTGTGAAGATGTGTGTAGGTGTGTGTAGGTGTGTGAAGATGTGTGTAGGTGTGTGTAGGTGTGTGAAGATGTGTGTAGGTGTGTGAAGACGTGTGTAGGTGTGTGAAGATGTGTGTAGGTGTGTGTAGGTGTGTGAAGATGTGTGTAGGTGTGTGAAGATGTGTGTAGGTGTGTGTAGGTGTGTGAAGATGTGTGTAGGTGTGTGTAGGTGTGTGAAGACGTGTGTAGGTGTGTGTAGGTGTGTGTAGGTGTGTGAAGATGTGTGTAGGTGTGTGAAGATGTGTGTAGGTGTGTGTAGGTGTGTGTAGGTGTGTGAAGATGTGTGTAGGTGTTCGAAGATGTGTGTAGGTGTGTGTAGGTGTGTGTAGGTGTGTGAAGATGTGTGTAGGTGTTTGAAGATGTGTGTAGGTGTGTGTAGGTGTGTGAAGATGTGTGTAGGTGTGTGAAGATGTGTGTAGGTGTGTGTAGGTGTGTGAAGATGTGTGTAGGTGTGTGTAGGTGTGTGTAGGTGTGTGAAGATGTGTGTAGGTGTGTGTAGGTGTGTGAAGATGTGTGTAGGTGTGTGTAGGTGTGTGTAGGTGTGTGAAGATGTGTGTAGGTGTGTGAAGATGTGTGTAGGTGTGTGTAGGTGTGTGAAGATGTGTGTAGGTGTGTGTAGGTGTGTGAAGATGTGTGTAGGTGTGTGAAGATGTGTGTAGGTGTGTGAATGTGTGTGAAGACGTGTTTAGGTGTGTGTAGGTGTGTGTAGGTGTGTGTAGATGTGTGCAGGTGTGTGAAGATGTGTGTAGGTGTGTGAAGATGTGTGTAGGTGTGTGTAGGTGTGTGTAGGTGTGTGAAGATGTGTGTAGGTGTGTGTAGGTGTGTGAAGATGTGTGTAGGTGTGTGTAGGTGTGTGTAGGTGTGTGAAGATGTGTGTAGGTGTGTGAAGATGTGTGGAGGTGTGTGAATGTGTGTGAAGACGTTATTTAGGTGTGTGTAGGTGTGTGTAGGTGTGTGTAGATGTGTGCAGGTGTGTGAAGATGTGTGTAGGTGTGTGAAGATGTGTGTAGGTTTGTGAATGTGTGTAGGTGTGTGTAGGTGTGTGTAGGTGTGTGAAGATGTGTGTAGGTGTGTGTAGGTGTGTGAAGATGTGTGTAGGTGTGTGTAGGTGTGTGAAGATGTGTGTAAGTGTGTGTAGATGTGTGTAGGTGTGTGTATGTGTGTAGGTGTGTAGGTGTGTGAAGATGTGTGTAGGTGTGTGAAGATGTGTGTAGGTGTGTGAAGATGTGTGTAGGTGTGTGTAGGTGTGTGAAGACGTGTTTAGGTGTGTGTAGGTGTGTGTAGGTGTGTGTAGGTGTGTGAAGACGTGTGTAGGTGTGTGTAGGTGTGTGTAGGTGTGTGTAGGTGTGTGAAGATGTGTGTAGGTGTGTGTAGGTGTGTGTAGGTGTGTGTAGGTGTGTGTAGGTGTGTGAAGATGTGTGTAGGTGTGTGTAGGTGTGTGAAGACGTGTGTAGGTGTGTGAAGATGTGTGTAGGTGTGTGAAGATGTGTGTAGGTGTAGGTGAGTGTAGGTGTGTGAAGATGTGTGTAGGTGTGTGAAGACGTGTGTAGGTGTGTGAAGACGTGTGTAGCTGTGTGAAGATGTGTGTAGGTGTGTGTAGGTGTGTGAAGATGTGTGTAGGTGTGTGTAGGTGTGTGAAGATGTGTGTAGGTGTGTGAAGACGTGTGTAGGTGTGTGAAGATGTGTATAGGTGTGTGTAGGTGTGTGTTCGTGTGTGTAGGTGTGTGAAGATGTGTGTAGGTGTGTGAAGATGTGTGTAGGTGTGTGTAGGTGTGTGAAGATGTGTGTAGGTGTGTGAAGATGTGTATAGGTGTGTGAAGATGTGTGTAGGTGTGTGTAGGTGTGTGAAGATGTGTGTAGGTGTGTGTAGGTGTGTGTAGGTGTGTGAAGATGTGTGTAGGTGTGTGAAGATGTGTATAGGTGTGTGAAGATGTGTGTAGGTGTGTGTAGGTGTGTGTAGGTGTGTGAAGATGTGTGTAGGTGTTTGAAGGTGTGTGTAGGTGTGTGAAGATGTGTGTAGGTGTGTGTAGGTGTGTGAAGACGTGTGTAGGTGTGTGAAGATGTGTGTAGGTGTGTGTAGGTGTGTGAAGATTTGTGTAGGTGTGTGTAGGTGTGTGTAGGTGTGTGAAGATGTGTGTAGGTGTGTGTAGGTGTGTGTAGGTGTGTGAAGATGTGTGTAGGTGTTTGAAGGTGTGTGTAGGTGTGTGAAGATGTGTGTAGGTGTGTGTAGGTGTGTGAAGACGTGTGTAGGTGTGTGAAGATGTGTGTAGGTGTGTGTAGGTGTGTGAAGATTTGTGTAGGTGTGTGTAGGTGTGTGAAGATGTGTGTAGGTGTGTGAAGATGTGTGTAGGTGTGTGAAGATGTGTGTAGGTGTGTGTAGGTGTGTGTAGGTGTGTGAAGATGTGTGTAGGTGTGTGTAGGTGTGTGAAGATGTGTGTAGGTGTGTGTAGGTGTGTGAAGATGTGTGTAGGTGTGTGAAGATGTGTGTAGGATTGTGTAGGTGTGTGTAGGTGTGTGAAGATGTGTGTAGGTGTGTGTAGGTGTGTGAAGATGTGTGTAAGTGTGTGTAGATGTGTGTAGGTGTGTGTATGTGTGTAGGTGTGTGAAGATGTGTGTAGGTGTGTGTAGGTGTGTGAAGACGTGTTTAGGTGTGTGTAGGTGTGTGTAGGTGTGTGTAGGTGTGTGAAGACGTGTGTAGGTGTGTGAAGATGTGTGTAGGTGTGTGTAGGTGTGTGAAGATGTGTGTAGGTGTGTGTAGGTGTGTGAAGACGTGTTTAGGTGTGTGTAGGTGTGTGTAGGTGTGTGTAGGTGTGTGAAGACGTGTGTAGGTGTGTGAAGATGTGTGTAGGTGTGTGTAGGTGTGTGAAGACGTGTGTAGGTGTGTGAAGATGTGTGTAGGTGTGTGAAGATGTGTGAAGATGTGTGTAAGTGTGTGTAGATGTGTGTAGGTGTGTGGGTGTGTGTGAAGATGTGTGTAGGTGTGTGAAGATGTGTGTAGGTGTGTGTAGGTGTGTGAAAATGTGTGTAGGTGTGTGTAGGTGTGTGTAGGTGAGTGTAGGTGTGTGAAGATGTGTGTAGGTGTGTGAAGACGTGTGTAGGTGTGTGAAGACGTGTGTAGGTGTGTGAAGATGTGTGTAGGTGTGTGTAGGTGTGTGAAGATGTGTGTAGGTGTGTGTAGGTGTGTGAAGATGTGTGTAGGTGTGTGAAGACGTGTGTAGGTGTGTGAAGATGTGTGTAGGTGTGTGAATGTGTGTGAAGACGTGTGTAGGTGTGTGTAGGTGTGTGAAGATGTGTGTAGGTGTGTGTAGGTGTGTGAAGACGTGTGTAGGTGTGTGTAGGTGTGTGTAGGTGTGTGTAGGTGTGTGAAGATGTGTGTAGGTGTGTGAAGATGTGTGTAGGTGTGTGTAGGTGTGTGTAGGTGTGTGAAGATGTGTGTAGGTGTGTGAAGATGTGTGTAGGTGTGTGAAGATGTGTGTAGGTGTGTGAATGTGTGTGAAGACGTGTGTAGGTGTGTGTAGGTGTGTGAAGATGTGTGTAGGTGTGTGTAGGTGTGTGAAGATGTGTGTAGGTGTGTGTAGGTGTGTGTAGGTGTGTGAAGATGTGTGTAGGTGTGTGAAGATGTGTGTAGGTGTGTGAAGATGTGTGTAGGTGTGTGTAGGTGTGTGAAGATGTGTGTAGGTGTGTGTAGGTGTGTGTAGGTGTGTGAAGATGTGTGTAGGTGTGTGAAGATGTGTGTAGGTGTGTGAAGATGTGTGTAGGTGTGTGTAGGTGTGTGAAGATGTGTGTAGGTGTGTCTAGGTGTGTGTAGGTGTGTGAAGATGTGTGTAGGTGTGTGAAGATGTGTGTAGGTGTGTGAAGATGTGTGTAGGTGTGTGAATGTGTGTGAAGACGTGTTTAGGTGTTTGTAGGTGTGTGTAGGTGTGTGTAGATGTGTGCAGGTGTGTGAAGATTTGTGTAGGTGTTTGAAGATGTGTGTAGGTGTGTGTAGGTGTGTGTAGATTTGTGTAGGTGTTTGAAGATGTGTGTAGGTGTGTGTAGGTGTGTGTAGATTTGTGTAGGTGTTTGAAGATGTGTGTAGGTGTGTGTAGATTTGTGTAGGTGTTTGAAGATGTGTGTAGGTGTGTGTAGGTGTGTGTAGATTTGTGTAGGTGTGTGAAGATGTGTGTAGGTGTGTGTAGGTGTTTGAAGATGTGTGTAGGTGTGTGTAGGTGTGTGAAGATGTGTGTAGGTGTGTGTAGGTGTGTGAAGATGTGTGTAGGAGTGTGTAGGTGTGTGAAGATGTGTGTAGGTGTGTGAAGATGTGTGTAGGTGTGTGAAGATGTGTGTAGGTGTGTGTAGGTGTGTGAAGATGTGTGTAGGTGTGTGTAGGTGTGTGTAGGTGTGAGAAGATGTGTGTAGGTGTGTGTAGGTGTGTGAAGATGTGTGTAGGTGTGTGTAGGTGTGTGAAGACGTGTGTAGGTGTGTGAAGATGTGTGTAGGTGTGTGTAGGTGTGTGTAGGTGTGTTAAGATGTGTGTAGGTGTGTGTAGGTGTGTGAAGATGTGTGTAGGTGTGTGTAGGTGTGTGAAGATGTGTGTAGGTGTGTGTAGGTGTGTGAAGATGTGTGTAGGTGTGTGTAGGTGTGTGAAGATGTGTGTAAGTGTGTGTAGATGTGTGTAGGTGTGTGTATGTGTGTAGGTGTGTGAAGATGTGTGTAGGTGTGTGAAGATGTGTGTAGGTGTGTGTAGGTGTGTGAAGATGTGTGTAAGTGTGTGTAGATGTGTGTAGGTGTGTGTATGTGTGTAGGTGTGTGAAGATGTGTGTAGGTGTGTGAAGATGTGTGTAGGTGTGTGTAGGTGTGTGAAGATGTGTGTAGGTGTGTGTAGGTGTGTGAAGACGTGTTTAGGTGTGTGTAGGTGTGTGTAGGTGTGTGTAGGTGTGTGAAGACGTGTGTAGGTGTGTGAAGATGTGTGTAGGTGTGTGTAGGTGTGTGTAGGTGTGTGAAGATGTGTGTAGGTGTGTGTAGGTGTGTGTAAGTGTGTGAAGATGTGTGTAGGTGTGTGTAGGTGTGTGAAGACGTGTGTAGGTGTGTGAAGATCTGTGTAGGTGTGTGAAGATGTGTGTAGGTGTGTGTAGGTGTGTGAAGATGTCTGTAGGTGTGTGTAGGTGAGTGTAGGTGTGTGAAGATGTGTGTAGGTGTGTGAAGACGTGTGTAGGTGTGTGTAGGTGTGTGTAGGTGTGTGAAGATGTGTGTAGGTGTGTGTAGGTGTGTGAAGATGTGTGTAGGTGTGTGTAGGTGTGTGAAGATGTGTGTAGGTGTGTGAAGACGTGTGTAGGTGTGTGAAGATGTGTGTAGGTGTGTGTAGGTGTGTGTAGGTGTGTGTAGGTGTGTGAAGATGTGTGTAGGTGTGTGAAGATGTGTGTAGGTGTGTGAAGATGTGTGTAGGTGTGTGAATGTGTGTGAAGACGTGTGTAGGTGTGTGTAGGTGTGTGTAGGTGTGTGAAGATGTGTGTAGGTGTGTGTAGGTGTGTGTAGGTGTGTGAAGATGTGTGTAGGTGTGTGAAGATGTGTGTAGGTGTGTGAAGATGTGTGTAGGTGTGTGTAGGTGTTTGAAGATGTGTGTAGGTGTGTGAAGATGTGTGTAGGTGTGTGTAGGTGTGTGTAGGTGTGTGAAGATGTGTGTAGGTGTGTGAAGATGTGTGTAGGTGTGTGAAGATGTGTGTAGGTGTGTGTAGGTGTGTGAAGATGTGTGTAGGTGTGTGTAGGTGTGTGTAGGTGTGTGAAGATGTGTGTAGGTGTGTGTAGGTGTGTGAAGATGTGTGTAGGTGTGTGTAGGTGTGTGAAGACGTGTGTAGGTGTGTGAAGATGTGTGTAGGTGTGTGTAGGTGTGTGTAGGTGTGTTAAGACGTGTGTAGGTGTGTGAAGATGTGTGTAGGAGTGTGTAGGTGTGTGAAGATGTGTGTAGGTGTGTGTAGGTGTGTGAAGTTGTGTGTAAGTGTGTGTAGATGTGTGTAGGTGTGTGTAGGTGTGTGAAGATGTGTGTAGGTGTGTGTAGGTGTGTGTAGGTGTGTGAAGATGTGTGTATGTGTGTGAAGATGTGTGTAGGTGTGTGAAGATGTGTGTAGGTGTGTGTAGGTGTGTGAAGATGTGTGTAGGTGTGTGTAGGTGAGTGTAGGTGTGTGAAGATGTGTGTAGGTGTGTGTAGGTGAGTGTAGGTGTGTGTAGGTGTGTGAAGATGTGTGTAGGTGTGTGTAGGTGAGTGTAGGTGTGTGAAGACGTGTGTAGGTGTGTGAAGATGTGTGTAGGTGTGTGTAGGTGTGTGAAGATGTGTGTAGGTGTGTGTAGGTGTGTGAAGATGTGTGTAGGTGTGTGAAGACGTGTGTAGGTGTGTGAAGATGTGTGTAGGTGTGTGTAGGTGTGTGAAGATGTGTGTAGGTGTGTGAAGATGTGTGTAGGTGTGTGTAGGTGTGTGAAGATGTGTGTAGGTGTGTGTAGGTGTGTGAAGACGTGTGCAGGTGTGTGTAGGTGTGTGTAGGTGTGTGAAGATGTGTGTAGGTGTGTGAAGATGTGTGTAGGTGTGTGTAGGTGTGTGTAGGTGTGTGAAGATGTGTGTAGGTGTTCGAAGATGTGTGTAGGTGTGTGTAGGTGTGTGTAGGTGTGTGAAGATGTGTGTAGGTGTTTGAAGATGTGTGTAGGTGTGTGTAGGTGTGTGTAGGTGTGTGAAGATGTGTGTAGGTGTGTGAAGATGTGTGTAGGTGTGTGTAGGTGTGTGAAGATGTGTGTAGGTGTGTGTAGGTGTGTGTAGGTGTGTGAAGATGTGTGTAGGTGTGTGTAGGTGTGTGAAGATGTGTGTAGGTGTGTGTAGGTGTGTGTACGTGTGTGAAGATGTGTGTAGGTGTGTGAAGATGTGTGTAGGTGTGTGTAGGTGTGTGAAGATGTGTGTAGGTGTGTGTAGGTGTGTGAAGATGTGTGTAGGTGTGTGAAATTGTGTGTAGGTGTGTGAATGTGTGTGAAGACGTGTTTAGGTGTGTGTAGGTGTGTGTAGGTGTGTGTAGATGTGTGCAGGTGTGTGAAGATGTGTGTAGGTGTGTGAAGATGTGTGTAGGTGTGTGTAGGTGTGTGTAGGTGTGTGAAGATGTGTGTAGGTGTGTGTAGGTGTGTGAAGATGTGTGTAGGTGTGTGTAGGTGTGTGTAGGTGTGTGAAGATGTGTGTAGGTGTGTGAAGATGTGTGTAGGTGTGTGAAGATGTGTGTAGGTGTGTGTAGGTGTGTGAAGATGTGTGTAGGTGTGTGTAGGTGTGTGTAGGTGTGTGAAGATGTGTGTAGGTGTGTGTAGGTGTGTGAAGATGTGTGTAGGTGTGTGTAGGTGTGTGAAGACGTGTGTAGGTGTGTGAAGATGTGTGTAGGTGTGTGTAGGTGTGTGTAGGTGTGTTAAGACGTGTGTAGGTGTGTGAAGATGTGTGTAGGAGTGTGTAGGTGTGTGAAGATGTGTGTAGGTGTGTGTAGGTGTGTGAAGTTGTGTGTAAGTGTGTGTAGATGTGTGTAGGTGTGTGTAGGTGTGTGAAGATGTGTGTAGGTGTGTGTAGGTGTGTGAAGATGTGTGTATGTGTGTGAAGATGTGTGTAGGTGTGTGAAGATGTGTGTAGGTGTGTGTAGGTGTGTGAAGATGTGTGTAGGTGTGTGTAGGTGAGTGTAGGTGTGTGAAGATGTGTGTAGGTGTGTGTAGGTGAGTGTAGGTGTGTGAAGACGTGTGTAGGTGTGTGAAGATGTGTGTAGGTGTGTGTAGGTGTGTGAAGATGTGTGTAGGTGTGTGTAGGTGTGTGAAGATGTGTGTAGGTGTGTGAAGACGTGTGTAGGTGTGTGAAGATGTGTGTAGGTGTGTGTAGGTGTGTGAAGATGTGTGTAGGTGTGTGAAGATGTGTGTAGGTGTGTGTAGGTGTGTGAAGATGTGTGTAGGTGTGTGTAGGTGTGTGAAGACGTGTGTAGGTGTGTGTAGGTGTGTGTAGGTGTGTGAAGATGTGTGTAGGTGTGTGAAGATGTGTGTAGGTGTGTGTAGGTGTGTGTAGGTGTGTGAAGATGTGTGTAGGTGTTCGAAGATGTGTGTAGGTGTGTGTAGGTGTGTGTAGGTGTGTGAAGATGTGTGTAGGTGTTTGAAGATGTGTGTAGGTGTGTGTAGGTGTGTGAAGATGTGTGTAGGTGTGTGAAGATGTGTGTAGGTGTGTGAAGATGTGTGTAGGTGTGTGTAGGTGTGTGAAGATGTGTGTAGGTGTGTGTAGGTGTGTGTAGGTGTGTGAAGATGTGTGTAGGTGTGTGTAGGTGTGTGAAGATGTGTGTAGGTGTGTGTAGGTGTGTGTAGGTGTGTGAAGATGTGTGTAGGTGTGTGAAGATGTGTGTAGGTGTGTGTAGGTGTGTGAAGATGTGTGTAGGTGTGTGTAGGTGTGTGAAGATGTGTGTAGGTGTGTGAAGATGTGTGTAGGTGTGTGAATGTGTGTGAAGACGTGTTTAGGTGTGTGTAGGTGTGTGTAGGTGTGTGTAGATGTGTGCAGGTGTGTGAAGATGTGTGTAGGTGTGTGAAGATGTGTGTAGGTGTGTGTAGGTGTGTGTAGGTGTGTGAAGATGTGTGTAGGTGTGTGTAGGTGTGTGAAGATGTGTGTAGGTGTGTGTAGGTGTGTGTAGGTGTGTGAAGATGTGTGTAGGTGTGTGAAGATGTGTGTAGGTGTGTGAATGTGTGTGAAGACGTTATTTAGGTGTGTGTAGGTGTGTGTAGGTGTGTGTAGATGTGTGCAGGTGTGTGAAGATGTGTGTAGGTGTGTGAAGATGTGTGTAGGTTTGTGAATGTGTGTAGGTGTGTGTAGATTTGTGTAGGTGTTTGAAGATGTGTGTAGGTGTGTGTAGATTTGTGTAGGTGTGTGAAGATGTGTGTAGGTGTGTGAAGATGTGTGTAGGTGTGTGTAGGTGTGTGTAGATTTGTGTAGGTGTATGAAGATGTGTGTAGGTGTGTGAAGATGTGTGTAGGTGTGTGTAGGTGTGTGAAGATGTGTGTAGGTGTGTGTAGGTGTGTGTAGGTGTGTGTAGATTTGTGTAGGTGTTTGAAGATGTGTGTAGGTGTGTGAAGATGTGTGTAGGTGTGTGTAGGTGTGTGAAGATGTGTGTAGGTGTGTGTAGGTGTGTGAAGATGTGTGTAGGTGTGTGAAGATGTGTGTAGGTGTGTGAAGATGTGTGTAGGTGTGTGAAGATGTGTGTAGGTGTGTGTAGGTGTGTGAAAATGTGTGTAGGTGTGCGTAGGTATGTGTAGGTGTGTGAAGATGTGTGTAGGTGTGTGTAGGTGTGTGAAGATGTGTGTAGGTGTGTGTAGGTTTGTGAAGACGTGTGTAGGTGTGTGAAGATGTGTGTAGGTGTGTGTAGGTGTGTGTAGGTGTGTTAAGATGTGTGTAGGTGTGTGTAGGTGTGTGAAGATGTGTGTAGGTGTGTGTAGGTGTGTGTAGGTGTGTGAAGACGTGTGTAGGTGTGTGAAGATGTGTGTAGGTGTGTGAAGATGTGTGTAAGTGTGTGAAGATGTGTGTAGGTGTGTGTAGGTGAGTGTAGGTGTGTGAAGATGTGTGTAGGTGTGTGAAGATGTGTGTAGGTGTGTGTAGGTGTGTGTAGGTGTGTGAAGATGTGTGTAGGTGTGTGTAGGTGTGTGTAGGTGTGTGAAGATGTGTGTAGGTGTGTGAAGATCTGTGTAGGTGTGTGTAGGTGTGTGAAGATGTGTGAAGATGTGTGTAGGTGTGTGAAGATGTGTGTAGGTGTGTGAAGATGTGTGTAGGTGTGTGTAGGTGTGTGTAGATTTGTGTAGGTGTTTGAAGATGTGTGTAGGTGTGTGAAGATGTGTGTAGGTGTGTGAAGATGTGTGTAGGTGTCTGTAGGTGTTTGAAGATGTGTGTAGGTGTGTGAAGATGTGTGTAGGTGTGTGTAGGTGTTTGAAGATGTGTGTAGGTGTGTGAAGATGTGTGTAGGTGTGTGTAGGTGTGTGTAGATTTGTGTAGGTGTGTGAAGGTGTGTGTAGGTGTGTGTAGGTGTGTGTAGATGTGTGCAGGTGTGTGAAGATGTGTGTAGGTGTGTGAATGTGTGTAGGTGTGTGTAGATGTGTGCAGGTGTGTGAAGATGTGTGTAGGTGTGTGAATGTGTGTAGGTGTGTGTAGATGTGTGCAGGTGTGTGAAGATGTGTGTAGGTGTGTGAATGTGTGTAGGTGTGTGTAGGTGTGTGTAGGTGTGTGTAGATTTGTGTAGGTGTGTGAAGATGTGTGTAGGTGTGTGTAGGTGTTTGAAGATGTGTGTAGGTGTGTGAAGATGTGTGTAGGTGTGTGTAGGTGTGTGAAGATGTGTGTAGGTGTGTGTAGGTGTTTGAAGATGTGTGTAGGTGTGTGTAGGTGTGTGAAGATGTGTGTAGGTGTGTGTAGGTGTTTGAAGATGTGTGTAGGTGTGTGAAGATGTGTGTAGGTGTGTGTAGGTGTGTGTAGATTTGTGTAGGTGTGTGAAGGTGTGTGTAGGTGTGTGTAGGTGTGTGTAGATGTGTGAAGATGTGTGAATGTGTGTAGGTGTGTGTAGATGTGTCTAGGTGTGTGTAGATGTGTGTAGGTGTGTGAAGACGTGTTTAGGTGTGTGTAGGTGTGTGTAGGTGTGTGTAGGTGTGTGTAGGTGTGTGAAGACGTGTTTAGGTGTGTGAAGATGTGTGTAGGTGTGTGTAGATGTGTGTAGGTGTGTGTAGATGTGTGTAGATGTGTTTAGGTGTGTGAAGATGTGTGTAGGTGTGTGAAGAAGTGTGTAGATGTGTAGGTGTGTGTAGGTGTGTGTAGATGTGTGTGGGTGTGTGTGTAGGTGTGTGTAGGTGTTTGAAGATGTGTGTAGGTGTGTGTAGGTGTTTGAAGATGTGTGTAGGTGTGTGATGTGTGTAGGTGTGTCTAGGTGTGTGACGATGTGTGTAGGTGTGTGTAGGTGTGTGAAGATGTGTGTGTGTGTGTGGGTGTGTGTGTAGGTGTGTGTAGGTGTTTGAAAGTGTGTGTAGGTGTGTGTAGGTGTGTGAAGATGTGTGTAGGTGTGTGTAGGTGTGTGTAGATGTGTGAAGATGTGTGTGTGTGTGTGGGTGTGTGTGTAGGTGTGTGTAGGTGTGTGTAGGTGTGTGAAGATGTGTGTAGGTGTGTGTAGGTGTGTGAAGATGTGTGTGTGTGTGTGGGTGTGTGTGTAGGTGTGTGTAGGTGTTTGAAAGTGTGTGTAGGTGTGTGTAGGTGTGTGAAGATGTGTGTAGGTGTGTGTAGGTGTGTGAAAGTGTGTGTAGGTGTTTGAAAGTGTGTGTAGGTGTGTGAAGATGTGTGTAGGTGTGTGTAGGTGTGTGAAAGTGTGTGTAGGTGTTTGAAAGTGTGTGTAGGTGTGTGTAGGTGTGTGAAGATGTGTGTAGGTGTGTGTAGGTGTGTGAAGATGTGTGCGTGTGTGGGTGTGTGTGTAGGTGTGTGTGTAGGTGTGTGTAGGTGTTTGAAAGTGTGTGTAGGTGTGTGAAGATGTGTGTAGGTGTGTGTAGGTGTGTGAAAGTGTGTGTAGGTGTTTGAAAGTGTGTGTAGGTGTGTGAAGATGTCAATGACGTGCTGACATTGAGGTAACGTATTGTGTCATTTCCTGTTTCCCCAGCGTGTGTCACTGTGGATTGCTACGAGCCGTTGGCTCCTTTAACTTCTTTCTAACTTCTATCTATTGTTAACCAACCACTCACTTTAGCGCACAATATCTTCCCAAACCACTGTTCTATATATTGCATTTATTTTCGGGATCTTTGGCTTTCTGTTTACTGACTTAAACAGCTCAAGCACTCGGTTTTAGCATGGCTGCTAGCTCTCTTCCCACACCCCGGTCCCCCGCCTTTTCTTGCTCGGTGTGTCTGATGTTTAGCTACTCCTCCGCCTCCTTTAGTGATAACGGTAGGTGTATTAAGTGTTGCAGCTTGGCAGCTTTGGAGGCGAGGCTCTGCGAGTTAGAAGCCCAGCTCCGCCCTCAGTTAGGGAAGCAGTTAGTCAGCAAGCCCCCATTAGCCAGTGCGGAGCTACCAGCCAGGGCAGCTAACCCACCTAGCGGTCCCTCAGCAGTTCCCGCGCAGCCGGGAGCCGAGGCGGGCTGGACGACGGTCAGGCGGAAGCGTAGCCCCAAACCAAAACCCACTGGCCACCACCGACCTGTTCACGTTTCTAACAGATTTTCCCCGCTCGGCGACACACCCGCTGAGGCAGAAACCCTGATTATAGGTAGTTCCATAGTCAGAAACGTGGCTCTAGAGACACCGGGGACCATAGTCAAATGCATTCCTGGGGCCAGAGCGGGCAACGTCGAATCGTATCTGAAACTGCTGGCTAAGGCTAAACGTAAATACCGTAAGATTGTAATTCACGTCGGCGGTAACGACACCCGGTTACGCCAATCGGAGGTCACTAAAATGAATGTTGCTTCGGTGTGTAACTTTGCCAAGAGCATGTCGGACTCCGTAGTTTTCTCTGGTCCCTTGCCAAATTTAATCAGCGATGACATGTTTAGCCGCATGTCATCCTTCAACCGCTGGTTGTCTAGGTGGTGTCCCGATAACAACGTGGGTTTTATAGATAATTGGAGCGCTTTTTGGGGAAAGCCTGGTCTTATTAGGAGAGATGGCATCCATCCCACGTTGGATGGAGCCGCTCTCTTATCTAGCAATATGGACTCTTATTAGTCAGCTAAATTGACAACTCAGGGTTGGGACCAGGAGGCAGAATTGTAGTCCTACACACTTTTCTGCAGCTTCCCACCTGCCGCCGCCCACCCAAAACCCCATTCCGACCTTATACAACTTCCCAGCAGTAAGAATTAAACAACACAAAAACACTTCTGGGGTTAATCGTGAAAACCTCATAAAAATAAAAACAATGGATCTAATAAAATCTGAAAATAAGACAATAAAGTGTGGCCTACTGGATATTAGATCCCTCCCAAAAAAGTCTTTATTAGTCAATGACTTGATAGGTGATCACCACATTGATTTATTCTGTCTTACGGAAACCTGGTTACAGCAAGAGGATTATGTTAGTATTAATGAAGCTACGCCAGCTAACTATTTAATCTTTCACATTCCTAGAACTACAGGCAGAGGAGGAGGTGTTGCAGCTATTTTTCAGTCAGAAATATTAATTAATCCTAAGCTCAAAACTAACTATAAATCCTTTAAATTCCTGACATTAAATTTATCTCATCCAAAATGGAATTGAGAGAAACCGCTCCTTTTAGCATTAGTGTATCGCCCACCTGGACCTTACTCCGAGTTTCTGACCGAATTCTCTGATCTCTTGTCTGAGTTAGTGCTGACTACTGATAAAGTCATTGTACTAGGTGATTTTAATATTCATGTTGACCATGAAAATGATAGTTTAAACATTTCCTTTAGCTCTATTCTAAATTCAATTGGGTTTTCACAAAATGTCCATGGAGCCACTCACTCTCATGGCCATACTCTTGATCTGGTTCTAACATCTGGTATTGAGACTGATAAGCTCAAAGTTTTTCCTCCAAACCCTGTCTTGTCCGATCACTTCTTATTAACCTTTGAATTCACTTTATTTGATTACTCACTGACCAAAAATAAATTCTACTATAGTAGATGTTTATCAGACAATAATATTACAAAATTTAAACAATCAATTGAATCAATTTTTTCCCCTCTACCATGTGTTAGCATGACTGAGAGTCCCCCTTTAAGCCTTACTCCTGCTCAGATTGATCAACATGCTGATACTATAACAGCTTCAATGCATACAACCTTGGATAATGTTGCTCCCCTAAAGAAGAAGAAATTAGGTAAGATTATGAAGGCTCCCTGGTTTAATTCCCAGCTTCGAGCTCTAAAACAGGCATCAAGGCGTTTGGAAAACAGATGGCGTTCATCAGGACTAGAGGAGTCTCACTTAACCTGGAAAGAAAGTTTAATTGTATACAAAAAAGCCTTACGTACGGCAAGAACAGCTTATTATTCATCATTGATAGAGGAAAACAAAAACAACCCTCGGTTTCTTTTCAGCAGTGTAGCTAGGCTTACTAGGAGCCGGAGCGCTGTGGAGCCATGTATTCCTTTCTCACTTAGCTGTGATGATTTCATGTATTTTTTCAGGACTAAAATTGACACTATTAGAGATCAAATCCACAATATTCTTCCTTCTACCTATAATGTTGAGCCTGTTGTGGTCTCCGAAGCATCCTTAGAACCAGGATCTGACTTGTGTCTAAAGAGTTTCTGTCCTGTCCAACCCTCTGAATTAACTAAAATAATAGCTTCATCTAAACCATCCACCTGTATCTTAGACCCTCTGCCAACGAGCCTCTTTAAGGACATTTTCCCTTTAATTAATACATCACTACTAAATCTTATCAATATGTCTTTAGTGACAGGATATGTACCACAATCATTTAAAACTGCTGTCATCAAGCCTTTACTTAAAAAGCAATCTCTGGATCCAGAGGTGATAGCAAATTATAGACCTATATCTAACCTCCCGTTTATGTCCAAAATTCTGGAGAAAATAGTTTCAGATCAGCTACATGCCCACCTGAGCAGAAATAATTTATGCGAGGAGTTTCAGTCAGGATTTAGAGCTCATCATAGCACTGAGACGGCATTGGTGAAAGTTACTAATGACCTTCTTATGGCCTCAGACAAAGGACTTGTGTCCGTACTTATCTTGCTTGATCTTATTGCTGCATTTGATACAGTCGATCATAACATTCTGTTACAGAGACTAGAACAGGTGATTGGAATTACAGGTACAGCGTTAAGCTGGTTTAAATCATATTTATCTGATAGACTTCGGTTTGTTCATGTAAATGACAAGTCCTCCTCACAAACTACAGTAAGTCATGGAGTTCCTCAAGGTTCTGTACTTGGACCAATACTCTTCACGCTATATATGCTCCCTTTAGGCAAAATTATTAGACAGCATGGAATAAACTTTCATTGTTATGCAGATGATACTCAGATATACTTATCCTTTAAACCAGATTAAACAAATCAGCCCAAAAGGCTACAAAATTGTCTCATAGACATAAAGACTTGGATGTCTAGAAATTTTCTCCTCTTAAACTCAGATAAGACTGAAGTAATTCTCGTTGGATCTGAAAAACTCAGAGCTAAATTTTCCAGTTTTGTAATGAACCTGGATGGCATTACTTTAGCTTCCAGTGCTACAGTGAGAAACCTTGGAGTAATATTTGACCCTGACCTGTCCTTTGGTCCACATATTAAGCAGGTTACTAAAACAGCCTTCTTTCATTTACGTAATAAAGCCAAAATTAGGGACATTCTGTCTCAGAGTGATGCAGAAAAACTGGTTCACGCTTTTGTTACTTTGAGACTAGATTACTGTAACTCTCTATTACTGGGCTGTCCTAAATATGCCCTGAAAAGCCTTCAGCTGATCCAGAATTCTGCAGCCAGAGTCCTGACCAGAACCAGCAGGAGAGATCATATTTCTCCAGTTTTAGCCTCTCTTGGCTGCCTGTTGAATCTAGAATAGAATTTAAAATCCTTCTCCTTACATATAAAGCCCTCCACAACCAGGCACCACTATATATCAAAGACCTCATTGTTCCTTATATACCAAGCAGAGTACTTCGTTCGCAGACTGCAGGCTTACTTGTGGTTCCTAGAGTCTCAAAGAGCCGAGCAGGAGGCAGAGCCTTTGGTTATCAGGCCCCTCTCTTATGGAATAAGCTCCCAGTTAGTGTTAGGGAAGCAGACACCCTCCCCACCTTTAAGACTAGGCTGAAGACTTATCTTTTTGATAAGTCCTATAGCTAGGGATGGTTAGCATCCCTTAGTTATGCTGCTATAGGTTTAGACTGCTGAGGGACATTTCCTGATACACTGAGCTTCTTTTTTTTTCTCTTTATCATTCGACCCCATCTCTACTGGAGTCGACCCCATCTCTACTGGAGTCGACCCCATCTCTACCGGAGTCTACCCCATCTCTACCGGAGTCGACCCCATCTCTACTGGAGTCGACCCCATCTCTACCGGAGTCTACCCCATCTCTACCGGAGTCGACCCCATCTCTACTGGAGTCGACCCCATCTCTACTGGAGTCTAACCCATGTCTACTGGAGTCTAACCCATCTCTACTGGAGTCTAACCCATGTCTACTGGAGTCGACCCCATCTCTACTGGAGTCGACCCCATCTCTACTGGAGTCGACCCCATCTCTACCGGAGTCTAACCCATCTCTACTGGAGTCGACCCCATCTCTACTGGAGTCGACCCCATCTCTACTGGAGTCGACCCCATCTCTACTGGAGTCTAACCCATGTCTACTGGAGTCAACCCCATCTCTACTGGAGTCGACCCCATCTCTACTGGAGTCGACCCCATCTCTACTGGAGTCTACCCCATGTCTACTGGAGTCGACCCCATCTCTACTGGAGTCTACCCCATGTCTACTGGAGTCTACTCCATCTCTACTGGAGTCGACCCCCATCTCTACTGGAGTCTACCCCATCTCTACTGGAGTCGACCCCATCTCTACTGGAGTCTAACCCATGTCTACTGGAGTCTACCCCATCTCTACTGGAGTCGACCCCATCTCTACTGGAGTCTACCCCATCTCTACTGGAGTCGACCCCATCTCTACCGGAGTCTAACCCATGTCTACTGGAGTCTAACCCATGTCTACTGGAGTTGTCCCCATCTCTACTGGAGTCTAACTCATCTCTACTGGAGTCTACCCCATCTCTACTGGAGTCTAACCCATCTCTACTGGAGTCTACCCCATCTCTACTGGAGTCTAACCCATCTCTACCGGAGTCTAACCCATGTCTACTGGTGTCGACCCCATCTCTACTGGAGTCTAACCCATGTCTACTGGAGTCGACCCCATCTCTACTGGAGTCTAACCCATCTCTACTGGAGTCTAACCCATGTCTACTGGAGTCGACCCCATCTCTACTGGAGTCTACCCCATCTCTACCGGAGTCAACCCCATCTCTACTGGAGTCGTCCCCATCTCTACTGGAGTCTACCCCATCTCTACTGGAGTCTAACCCATCTCTACCGGAGTCGACCCCATCTCTACTGGAGTCTAACCCATGTCTACTGGAGTCGTCCCCATCTCTACTGGAGTCTAACCCATCTCTACTGGAGTCTACCCCATCTCTACTGGAGTCGTCCCCATCTCTACCGGAGTCTAACCCATGTCTACTGGAGTCGTCCCCATCTCTACTGGAGTCTAACCCATCTCTACCGGAGTCTACCCCATCTCTACTGGAGTCTAACCCATCTCTACCGGAGTCTAACCCATGTCTACTGGAGTCGACCCCATCTCTACTGGAGTCTAACCCATGTCTACTGGAGTCGACCCCATCTCTACTGGAGTCTAACCCATCTCTACTGGAGTCGACCCCATCTCTACTGGAGTCTAACCCATGTCTACTGGAGTCGACCCCATCTCTACTGGAGTCTAACCCATGTCTACTGGAGTCGACCCCATCTCTACCGGAGTCAACCCCATCTCTACCGGAGTCTACCCCATCTCTACTGGAGTCGACCCCATCTCTACTGGAGTCTACCCCATCTCTACTGGAGTCTAACCCATCTCTACTGGAGTCTACCCCATCTCTACCGGAGTCGACCCCATCTCTACCGGAGTCGACCCCATCTCTACTGGAGTCTACCCCATCTCTACTGGAGTCTAACCCATCTCTACTGGAGTCTACCCCATCTCTACCGGAGTCGACCCCATCTCTACCGGAGTCGACCCCATCTCTACTGGAGTCTACCCCATCTCTACTGGAGTCTAACCCATCTCTACTGGAGTCTACCCCATCTCTACCGGAGTCAACCCCATCTCTACAGGAGTCGACCCCATCTCTACTGGAGTCTACCCCATCTCTACTGGAGTCTAACCCATCTCTACTGGAGTCTACCCCATCTCTACCGGAGTCAACCCCATCTCTACCGGAGTCGACCCCATCTCTACCGGAGTCTAACCCATGTCTACTGGAGTCGACCTCATCTCTACTGGAGTCTAACCCATCTCTACCAGAGTCTACCCCTGCAGAGAGGCAGGATCAACAAACAGCTAACCTAAAATGTACGTTTACAGACCAGAGGTCATGAACTCCGTCCTGGAGGCCAACTCCCACAGCTTTTACATGTTAACAGGCTGGTGCAGAAGTTTAAAACAAGTTGTTGGACCTTTTCGTGTGAATCAGGTGTGTTGCAGCAGGGAAACACTGAATCCTGCAGGTTGTTGGATCTCCAGGACCTCTGCTTTAGACGGAAGAATGAAGCCAGAGAAACCAGACAGAACCCAGTTACTCATTCCCAAACTGAGCATTATAAAACGCTGAGTCACGCTCCTGTTGTCCTCAGGGTACGCACACGTCTGCGTTTTTCAGAAAGCTTTTTACTAGCGAATGCAGGAATGACTGGAACTACTCAGAAGAACAAAAACATCTCAATTCATACATCCGTTCCACGTCTGTAACGGCGCTCTGTCATGGTTCCTGCATCGTGTACAAGGGTTTAATTAATGACTCATTTCTGTAAAAATGTTGTAACGTGTCGTTTTTCCTTCATTCTTCAGACCCTGTGGCTTTGAGCATGCTCAGTTGTGCTCAGAGGACGTGGAGTGCAGAAGGTTCTGAGCAGCTCGGATCACGCCATTGGACCGTGCGCTTGATCCCCTTCTCAGATTGGATCACTCTCTTGGACCTAATAGTAAAATATTAGGTCAATATGTTGTTTATTAATCATAATAACCTAAACCCGGGGTAGGCAAGTCCGGTCCTCGAGTGCTGCAGTCCTGCAGATGTTAGGAGTTTCCCTGCTGCAACACACCTGGAACACATCAGATCTAATCAGCAGAGCTTGAGATCAAACTCTGATTAACCATTGACCTGACCAGACCTGAAATGTTCAGGGTTGCCATAGTTACATTTCTGTAACAGGTTTGTGATTTTCTTCTTTTGTGCAACATCTGCAGATGATCACTCACCGGCTGCGTTGAAGATTTTCTCCCAGTCGGTGTAAATGGAGCACGAATACCTGGTGATGACCTTACCTACTCTCCAGACAACCTGAACGCACCACAAACCCTCAGGAAGTCGGACAACATGAAATAAACTCCTGATCACGGCGGTTTACTGCACTTTAAGGTTGATGCTTCTCTGGAATGTAAAACGTGTTTCCATGAGAGGAGAGTTTTACACGTACGTACGATGTCGTCCCGAAGCACAAGAAGTAAAAACATTGTGACCTTGCAGGAACGCCGAGCGTAGCCGTGTGCTTCCTGGTGTCCACCAGGGGGCAGAAGACCACGATCAGCTTGTGTTCAGCAGAATTTTCAGGTTTCACCATAAAATGAAACCAAATATCTCAGAAACTGTGTTCATCCTTTATATCACGCTGGGGCTTCGCAGCATTAAGAACACAAAATACATCCTGCTTTTGGCCTCAGAAACAACTCATGTTTCTCTAATGTCCTCTTAAAGAGTCTCTTTTTACAGAACGAAGCCAGAAAATAACAGCTAAAGGTCACATCAATCATCCATGAAACAGTAAATGACATGAAGTGGAATCAGCATCATAAGCAGGTTTTCTGAGGGTCTCCTGATTCCCTCCTCCATTTCCAAAGCTAACAGTTATTAATCATCTGACTTGATTACCTTGTCTTGCCCTCTTCGTCTCCTTCCCTGAGTGCTGCGGCGCCGCGGATAGGGATGGTGAATGCTCGCCCACGCTCTGAGTCTCCTGCACATGATTTGTGTTTTTCATCCATGTAAATGAGCACACAGAGTAGCTGAAATGCTGTCATGGTGGCAGCACAATGCTGCTAATGGCTGTGGGACAAAGGTCCAGCCTTGTGCACGATGTCAGCTTGTTGGGATTTTAAGCTTCAGGTCCGAAAACATCCTACATACCACACTGACTGGTTTCCATTTATGACACAGCTGGACTCCCAGCAGGCATTTCCATCTTTTAATGGACTTTTTGTGTCCTTGCTGATGTTTTTCATCTCTCTGTGATGACAGTGGACTGATTTTGCTCATTTTTACTGTGGATCATGAGAATTTTCTCAGTTCAGAGACATAAAAATGGGATAAAATGTGACCTGATCATACTGAAAACATCTGATCTGATTTCGGATGAGCCAGAAAAGATCATATCTAATCAGATCTAGGCATCGAATGGTGTAAAAAAAGTCTGTATGTCTGTAGTGTGAATTTAGTTTGTGTCCTTTTGGAATATTTAATGTTGATTATGTTGAGCTACATCGTAAAAACGCTGCAGGGAAACGAAAACGATGTGAATGAAAACTACATGTGTAAAATTCTGATCAGGTTTCATGGAAAACAGAAACACAAGCAGAAACCAGAGATGCTGCTGAACCTGATGCACACCGACTTCAGGCCTTTACACACCGACTGAAGATTTCAGGAATAATCCGCAGCAATATTTCTTCTTCTTCAATGTTTATTTCTTTCTGTAGTCATTTTGCAGAAGCTTTTATCCAAAGCGACTCACATCTGAGAACTATGACACCGTTTACTACCTCAGTGTTTTCTGAGGCAGATTTTTCCTAATATTCTCATCCGACAGATCCACCGTGGAGAAGAGTGTTGACAGCCTCACCAGAGTTGTAAAATGCAAGTAGTTGTTTGTATTACTCCTAGAATTACACAAAACCCAAACATTGCAATGAAAACTGTGGTGGAAACACCTACATTTAGAAAACCCTCTCAAATATTATTACAAAGCTTTTACATTCTCATGACGTGATTTTTCAGACATGTCCATGTGGAAATGGAATGGAAACTCTGACATTTACATGTCTACAGCTGTGACGGAGGGGTCACATGACCCGTTCAGGAAAAGATGGTGCGGCGTGTATGATGGAGGTGGAGACGGAAAGAACATAACCCCATCTTTAAAAGCAAACAACGGCAAAATGCAGAGTTTTACCGAGAAGCAGAAAGAGACATGATGGAGAAGGGCTCAAAAAGACGTGGAGAATCCTCCACAGCAAGTAGAAACCCTGAAACTACCTGGTTACCTGGCGTAGTTACAGTTTATGTGCTAAACACCATTCAGTAGAAACACCCGATTGTGCTTTGTGAAACTTTTAGAAATTTTGCTTATATATTGTAAAAAACTTTAACGGAAATGCGGCTGGTGACACTTTGTCGCTGCTGCTTCATTAATACGCACCATGGCCCAGTCTCTGCCTCTTCAAGCTAGCAGCTAGCGGCCCACATTGTGCCATGCATGTCGGAAAGTCGGGGCACCTTCGGAAACCAAACATGTTTTTTCCTTCAGTGTAAAAACTCATCGAGTGCAACCGAATATTTATTTTTGGTTTAAAAATGAACAAACAATGTGACAAACGTAAGGGTGTACTGGAAACGTCTGTCAGAGAAAGCTTTCTCTCCCACCTTCAGCAGAACTCCAATAAGGAGGCGGGGGATATGGATTGGTTAATCATTGATTGAGTCCTAATGGACTGTGTTCTGTGGCTTCATTGTTGAGGCGGCCAACCGGAGCTGTGGCCGTAAGGTGGTTGGGGCTTGTTGTGGTGGTAATCCCAGAACTCGTTGGTGGATCCATGCAGTAAGGGATGCCGTCAAGCTGAAGAATTCAATTCAATTCAATTCAATTCAACTTTATTTATCCATCCATCCATCCATCCATCCATCCATCTTCTGCCGCTTATCCGGGGTCGGGTCGCGGGGGCAGCAGCCTAAGCAGGGAAGCCCAGACTTCCCTCTCCCCAGCCACATTTGCCAACTCTACGGGGGGATCCCGAGGCGTTCCCAGGCCAGCCGAGAGATGTAATCCCTCCAGCGTGTCCTGGGTCTTCCCCGGGGTCTCCTCCCAGAGCAGGAGGCGTCCAGGAGGCATCCTGACCAGATGCCCGAGCCACCTCAACTGGTTCCTCTCGATGCGAAGGAGCAGCGGCTCTACTCTGATCTCCTCCCGGATGACCGAGCTCCTCACCCTATCTCTAAGGGAGAGCCCGGCCACCCTGCGGAGGAAACTCATTTCAGCCGCCTGTATACGAGATCTCCTTCTTTCGGTCACGACCCACAGCTCATGACCATAGGTGAGGGTAGGAACGTAGATCGCCTTCTGGCTCAGCTCCTTCTTCACCACGACAGACCGGCGCAGAGTCCGCATTACTGCAGACGCCGCACCGATCCATCTGTCGATCTCACGCTCCATCCTTCCCTCACTCGTGAACAAGACCCTGAGATATTTAAAATCCTCCACTTGAGGCAGGACCTGTCAGATTCGTTTCCGGGGGGGTGTAAAAGAGAGAGATAAAGAGATAAAGAGATAAAGAGAAAGAAGCTCAGTGTATCAGGAAATGTCCCTCAGCAGTCTAAACCTATAGCAGCATAACTAAGGGATGCTAACCATCCCTAGCTATAGGACTTATCAAAAAGATAAGTCTTCAGCCTAGTCTTAAAGGTGGGGAGGGTGTCTGCTTCCCTAACACTAACTGGGAGCTTATTCCATAAGAGAGGGGCCTGATAACCAAAGGCTCTGCCTCCTGCTCGGCTCTTTGAGACTCTAGGAACCACAAGTAAGCCTGCAGTCTGCGAACGAAGTACTGTGCTCGGTATATAAGGAACTATGAGGTCTTTGATATATAGTGGTGCCTGGTTGTGGAGGGCTTTATATGTAAGGAGAAGGATTTTAAATTCTATTCTAGATTCAACAGGCAGCCAATGAAGAGAGGCTAAAACTGGAGAAATATGATCTCTCCTGCTGGTTCTGGTCAGGACTCTGGCTGCAGAATTCTGGATCAGCTGAAGGCTTTTCAGGGCATATTTAGGACAGCCCAGTAATAGAGAGTTACAGTAATCTAGTCTCGAAGTAACAAAAGCGTGAACCAGTTTTTCTGCATCACTCCGAGACAGAATGTCCCTAATCTTGGCTATATTACGTAAATGAAAGAAGGCTGTTTTAGTAACCTGCTTAATATGTGGACCAAAGGACAGGTCAGGGTCAAATATTACTCCAAGGTTTCTCACTGTAGCACTGGAAGCTAAAGTAATGCCATCCAGGTTCATTACAAAACTGGAAAATTTAGCTCTGAGTTTTTCAGATCCAACGAGAATTACTTCAGTCTTATCTGAGTTTAAGAGGAGAAAATTTCTAGACATCCAAGTCTTTATGTCTATGAGACAATTTTGTAACCTATTGGGCTGATGTGTTTCATCTGGTTTAAAGGATAAGTATATCTGAGTATCATCTGCATAACAATGAAAGTTTATTCCATGCTGTCTAATAATTTTGCCTAAAGGGAGCATATATAGCGTGAAGAGTATTGGTCCAAGTACAGAACCTTGAGGAACTCCATGACTTACTGTAGTTTGGGAGGAGGACTTGTCATTTACATGAACAAACCGAAGTCTATCAGATAAATATGATTTAAACCAGCTTAACGCTGTACCTGTAATTCCAATCACCTGTTCTAGTCTTTGTAACAGAATGTTATGATCGACTGTATCGAATGCAGCACTAAGATCAAGCAAGATAAGTACGGACACAAGTCCTTTGTCTGAGGCCATAAGAAGGTTATTAGTAACATTCACCAATGCCGTCTCAGTGCTAGGATGAGCTCTAAATCCTGACTGAAACTCCTCACATAAATTATTTCTACTCAGGTGGGCATGTAGCTGAGCTGAAACTATTTTCTCCAGAATTTTGGACATAAACGGGAGGTTAGATATAGGTCTATAATTTGCTATCACCTCTGGATCCAGAGATTGCTTTTTAAGTAAAGGCTTGATGACAGCAGTTTTAAATGATTGTGGTACATATCCTGTCACTAAAGACATATTGATAAGATTTGGTAGTGATGTATTAATTAAAGGGAAAATGTCCTTAAAGAGGCTCGTTGGGAGAGGGTCTAAGATACAGGTGGATGGTTTAGATAAAGCTATTATTTTAGTTAATTCAGAGGGTTGGACAGGACAGAAACTATTTAGACACAAGTCAGATCCTGGTTCTAAGGATGCTTCGGAGACCACAACAGGCTCAACATTATAAGTAGAAGGAAGAATATTGTGGATTTTATCTCTAATAGTGTCCATTTTATTCCTGAAAAAATACATGAATCATCACAACTAAGTGAGAAAGGAATACATGGCTCCACAACGCTCCGGCTCCTAGTAAGCCTAGCTACAGTGCTGAAAAGAAACCGAGGGTTGTTTTTGTTTTCCTCTATCAATGATGAATAATAAGCTGTTCTTGCCGTACGTAAGGCTTTTTTGTATACAATTAAACTTTCTTTCCAGGTTAAGCGAGACTCCTCTAGTCCTGATGAACGCCATCTGTTTTCCAAACGCCTTGATGCCTGTTTTAGAGCTCGAAGCTGGGAATTAAACCAGGGAGCCTTCATAATCTTACCTAATTTCTTCTTCTTTAGGGGAGCAACATTATCCAAGGTTGTATGCATTGAAGCTGTTATAGTATCAGCATATGTTGATCAATCTGAGCAGGAGTAAGGCTTAAAGGGGGACTCTCAGTCATGCTAACACATGGTAGATGTGAAAAAATTGATTCAATTGATTGTTTAAATTTTGTAATATTATTGTCTGATAAACATCTACTATAGTAGAATTTATTTTTGTTCAGTGAGTAATCAAATAAAGTGAATTCAAAGGTTAATAAGAAGTAATTGGACAAGACAGGGTTTTGAGGAAATACTTTGAGCTTATCAGTCTCAATACCAGATGTTAGAACAAGATCAAGAGTATGACCATGAGAGTGAGCGGCTCCATGGACATTTTGTGAAAACCCAATTGAGTTTAGAATAGAGTTAAAAGGAAATGTTTAAACTATCATTTTCATGGTCAACATGAATATTAAAATCACCTAGTACAATGACCTTATCAGTAGTCAGCACTAACTCAGACAAGAGATCAGAGAATTCGGTCAGAAACTCGGAGTAAGGTCCAGGTGGGCGATACACTAATGCTAAAAGGAGCGGTTTCTCTGAATTCCATTTTGGATGAGATAAATTTAATGTCAGGAATTTAAAGGATTTATAGTTAGTTTTGAGCTTAGGATTAATTAATATTTCTGACTGAAAAATAGCTGCAACACCTCCTCCTCTGCCTGTAGTTCTAGGAATGTGAAAGATTAAATAGTTAGCTGGCGTAGCTTCATTAATACTAACATAATCCTCTTGCTGTACCCAGGTTTCCGTAAGACAGAATAAATCAATGTGGTGATCACCTATCAAGTCATTGACTAATAAAGACTTATTTGGGAGGGATCTAATATTCAGTAGGCCACACTTTATTGTCTTATTTTCAAATTTCATTAGATCCATTGTTTTTATTTTCATGAGGTTTTCACGATAAACCCCAGAAGTGTTTTTTTTTTTATGTTGTTGAATTCTTACTGCTGGGGAGTTTTATAAGGTCGGAATGGGGTTTTGGGTGGGCGGCGGCAGGTGGGAAGCTGCAGAAAAGTGTGTAGGACTACAATTCTGCCTCCTGGTCCCAACCCTGAGTTGTCAATTTAGCTGACTAATAAAAGAGTCCATATTGCTAGATAAGAGAGCGGCTCCATCCAACGTGGGATGGATGCCATCTCTCCTAATAAGACCAGGCTTTCCCCAAAAAGCGCTCCAATTATCTATAAAACCCACGTTGTTATCGGGACACCACCTAGACAACCAGCGGTTGAAGGATGACATGCGGCTAAACATGTCATCGCTGATTAAATTTGGCAAGGGACCAGAGAAAACTACGGAGTCCGACATGCTCTTGGCAAAGTTACACACCGAAGCAACATTAATTTTAGTGACCTCCGATTGGCGTAACCGGGTGTCGTTACCGCCGACGTGAATTACAATCTTACGGTATTTACGTTTAGCCTTAGCCAGCAGTTTCAAATACGATTCGACGTCGCCCGCTCTGGCCCCAGGAATGCATTTGACTATGGTCCCCGGTGTCTCTAGAGCCACGTTTCTGACTATGGAACTACCTATAATCAGGGTTTCTGCCTCAGCGGGTGTGTCGCCGAGCGGGGAAAATCTGTTAGAAACGTGAACAGGTCGGTGGTGGCCAGTGGGTTTTGGTTTGGGGCTACGCTTCCGCCTGACCGTCGTCCAGCCCGCCTCGG
Organism: Telmatherina bonti; assembly: GCF_933228915.1. NCBI lineage: Eukaryota > Metazoa > Chordata > Actinopteri > Atheriniformes > Telmatherinidae > Telmatherina > Telmatherina bonti. The sequence continues at coordinate 39,616,814 of NC_136610.1, read as the reverse complement.
CTCCCGGCTGCGCGGGAACTGCTGAGGGACCGCTAGGTGGGCTAGCTGCCCTGGCTGGTAGCTCCGCACTGGCTAATGGGGGCTTGCTGACTAACTGC